>NW_026000211.1:39055231-39159022 GCF_001458135.2 Marmota marmota marmota
ATATATATATATATATATATATAAATATATATATATACACACACACACACCAGATTCATGTCTCATTAGTAGCATATATATAAGATATGTTTATCTCATTAGCAGTAATTCAGAAAGAAAATTTTTAAAAATAATATCTTTAATGAAATTCACCTCATTGATAATATTCAGGTAAAAACTCATATTAAAAATTTACATGTATCTTACATGTATTGGAATAATATTTTTTATAGCAGCAATAACTGTTTATATCTAAATATTGTACTTGGGAACTAAAATCTTAAAAGACCCTCCTTTTTGGTCCTGATAATGATGGTCTTATAATTTCTTTTCAAACTAAAATATTTTCTTTAGTTGGGAAAAACGTCTCCAAAGCCATTTCTTTAAAGGCATTTATGTTTTTCTAAAAATAATACACAGTTTATGAGCAAGTATAAAAAACATTATTTTTATAGCTTCCTAAAAGTTTATACCCAAGCAAATAAAATATAAGGTGCTATATTGAAGGGGAAAACTAACAAATTTGAATTTTCTGCTCTCAGATTTGATATTAGTGTCTATAATATTAAAGAACATTCACAAATACACTTAGAATACAAATCACAGCATATTAATAAAAAGGACTTAGGAAACTTTCTTTTCTATCTATCCAAAACACAAATAAAATTTGACTTCTCTGATAATGTTCCATCTTTTCCTTCCTCCATAATGGTGGTGCATATCAAATACTATGGGAAATTCTTCTCTTTATCCTTTAAAAATCCATCAACTGAAATCAGGGAGGACTTGAAGAGAATCAGACTCTGCCTTCTCTTGAGGGAGGAGAAGTGAAGTAGAGGTCAGGGGATTACTCGTAGCTTTCTTTTTTCATGGGAAAAAGTCTCTTCATACCACTTTTGGGAATATGTAGGAAATGTAAGTTTTTAAAAATGTAAACGAGCCCCAAAAGCTTATCAGTTCATATTATTGAATATGTGGTTGTAAAAATACCAAGTTTCTACTTTAGTATAGAGGAATTCAATCTAAAAACAATGAAAATCATTTTCTAATAAGAGTTGATTTTTTTGGTTTTTTACAAAGTTCTACAGTGATATTGCCAATTTTTAAAATATATATTGGAATTTATACCAAAAAGAAAATGTAATATAGTCATTTAGCTAATAATTCAATTATATTTAATGGTTCAATTATATGAGTCTATTATATTTTTATGCTTATATTCATTTTCTTTCAGGCCACCTAAGCCCAACTTAAACTATCATTATTATTTTGATATTCATCAATATTGGCCATGCATTCCTTGTCTTCTTATTCATATACTGATGGTTCTAGAACTAATGACTGGATATCCCAAAAAACAAATGAATGTTAAAACTTTCATGAGGATGTCACTGGTGATAGACTATACACTTGTGTTTCTATACAAGTTCTCCTCCCCAAAAAAGAGTAGAAATTTTTTATTTACACCAACATTCTCAATCAGTTTTTAATTGTTTTTTATAATAAAAACAAAGGTTTTTATTAAAAGGTTAAAAAGGTTCTTTGGTTCCCATCATAGACAAGAGTCCAAGGACTATTACATTTCAGTCTTGGCTCAATTTCATATACATACTAGATTTCCAGTACACATTTTTAAAATGAAAATCTAAAAAATTAAACGAATATGTTCTGGCCAGTAGTAGATTATTCTTCCAAATTGAACTTCTTCTTTCATTAAAATTGCTCAGTGGGCCCACAGATATTTACTGGATCCATATTTTCAACAGTAAAACTGCATGTGAAGTTGAAAGATAATTTCCCTTCACTTATGATATTTAGTTACATAAGCTATGTTTTCTCTATAAAAACTGTATTTCAGAAACTTGAAAAGTGATATTTCATTTTTGTAATTGTTGTTACAACTAAGTGAAAACATTAATAAACCATCCACTCTTAATTCCTTCATTTGTTCTTATTTACTTGCATTTAGTTGACTAAAAATCTCTAATTTTAAAGGTATATGTCATATCTCTGACTTGTGGGTCATAACTGCAGGAATTGGTCAAATTTGATTTGATATTTTCCATTAGTTCCCAACCACCAATCACCTCTCCCCATGCCAAAGTCCATAAATAACCCCAAACCCTGTCCAAACCAAAGTCCTTCCAATAGTAGCAAAACTGCACAGAGGGCAAAATGTGCCTTGTTCAGTTAACACTGCTATTCATCTTAAGTCAAAATGTCTAGTCAACATAAGGTCTTATGATTATTTTTCATATTATTGAAACAAAAGGAAATAGAAAGAGTATTTGCTATGATGTTTTAATTTAAGGATTAGAGATACTAGCCTGGAGCCCATGTACAAACTTCATAGGAGTCTATGTGACCTATGAAATTGTACAAACAATGTTGCATAGATAGAAGTCCATTTTTTCTGATTTGAGGGTCCAGTGATCTTCCTAGATTTTAAAACTCTTACCAGATTCTAAAACTCTTATTGGAAAATATTTTGAATGCTTCTAAATAAATATATTCCAATATATTTGAATAATCTGAAAATGCTTAAAATAAAATGCTTTTTATGTAATGGTTGAATATTAAAAAGTTAAGTAAATTATCTGGAAAATTCAAGGCAAAAATATAAAAATCGTTATTCTGCTAATAAAGAACTGGATACATTTACAACTAATATTGTTTCTATAGAGTTTCCTCTTGGTTCAGTTTTACCCTACTAAGACACAACTATGAGTTTTATTTCCCTTTGAGAAGACTATGGCACCCCAAGTTTTGCATTTTCTCAACTTGCTAAGTTGTTAAAAATATGTCATAACCTATTCTATTTGGATTCTTACCTTTTTTTTCCTGCAAGTTATCACCACCTATTTCCTTAAGGTGTAGTTTAAATATTGATAGAATTTGGCTATGGATTAGGTGGAGCACACAAAAACCTATGAAGAATAATATGGCAAACACATGTGTACTACCATGGGCTCTGTCAAATCTTATTATAAAGCAAATACCTGCTACCTCTCCCTAATCTGGTTCCTCACCCCATTTCGTAGCAGTAATCACTGTCCTGAATTTAATGAATATTATGCCTATTCATGCTTTTTATTTTTATTACATACCCATAAATAAAGGCAATTATTTTACACTTTTTAAACTTTATGTAGATGATGTCATACTGTATGTGTGCTTCTTAAGCTTTCCTAAACTAAACGGCTTTTTGCTTTGATATTTATTCTCATTAATATGTAAGGTTTCAATATGTTCATTTTTAATAATACCACAGAATTCCATTGAATGCATCTGCCAGCTGTTGACAACTCAAATAACCCACATTACTTTTTTAATCCAAGTAGAGAGAACATTTCTGATTTTAAAATAACAGGATTATTTACATATATATTTAAGAAAACCCACAAATGTAAAAAGTGTTGTTTACCAAAAAGGAAATAGCTTCTCTGATATACATAATTTTTAAAGGGTATTATATTTATGCCAGTGATCTCTAAATATTGTTGTACATTAAAATTGCCTAAGGTTTTTCTTTTTTAAATCTCAATTCTAGATAGCAGCCCATGAAAATTAAATCAGAATATTTGAAAGTAAGAGCCAGGCATTATATATATTATATGTGTGCGTGTGTGTGTGTGTGTGTGTGTGTATATATATTTTATTCAGAAATTGAAATTAGGGGCACTTGTCCACTGAGCCAAATCCCCAGCCCTATTTGTATTTTGTTTAAAGACAGGGTCTCACTGAGTTGCTTAGTGCCTCATGTTTTCTGAGGTTGACTTTGAACTCAGATCCTCCTGCCTCAGTCTCCTGAGCAACTGGGATTATAGATATACACCATCATGCCTGACTATATTTTTAAAGCAATCTCTGGTATATGCAAATAACAGTAAATCTGGCAACTACTAAATGATTTTGAATCATTTTTTATTTAAAGTATGATTTATTTTTTATTTAAAGTACCTCCCTTACAATTGCAAGCAGAATGACATAAATCACATCATCTTCCTCTCAAAAGTATACTCTGAGAAACCTTTTTTTTTTTTCCTTTGGCTCAATTTCTGTATACATTTACTACTAAAGCTCTGTGCACTGCTACCTGAGTAATACACCTAAAATTATTTAATTCATCTGGCTGTGAGTTTAGGTCTCCATTGTTTTAAATATTTCTATATATAAATTGCAGATGTTTGAATGTCACCTCAAAAACTCATGTTGAAATTTAATTGCTACAATCAGACTTGGAAGGTGGGACCTCCAAGAGGAGATTGTCACAAGGACTCAAAACTCATTAATCTCATGAACAGATTAATGCCATCTTCAGGAAGTGGGTTAGTTATATCAGGAGCAGCTTTGCTATAAAATCAAGTGTGTTCTTTTGCAATGTGATGCCATTTCACCACATTATAACATAGAAAGAAGGCCTGTGCCAAATGCTGGCACCATGCTCTTGAACTTGCCAGCCTTCAGAATTGTGATAAATATTTTTTATTCTTCATACATTACCAATTTTTTGGTATTTTATTATGGCAGCAGATAATGGACTAAAAATGTAT
The DNA here is from genome assembly GCF_001458135.2 of Marmota marmota marmota. NCBI lineage: Eukaryota > Metazoa > Chordata > Mammalia > Rodentia > Sciuridae > Marmota > Marmota marmota. The sequence goes on from NW_026000211.1 coordinate 39,059,785, forward strand.
GTATATAATAGATATAATAAACATAATTTGCCGCATTATTTATACAATTTCATAAAACATAGAGACCATAAATGTGTGTGTACATATATATGTATGTATGCATGTATACATATATAAATATATACATACACACACACATATATATGTGTAGGTCAGTTTTACATTTTAGGTTCCTACAGATTTGCAATAGGTCAGTTAATTATCTCTATAATATATAAAAAAACTATTGTATGTGAAAAAACAATCAAGCTTTCTCATAATCACATTCTCTGCATAGTAAAAAAAAAACACGTTAATTTCCTAAATTCTGGTACCAATTCTATAAAGTCATTAAAAAAAAAAAACTCATCTGTTTTATTCTGGACTTCACTATTGTGTCAATCTTATTCATTTTATGTTTTTTTTTCTTCAAATAAGTTTTGCTTACCTTATTTTAGATTCTTCTTCTTATTATTTACTTAAATAAAAATATAGCTAAATCAAAAAGCTTAAATTTTCTTTAGGTTTAGAAGCAATAGTGGTATTTAATAATATTAAATAATATTTAAATTTTTGACAGAGAATTATCCATATTATGAAGAAATCTTTTTTATTAAACTCAGCTTTAAGAAATTATAACCTATGTAGCTGAAACAAAGAATGAAAAGAATGCACCATCTCTTTCTCTCTCTCTCTCTTTTTTTTCCTTGATTTTGCTGATTTCTACTGCCTTTTTCACTTTCTCAGTCTCTTTCTGACTTTCCCCATTACTTCAGTAGGTTAAGTGAACTGGTTAAATTATCCACACTTAATTTAATTTGAAGTGTGGTGGAATGTAGTACATCAGCAGCACAATATGAATTCACCTTGATTCTATCTGAATCCTATTCAAGATAGCTTTTGTTACCATCCAGAAGGAAGATAGTTACAACCAGTTACAGCTACAGTTTGTTTATATAAAGAGCATCTGTGTTCTAGATAAAAGGAGTGAGGAAAAACAAGAGTACAAACTTGCCATGAACTAAAATGTGACCTTCCCCAATTGTTTTCCCATGAGAAAATACACTATGAGGTCATTGTAAAAAGGTAGGCCTAAAAATTTAGTTGAAAAATTAAGTGACTCTAATTTTAATTATACCAACTATATGTTGTCCTATTAAAGTCCCCTCAGATGACATTCTGTAGGAAATAGTACTGTTTATGTGATAGAAAATTTCAAAGTGATGAAATGAAAGCAACATGTTGTTTTGTTTTGTCTTGTTTTGTTTTGTTTTGTGGGAGGGTGTGCCTTAAGCCCAGAAAGACCAAAATAACTCACATAGGGTTCTTAAAAGTCATAACTTGTAATTCGCTGCAGTTTATGGTTGAACTACAGTGGAAAATTGCATGTCCTGATATTTCAAGTAGAAGATACTAAGACTATTTTATATTGCTTCCTGTGGAAAGGGTGACCCAGAGGGAAAAAACCCACCCCCTGCATCACAGAAGCATGTATATTCATAGGGTTCTGCTTCAGGGTTGTTTACAGTGTTGGCGGGTACACTTTCTAACCATGGCTGTCACCTAGTGCAATAGTGCAGAGAAATGTGGGATTGACAGTCCTTGTGACATTGGGTATGATCTCTGGATGAAAAACAGAACAGATATTAATTTTTGCCTGCAAAGTGAAAGCAAATAATTGCAATGGAGTTTTAAAATTTTTTAAAAAGGGATTTTTTTCTTCATTTATTACTGAGTTTCTTTTGATATATTGAAGACGAGGTCATTGACGTAAATTTCTGGAGTGCTTAAAAACATAACACCATAAAAAAGATGACAACTACAAAAGGAAGAAAAAGTTTCTTCTTAGAGGAGTGTTAGAAAGTCAGTTTGAATATTGCCATTTCAGCTTTCAACTGTTCTGGTGCCAGTTTAACTCACTCTCCTAATAAAGATGAAGACAAAATGTATTATTGTGCTTAAAGCATCACATAAATGTTTGATGTTTTAGCATCTAATAAATATCTGCATATCACATCAAATTCTAGATTCAATACAGTTAGCTCTGGGCTTGCTTTTGAATCCTTTAATGTTATACAGATTATGTAAATCCTACATAGCCCAGGAAAATGTGGTGAGGAGGTGTGCAAGTGTTTTTCTCATGTGGAATATCATTATCTAAACCCTCAACCAGTTTACAGCTACAGTTTGTTTATATAAAGAGCATCTGTGTTCTAGATAAAAGGAGTGAGGAAAAACAAGAAAAGTGACATAAAATTTGTGCCATATCATTTGAAAAATCAATAGTGCCATTTTAATGTCTTTATCTAACACCACTTACGTTTTCCAGGCTTTATGACAGGTAATGACTTCCAGCTAGAGATATAAATGTTGTGGATATTGTTTAAAATATACAATGGAAATTAGCATGATAGAAAACTAATGGAACTGTCAAATAAAAGTGTACTAAAATTATAGATTTAAATAATAGGACAAGAGAGAGAAAATTAGTCTTATCATTGAAAAGTATAACACAAATATCTAAATACAGAACTTTATCACTCTGAAAGTGTATTTATTTATTTATTTATTTATTACTCTGGATTGAACACAGGGGTGTTTTACCACTGTGTTCCAGCTCCACTTTATAGCTCCACTTCTTTTTTATTTTTTATTTAGAGATGAGGTCTTCCTACATTGAGGAGGAACTCCCTAAGATGTTGAGCCTGGCCTTGAACTTGTGATTCTCTTTCCTCAATCGCCAGAGTCCCTGGTATTATAAGCATGTGCCACCAGACCTAGTTCTCAGACTGAATCTACTTTAACAACACGTAAGAAAAATGAGGAAATGAACTCTATATGCAATAAGACTTACTTCAATATTTTTCATATGGTAACATTAGAATATTAATAATTTTGAAGAGAATTGGTAAATATTCAGAAAATTCTACCAAATGAGGTGAAATTCAGATTGAAAAAGCAGAAATATAACTAATAAATAAGGACAATTTATAGAATGACTTGAAAATTCCTCAAGAAACTGCAAAGCACTGAATGGATGTTTTACCAATGCTAGTACTATAAGATAGTTAAATTTAAACCGTCTTCCTGTTTTAAAGGTATTAGAATAAAGATAACTAGAGCTTTAAGTAACTTTTTCCAAGGTCACATAGATAAATCAATGGTAAGACAGGCATACCTGCTGAGTGACAGACAGGAGAAGCTGTAGTCTCAATTCTCTCACTCAAAATTTGCAGAACTGCCTAAGCTGCTCCAGCATGTAGACTTTTCACTGGTGATACTCCATTCTAATCACAGAATCTCTACACCAGTAACAATACCGGAAGCATCTACCTACATGCATACACTCTGGTTTTTTCCTCACTTTTAAAAATAACACTGATAAGATTATTCACATTTCTGAAAAAAAAGCACTGCAAAAGGAATTGGCCAAGTGTTTTTCATATCTGTTCAAGTAAATTATTAGAGGCTGAAACAAGGAAAGCTAATGCTGGTCAACAACTGAAACTGTCCATATTCCACTCCCTCCCATTACTAAGTGTAGCCCCAAGGAATAGTCTTAAAAATTCTAAAATAAATTAATCGGGAGTCAGTTTCTAAGATATCACTAGCATATTAAACCTTCTTAAAAGATTATGCTTGGCTCATACATTCCTTTAGTGATTCATTCATGTGGAATATGAGACTACAAATCACATTTGTTACATTTTAGAAAATTCCCTTTGCATGGTTTCAGTTATATCAAAACTAAATAAATCATCTTTAGCCAAAAATACTTTTTAATCTTCAAGTTCCTCTGGGATACTATACATTTCTATTCTTCCCTGAGTTCACTGAATTAAAATTAGTGTACTGTGTTGAATGCACAATATTGTTTAGAATTGTTTAGTATTGATCTTGAAAAAAGTACATTAGCAAAATAAGTGTTTTTAGTAGTTTAACTAATTTACATTTTTTAAAGGCATGTACCTTCTAATCCATCAAAAAACTGAATGTCCATGTAATCAATTCTGCCAAAAAAATGGCATTGTTCCTTTCATAGATTGTGATTTTTGCATCACTTACAGATGGTATCATGATAATGAAGCAGTATCTACAAAATGTGAGGCCTAGAAATTTATAATGTGTTTGTAATTTGTTTGTTTTGTAATAGTCCTTATATTTTGCTGAGAAATGTTGTCATACAGTGTCTTGAGAATTAACAAATAGCTACTTAACTATCAACTGCATTGAGCAATACATTATTGCCAGATAAGTTTCAAAGAAATCTATAACTGTAACAAATGCTATTTTTTTCCTTTAGTTACTAGTTAATTGGAAAAATTGGCTTATAAAGTTGAACAATATATAGAAGCAAATAGATGGTAATGGCAATATTTATGTGTAATCAGAGGCTCTACTTCTTAACAATTTTTACTTATGGAGTACCTTTGGCAGTGTTATGCTGGAGTTAGCCTGTTCCAGTTTGCCAGGGTTGATTGCTAAAGAGTTACAAATTTTGCAGGAGATTGTTAATGTGAAATCAGCCACAGTGGGAGTATTTTCACTATGGAAATTGGCAATGGTACAAACCATGCCACCTCCCTGTCCCTTTACTAATGCAATATTGTCATTAAGTAAAAACATGCACAGCAGAGCACTAGGGGTAGGGGGTAAATGATAATAGCTAAGATCCAGCCCTGATTCTTAACATACTTATTTGGAAGTTTTGGATTAGAGAGATAAATAAATCTTAATCACTGAATTTTGACAGATTAGAACTTTCTGCCTTGAAAAATGAACATTCCACTATCAAAATTAAAGTGAGGAAGGAATATTAATTTGGAATGTTTGGTTAAAATATGAATTATTGGCCTAGGAATAAAATTAAGTAGAAGGATCAGGGGAGTTCAATATTGGAATTCAAATCATTCATGATAACATCTTTATTTATGATAATGGTTTGCAAAATCATCTCCAGATTAGAACCAACTAGGGAAAACTCAAAAAATACTGATATCTGTATCCTACCATGATATAGTGTAGTTTAATTGTTACAGAATGTGGCCTGAGCTTTGGAATATTTAAAAGATCCCCAGGTGATTCTAATGCACAAACTAGTTTGGGAGGTATTTGTGTGTGATTCAAATATCCTTCAATCTTTTAATGTAATAATTCCTGAAACAGAGAAAGGGAAACACACACACACACACACATTCAGTGCCTTGAAAGCCCCTCAAGGTGAGCAAGTTATTTTCCATTACTCAGCATTGAGAAAGTCGCTTCTGTTTTCTATTTTTTAAGAAGAGTTCAGTAATTTGATTTTGTTTTTTTCCTAGTACCCAATGAAAAAAACTAATTGTTCTTGGAATAAACTAAAATGTGATATCACTGCTTCCACAAACTATCCAACAAAAACAACAACAAAAATAGCCCATGCACATATACTCACATATATGTGTATATATGACTCAGACTTTTGTTTGCAATCATGGTAGAAGTTGTCGCCTAATCACCTCCTAAGTGATAATTTGTAGAAAGAGTACTACCTCCTTAGGCATATGCTCCCCTACTGGGAGAATTCATTAAGATTGTACACTTTCCTTCACATTCCAAAAAGTAAAAAAAGTTGCTTTCTCTCCAGAGTCAAAGGTCCCTCCCTTTCTTGAATGATAGATAAAATTACAGATGTTTCAAGAAAACAGAATGGCTTAGGATCTATTACATAAAATTTGGACTCTGTCATTTTTTCTCCAATTTGTCCTGCCCCATATATTTATGCTACACACCAAACAACAAAATGGAGGGGTGGGGGAGGGAGAGAGAGGAAGAGAGAGGGAGAGAAAGGGAGAAAGAGGGAGAAAGACAAATGGAGAGAGAGAATGAGAATAGGAGCACTGGTACAGTAGTGGTATGAGGTCTAGGATTCTGCATTTTTACAAAGTTCCCATGTAAATATGACACTTTAGTCTACTGGCCCATAAACTTTACTTTGAGTAGCAAGAGAAAAAAAAAACACTTAAAAAAAAACCTCATTGGATACATTAGATTCACTCTGTTTTCATCTTTATAGGCTCCATAAAAATAAAGTTCTTGGATGCGGAAATAACACATACACATCAGAAAAGACTCTTATCTCCTCCCTACCCCAAAATCCCAATGCTTTCCTCAAAAGTACAATTAGCCCTTATTGGCAAGGGATGCTGTATCAGGCACTGGTGTGAACAAGCCATGAATCTACATATGATTCTGTATTATTTATTAATATGAGTAGTTGTCTAGGGGGAAAAAAGAAACAAAACAATCCATCAGCATTAAAAATTTAAATTTTACTGAAGCTGGAATTAGAGGTTGTCTAATTTACACTATATACACCAAAGTGATCAATGTTATCCTCTCTGCTCAAATATCTCAGATATTTATTTTGTAAATATGGAATCAAAATATTGGAATCTCCTTTCATTATGTGCACACCAGAAAGCAGATTCAAGTGTTTAAGACAGTGAGGACCACAGTATACAATGCAAATCAGCCCATTAAGACAAACGCAGTCACTGTCTTATGAAGCAAAGAGAATGATAAAAAAAGTGCTCCTGCGGCAGCTTCATGGTGCGATCAATGGCATTCACCTTCCTTTCTCAGTGTAACCGGAATGTCTATCAAAACCAGAAAACGGAAGGCTTCAGAAGCATTATGTAGCTAAAAAAGGAGACTATTTTACCCATTAGTAATAAATGTACCTGCTGAGTAGAACACAGCTATACCTGAAAAGGTTCCACAATTCTCTTTTGCTTGGCTCTGCCTGCTATGAGAGAACCAGTGTGCTAAAGAGCATTTTGTAAAAGCAAAAGAGTTTATATAATTGACTTTACTGGAATTAGAAGACAGAGTACAGTGTGCTCAACCTGAAGCAACCCAAGTCTATGATGAAGGAAAATTGCACAATTTAATAGCCAGATATAGAGACTGTGCAGTAATAGAAGTAATCAAAGACTCGGACATGCTTAAAGGAACAAATTTATTACTTTTCCGTTTACTCCAGAGAGAGGACTGCAAGTGGACTATTTGCAGAAAAGTGCTTGGCTGCAGCTTCCTAAATTTGGGTAGTACTCTCAGGAAAGGAAGAAGTTAGAAAAGGACAAGTGTAAGTGCCTAATGTTGAAGTGTCTGCTGAAAATATGATTCTGGTGTTCCAAGTTCTAACTTGAATTTGTTTTGAAATAGTCACAAAAATCTTTGTAATACATTGCAATTATTTTTTTTATCATCTTCATCCATAACAAACTTATAATATATAATACATCTTTTCTGCAGAAAGAGAACAACTGAGCCATATGTAGGGGGGAAACATAGAAGCCTTTCTTGAATATCTGGTAGAGAGTGAATTTTTATGGGTAGCAATTTATACTTCGGTACCATCTTGGGGGAAATGTGACTTGAGTGACTAAAGAGCAAGGAGGAACACTGATTTATACCACAGTATCAACTGAACAACAGCCTGTGAAAATCAAAGGTAATAGGATCATAATCTGGCATGGTCTTAAAAAATGTTCATAATACCAGAAATCAAATGATGAAACACATTTTATAGGGGACCAATGCAGTCTTTAAAAATCCAGAAAATTAAATAAAACTTGTTGTGGTACCAAAAAAAAAAAAAATGTAGAAGAAATCACTCAACTCTTGTTATAACCTGACTCTAACAGTACTTATAATGAGTCTGACTAAGTAGTTGAGCTTTGGATTACAGCTAAATTGCCAGTTAAACACATATAAAATTAATTTTAATAAAATATAAGTATATGTGACAGCTCAATTAGTATGATTTATATGCCTCAAAATAATTATACTATTAAGGTAGGCAGTATACCATCTAGTTTTATTCACATCAAAAAACTTTTTCATGCTTTGGTGAGTTTGACCAAAGCATTTTAGAAGAAAAAACACTGAACTCAGCCCTTCCACTAACTTTGCTTTGCCTTGGTTTTCTTATTTGTGAAATTATTATTTTAAACTATCATTTATATTTATTTTTTATAAGTAATTCCACATAAACTAAATGTCTGTTTATTTTAATGAAATAGATGCATGTTTTAAGTAAAATTCTTTTTATTGCTCAATATATTAATTGTAAAGTTGAATATCACTTCCTTAAACTAAAAGTATTTGAATCTTATATAATGTCATTAAGATTTGGTAGCTAAACAAAAGTTGCCATAAGTCTAACATTGATATTTTTATAAGTCTGTTCTTTAAGAAGGATGAAGTTCACCAAAAGAAATAAAGAATTCTCACAATCAAAAATTTAGAAGCTAGGTCCTGTGGTATTATTTTTTCAAATATTTAGATTCTTTTTTTCTCAGATATGCAACAATATTTCATGACAAGAATTTTAATATATTCTGTAAAACTTTTCTCATTCCTCACTCTCTTTTTACCTTCCTTTCTGCTCCTTTCTGCCCTCTCCCCAGCAATGTGCTGGAAAAAATACAGAATGCTCATATGAGAAATATTTTCTTGTCTTATCTGGTGGTGCACTACTGCTGCTAGTTTAACAAATCCATTTGAGTCTTCATCCCCTTCACATCTGCCACTTCCCCCATCTCACAGAAAGTTCTGCTTTTATTATGAATCCCTTATCTTGGTTCATGGTATCAGCACTCCCTCAACTCAGTAGCAAAGAAAATTCTTTTAAGTTTTCATTCCCTTGTTTTCCAAATACCTGATGGATCTACACACCCTTCTAAAACCTTCTAGAGGTTTCTCCAATTGTGCTCATGCTTTCTATTCCAATGCATGTTGCCTGGCAAGTTCTCATTGACAACAAATCCTTACTTACTATTTCAGACATTATGGAGGGACAGATAACAAAACTAATCAAAGGCGACCTTTTACCTGGAAAAAATACCTAATAGAATGGGGAAGTAGATATTCATTTTTTAATAACAGCCATTAGTATTAAATGTCATACTCTAAGGGGGCACCAAAATTTTAATTTCACCAAGGAAATACAGGAAAATACTTCACAAAGGAGGTAATGTGCAAGCTCATTTTTTTCTCTTATTTGTTTACATATATTTTTCTAGTCCCTCAAGAAAATGCAATTCAAACAAAATGAGAAGACTGCATTTAACAGTTGAATGAAAATGGTTTATTCTTATCCAAAAGGAAAAAAAAAACCCAAAAGTCTGTCTTGACTTCCTTCTTATTCATTATATATTTTTTTTGCTTTTACTTTTAGCAAAAAACTACCAAAAGTTGATTGTACTTGTTTCTCCAACTTACGTCTTCTGTTCAATGTGTGAACCCTAGTAAGTTTCCATACTCACTTGTCTTCACTGAAAACTATTTTATCTATGTCAACAATAAACTTCTTGTTCAATGGCAGTCAATTCAATTCTAATCACATTTTCTCATCCGCTTCATTCCTCTGAACTCTCTTCACTTTGTATTGCTACTGTACTCTTACTCTTCTGATGTATATATCCAATTGCCTCCTCCACATCTCCTGCTTATATAGCTAATGGATTTCTTAAATTTAACATGTTCCAAAATGGCCTATTACCTTTTGTCCCAAGCATTAACCTGGCCACCTTACATTTTTTCCCATGCCAGGAAAGTCACCACTATCCATTTCAGAAGAGAAAGTTCAAAGCCTTCAGCTCAACCTTCTCTTCTTTTGTTTGTCTCTCACATTCCCTCTAGTGTGTGAGCAAATCATTTACCTTAAAAGTCCAATGAGGACTAGCCACATATATCTTGATTAGATATGTGTGTGTGTATGTGTGTGTGTGTGTGTGTGTGTGTGTGTATCCAATTGTAACATGAATGATAAAAAATTGTCCTTACTCAGAAACTTCTGCACTTTCACTGTGTATGAGCTTACAATTAGGAATATGCATGGTATCCATTTCTATAAGTATCTCACATTGGTAATGGGTGGAAAAAAGCTGTGAACATTTCCATTTTATGGAGAAAATATCTAAGCATTCTTCTAAGAACCTCTTCAAGAGACTTAAATATCTGAGGTTATAAGCATGTCTACCAAGATTTGGCCATTCTGTTCCCAAGGAAAGAAGAGAAAGGAATGAACTTGGCCAAAATACATGCAAAGTTGTATCATTATGAAAATAATGTCAGTAGAGATTCTTTATAAAATTTGTTTATGTATTTGTACATTTGTACTTTTTATGTTCATCCAGCCTAAAAAGAATTAGGGTCAATGCCTCCTATTTTCATACTAATGTCTCTCTCATCTCCATGATCCTTGTGATACTGCTTTGTATCAATTTTATTTAAATCCAGTCACAAATTCTTTTCATATTTCTTCCAATCTGTTTATAAAGTAATAATTGATATTAAGTTCCATTATACAGTATGTTTTAATATTTGGTTTGCAAAAAATATGCTATGAAAAATTACATTATGTCATCATATACCTTCTTATATATTTATAGTATGTAAACAATGATTTTCAGAAGGAATAATTGCAGAAAGGAAGAAAAGAAGGAAAGAAAGAAAGTAAGGAAATAACTGCCAATTTGTAACCAAAGATTTCAAACTGGATTCATTTTTCTCTCCTGTAAGTATCTGTGACTGAGTATATACTGATATTATTCCTTCTATATCACTGAGCACTTTTTTTAATTTTAGGTTTTAAATTATAAAATATTCCTTCAAGACATGGTGCTAGTACAGTGTAAGTATAGAAATTCTTTTATCTCAGGTCACCTCTTATTTGTTCATGAAGCTACACATTACTGCTTTCTGCAGGTGTGTGTCATTCCTTAATGGTTTGCTTCTCTCTCTCTCTCTCTCTCCATCACATCACATCACATCTCTTCCCGTTTTTATTCTTCTGCCCTGGATATTTTATCTGCTGTGTTTACATCCAATAAAGAAAGTTACAGCATTTCACGGACAGGTCTACTTTAACTGTCTTTCAAAGCCAAGGGCAGAGTGGCGACACTGAGAGTTACACTGTCTGTCTGTGTTTCTGGACTTCGGCCGCTTTCTACAGTGGTCTCTAGTGAATTACTGAACCACAGTGCCAGCTCTTTCTCTTCCTCCTGTCTGCTTTTATTGTTGTTGAAGTCATTGCTTGTTTATTTTAGAATAATGTTTCTGTTCCTTATAAGGAATTAAGTACTAATCAATACTTCTATATTTATATTATTTCTTTCATAATTAAAAAGAATGACATGACCCTTCCTTGCTGAGTCATTTTAGTGTCATCTGTAGGTATGAATACATACATAGAGAAAAGAAAAATAACAAGAAAATAAAATTCACACAAAAACAATATGACTTAACAGCACACTGTACTCAGAATTATACATTCTTCTGTTGAATTTCAGCATGTATGCATAGGTAATACATGGCTTGCCATATTTATATAGTTCCTACTCTCTCAAATATAGGCACTTTCATAAGACACATTAATGCGATTTCCTAAGTTTATTAGCACAAGTCATTAAAATACTTTGAAATCTAAAGAGTGTTAATATAACTTTGAAAACTGCAATATTCCTGAAGAATATTGGTGACTTACAGGAATCTGGGTCAATTTAATGGTGAAGAAAAGTTCCCTTAAACAGGGCTAGACTCAAAGACATATACAAACACTTCCCAATTCTGTTTAGAAATCCTAAAAATGTGAGATATTATAAATAACTACAGAAAACAAAACAATGTACAAGACATTGTTTAGACACAAGCCTTGAAAACCAAAAAAGACTTTGAAGCTATATAGAAAATTAACACTAAGGACTTTGTAGATACATGACTGAGTTCAAATCCTATCTCTTCTTGCTGAGTGAATCTGGACAAACATTTCATTTCTCTGAGTCTAAACTTTCACAACTTTAAAATGGTGGTATATAACATATGACTTATAACTTATTGGGCAAGATGATTCTTTAAAAAAATGTATGGCGGTAGATAAAACACAATGGGTGGTAAATGGTAAGTACTCAATAAAACACAACCTTTATTAATGTTGCTTAACTATTAGTATCTGATACTAAGAAGGTAGTTCTTCTGAGCGCCCTGGGAGAAATGATTCCTTATCTTATAAACCAGAGCCATAGAATCCTTGCCTACAGCTTAAAAAAAAATTGCTACTTTCACATAAAATCAATCTGTGTTTTCGACTTCATATTTTTAGCCACAGTTTTAAAAGGACTGATCAGTTTGTACATGCTTTTTTCTCAGGGAGGAGGAGGCAGTGAGAAAAGGTGATTGTTAAATCGTTACCTTGACAACAAAGAGAACCAATTGTGAAATAAGCAAAAAGACATTCTTAGCAATTACTCAGCTTCTACAAGTTTAGCTAAAAACAGTCAATTCCATTTAATTGATCTTATAGAACTGCTGTGTTAAGAGAGAGAGAGAGAGAGAGATTACTGCTGTAGAGATTTACTAAAGGAAAAGGCAAAAGTAAAAGTTGGGTGTAAGTTTAATTCCATATTAATGGATCTCATTTTCATCAGATTGTGGATGAGTAAAGCTTTGATGCAAGTAAAACATCAACATATAATATTTTAACATTTTAATACCTCACATATGTGTTATATTCTATTTGCCGCACACTATGTGAAACAGTGTGGAAAACTGAGCTAAGAGACATTAAGTAATGTGAATGAATTTACAGAGCAACAAAGCTACACAGTTAGAACTTGAACCGTAGTAGTCTAATTCCAAAACGCATCCTCATAGGCAACTGACTATTACCAGCATAATATATAAAATAACAGAAGGCAAAATATACTGGGCCAAGATCTAAATTAATTAATGGTTTCTCCAAATTTTATTTCTTCATTTCTCACTCATTTAAAATATAAATGGATATTTTCAGAAAAATAATCTACACAATAAAAATTTTTTTATTGGCCCTACTTGAAGTTAGTTAGTATGGACATTGGTGGCTATATCTTACTATTTTTGAACTTTCTATTTTTTGATTGATATAATATTTTATGAGGTACAATGAGATATTTCAAGTAATATATAGATTGGGTAGTGATCAATTCAGGTTGATTCACATATCTATAACCTTAAACTACTCTCATTGCTTTATACTGAATACATTTGAGTTCCTTTTTTCTACCTATTTTGAGATATATAATGTGGTATTGTCAATTATATAGAGCCAGCTGTTTATAAAACATCAGAACTTTTTTTCCTCCAAACAAATAATACTGTGTTTCCAACTAAACAACCTTTCTTCCTTTTTTCTCTAGTCTCTGGTAATCACTATTCTATTCTCTACTCTGTAAGATAAAAATTTATTCTATTTATGAATGATATCATGCAGTGTTTGTTTTTCTGTTCTTGATTTATTTCATTGAAGATGATGTCTTCCAGATGCATTTCTATTGTCACAAATGCAAGGACTTTATGTTTTTATGGCTGAATAATATTCCATTTTGTATGCAAATACAGAATTAGAGATATCTTTTTGATATCATATTGATTTCATTTTCTTTATGTATACACCCAGTAGTGGCATCTGGATCCTGTGGAAATTCTGTTTTTAGTTTTTGAGGAAACTCAATGCTGTTTTCAGCAATGGTAGTACTAATTTCCATTCTACCAACAGTGTATAAGATCCTGTTTCCCCACATCCTTGCAGCATTTGTTACTTTTTGTCATTTTGATAATAGCCATTCTAATTGGGATGAGCTGATATCTCATTGTGGTTTTGATTTGCATTTCTCTAATGCTAAATGATATGTCTTAATATTAAAAATTATTCCAGATCTCTCATCCTTAAAAATAATATTTTCCAGTTAAAAACCTTCTAAATGAGTTTTATGCTTTAAGCATTCATGCCTGTATTATTTTAGAATCTTCTCAAACTTAAAAAAACAATAGAGGAGAAGAACAGAGGGCAAAGCATTTATATATTCTATATTTTAAAAGAATTATCCTACATGATGTTAATTCAATAAAGTTCTGAAACATTTGCTAAACAATGAAATATCAGTGAATCATTATTTATATTTTATCTTTTATTTCTTATTACATTTATTTTGTTTAAGCACTAGTATGTAATTACAAACTTTCAAGCCTTCATAATATATTATATACATTTCAAATTTTATGTTTGATTTATTTCCAATAAATAGTTGTAGTTTCATGGATAATTTGAGGTATAAAACTGTAGAAATTTATTCAAATTTGCTTTAGAAGTTAGAGATTTTAAGTCTCATAAGATAAAAATACATTTTTTTATTACCTCTATGGTGATTTTTAAAAATAATCTTGGTCAAGATTTCTGCAAAACACCAAATCAAGCACATAGCAATTTTTTTAGTAGGCAAAGAAAGTTGAAATATTAGCATTTGCCAGTCTTACTTTTAATGATGTTTCTTATGATCATGAATTATAAGTAAATAACAATGAAAGTATATTTAGTCATTGTGTGTGTGTATATATATACACATATGTATATATAAATAAATACACATATATATGTATATGTATACATATATTCACACATATTCATACATAATCCATTTGGTAACAGAAGTTAGACTTATCACAATGAATGAAACTAATAGACACTTTCTGAAAATAAACTTGCATATCTCTATTAAAGTTCTACCAATATCTCCTGAATAATGCATTTATTAGGATTCATGTTACAATGCAACTGGTAATTTACTGCATACAATGTGATAAATGACAAAAGACCAGCCCCTCAAAATCATTCTGTATGTCATTAGCAATTCAATTCATATTCTTACCTACACAAAATATCTGAAACCACTTAACAGCTTTCTGAAGAGAGCCCTAGCTCAAGTTATTAATACCATTATTTAAATGCACATCTTGAATTTTCCTTGGAGACTAGTAAAACTTACTTCATAAAGCTATAAAGAAAAAAGTGAAATTTGATATTTCTAATATCCACAAAAGAAACATATCCAGCTCTGATTCTTCTATGTATGTGTAGTTCTTAACATGTTTGCAAAAATTTGCCATTATCAAACATAGCCATTAACAGATCTCTTAATAAATGGCATAAAAATTCTTAATTCTTTAATATTAACATGCATGTGCCAATTATAAATATTAACTATCCATCAAAACCTTGAAGGATCAAAATAAATTCTCCATTCCTTAGTATTATTTAACCTTGGTGTTTAAGGAGATTGAATGTGACAACAAATGTTTTCAATATATGACTATAAACTAGGTAAAGATAATCCATGGATATTTTTAATCATAACAACTGAATTTAGTCAGCACACAAGTCTTCAGTACATCCATGATCATTCTGACCTATCCATCTGCATGGGAAAACCACAGTGTGAATCTGGAAACACAATGGCACAATGCCTTGTACATAAAACTCTACCTGGTGAATAAAATGGCTCTCATGTCATGAGTTCACAGAAATACTATCTGCTTTGAAAGAGTAATTTCAAAAGATAAAGTGAAGAAACCACAATAAAACTGGTAGATTAATTTCTTGCATGTAATGTAATATCATGAAGCCATGTACAACAAACTGAACTATAATTAATAATACAAGATATTAAAGATACTTTAAATATATGCTAAGTTGAAATGTTAAAAGTTATAAGTAGTCAGTACTACAAAAATGTCTTTATTATTAATATCGATTAAACAAAAAAATATAAAAATTATAAAATACACCAAAATATAAACATATTACTAATGTTTAATGAGTATGATTGTTATTATAATCATTTGTAATAATTTAAGACATAAAACATAAATCCACCATTTAATATGCATTTACTTCATTTTTATAAAATTAGGTGGTTGCAGTGTAAAAGTAAATGGAGTTGATATGGCATGGTTTATGTCCTTATGTATTTTTGAATTATTATAGGCTTCGTAGATGGAGACACCACAATTTGCTTTCTTTTTAATCCATATTAAAATTCCATATTTCTTATATTTTGGAGCCTAAAGTTTCTGTCCTTGGTGCTAATCAGTTCTGAGCAGAAAAATATTACCAGGAGTCTCCTTGAATGAGTTTCAATGTCAACCCAAAGAAAAAAATTGGGACTGTGTCTACATGCACATTTTTTTCCTGAGTTAATGTCATCTTAGGACACTATGTGACAACCAACAGCGAAAAATATAACCAATCAAATTAAATGACTTGTGAAGACTTCCAAAGTGGTGGAAGTGATGAGTGCTACTAAATTTCGAAGGAAAAGAAATCACTGAATATAACATGATGCTTTTTCCACTATATAAGTACTATATGCTTACAGAACAGAGAAAGGCATTTGTTGTTGGTTGTAGAGACTATCTAGATACAAGATTAGCAAATATCTGCCAGTTTTGCTAAAAGAGACCATATGTACAGAGCACACTTGCTGGCACATGGTAGATGCACAAAATATGATAATTACCTTCTTACACCCCTGCTGTCACTGTGATTTGAAAATAGCTTTGCAGAAAATACGTTTCCTTATAAGGGTTTTAATCATGATATTTTACTACATACTATTTAATTCATAAACAACAACTTAAAACTTCAATATTCTCATATGTAAAGTGACATTCTCATATGTAAGGATGTATCCATTCTGAGAGCAACCATTTGGAACTAGTACTATTTTTTGCACCTTTCAAATTTTTCATGCATGAATATATTCCTTTTCTTAGTTGTCGTCCCCCCTTCTCATTTTTACTGTATTTTCTTATCTTTGTTATCCTGTATCTACACAAAGTTGATGAAAGAGAATGTAATAAATACATATTTGTTCTCAGCTTTAAATTTAGTAATGTGCCCTCAAAATGGCCCTTTAGGAGAGAATAATACTCAGAATATCAAAGAAGTTGTATGGTCTTCTGCCCAGAAAGGGAGACTTAAGTTCTATGTTTTGCTAATGAATTGCAAACATATGTTCAACTTGAGTACTACCACCAAACATCAGCAACCACATGGTCCTTATCTCTTCTATCTCTATCTCTGAATTCTAGCTCCTGAATTCACCTTTAGGTTTCTTTCCTAACACAGGTCCTGTCTCTTGACTCTTCTCCTGCCCTTTATTTTTTAATGTTGTTGGAGATAACTCTTTTTTCCTTGCATTTTAGGTTTAATATTGTTTCTCTGCCTTTTAGTTTTTCAGCCTCCTTCTTTGCTGAAAACTAGTTTCTCTTTCTTTCTTTAGTCTTCCTATAACTTTTCTAAAGCAAATCCTCTAGCATCTTACCCAACCTCACATGTAAACCCACATATCTTTATACAGCTAAAAAATTGGTTTACTATTCAGCTTTTCCTGATGCATTCTAGTTTTTTAGTTTTTTTCTGTCCATTATTATGTACAAATACAAATATTATCACTTCTTATCTGAAGCCCCTTTCTCCCAAAGGGAGTGTTACATTTTTCAAAAAATCACATAAATATTATATTAGTATTGCAGAAATTATTAAACTGTTTAAAGTGGAGATAGACAAAATATTATTTTTATAAAGAAATTGTTAGTAGAACTATTGTTGTGTGTGAGATATTCACACCTTGCTATCATTGTTGACGATTTGAAAACACAATTAGCTATAACTTTATTAAAATAGATGAGGTTATCTAAAAACATGAATGTTTTAAAAATAATTAAATAAGAGAGATGAGTAAAAATTGTCCATAGTGCAGATGGGTTGTATGTCTGACTTTGTAAATATATTCAATTACATCTCTGTTAAAAAATGGATGTAATGTAGAAGTCTGGTATGGCAATCCCTTAAAGTCCACCAAATTGGATGCTTGACTCTTTTCCACCTCCCATAAGAAGACAAATATCTTCTCATAAATGAAAAATATTATTTTATTATCACAAACCAGAAGAGTTTTCAGAAGACTAATTATCAATAATAATATTAAGAAAGAAGGTATAATATTTACTTGATGATTCTGGTGGTACTTTACATCCAACTTGTTATGTAAGCAGCTCTTTCAAACATTACTTCTAAGGATCTAAACATCTATAGGTTGTACCAATTTAAATAAGGAGGTGAAATACTATTATGGACGATTCATTTTTGTTAGCTTCTCTAAGGATATTTACTCAATGATATCAATTTTAAAGTAAATAATCCAGTAGTCATTTTACTTAAACAATTTAATAATCTATTTTATTTGCTTTAGTCATTAGCAGGAATATAGAGCAGATATTTTGACACAGGAGAATGGGTAATACAGTCTGTGCATATGTGTGTGCCTGTGTGTGTTAGTGAATAAGCATGGTAGGAATACAAAATTCAGTAGGCAAATTTGGTCAAGAGCATGTATTCTATAGTCAGACACACCTGCAGTCTCTGGGCATCACTAATTTATAAGCTGTTTATTGCTCAGGCAACTTAGTGTCTGAAACTCAGCTTATTCATCTATAAAATTTAATTATAATATTACCAAATTAAGAGAATTACTGTGAGAATTAAATGGAAGCACACACATTCACACACTTAATTACATGTGCCTCCAAAACATAAGTATTATTACTGTGTTGGTTTAAATATGAAATGCAAAAATGTTAAAAGGTAAAGTGTTTAGATTATGGAAGTTGCACCTAATCAGTGATTAATCCATTGATGGATTAACTGGGGGGTAAATGTAGGTTAATAGGGTGTGGCTGGAGGATGTAGTTCACTGAAGTGCTTTGGGGATTTATATTTTGTTCCTGATAAGTGGAGCTACCTAAATTTTATGAGATTTGTGGTGAACTCTGGGAAAGCTATAGCTATCAGAGGATAGCAATCAGACATCTTGAATTCAAATTGTTTTAAACTATTGGCTGCTTGGCATTTGGCCAACTGCTTGGCTTCTCTGAGCCTTTGTTCCCTCATTTGAAAAGCAGTGATAACAATACCTTCCTCTGAAGGTATTGGTAAAGAGTAAAGGAATTAATATGTAAAACACTTAAACTGTCTAGCATGTAATATTTTATGTAAAAATTTAATATTGTCAACATAAATCATATGCAAAATGTACATGAATCATAATTGCACAAGACATATATATGTATACAATTAGCTGAAAGAAAAGTTGAAGTGATAAAAAATCACACTCTATCCATTCTTGTAAATTGCAAATTTGGGCTTGTTTTGCATAAACTCATAATTCTTTCTATGATCACCTTACATAATCATGACACTCTACAAGTGGGTTATTTTGAATAACTATGCATTGTCATTTAAAACATCTTTTTTGTTAATTCCATTTAAAAAGTATATCACAGTGTTGAATTATTCAAAGTTAATTGTAAATCTAATTACAAATGTTCTGTTTTTGAAAAAGTAATTGACAATCATAATCTACTTCCTCCCACTCAAGCTCCTAAATTAAGCAAAATCCAAGATCGCCACTTCTTTATGAGATTTGAAATATATATAAAGAAAATGTCATTAACAAAGACACTTCAAGAAATATTGAATAAAAATCATAACTCATTGAGAAGAACACACACAAATACACACACAATATTAAAAACAAATTTCTTAACATCCTTAATTAACCAATGTGTTAACCAAAAACTATAAACTCTATGGATTGATACTTTCGCTTGCTTGTTTCTTGGCCACCATGCCATAAACTATTTTCCTCTGCCATACCCTTCCACCACAAAGTTCTGCCTCACCTTGGCTAAAGCAAAGTATTCAGCTAACCATGAATTAAACCCTCTGAAACTAGAAGTTCAAATAAACTTTTCCTCCTCTAAGTTGTTCTCATCAAGTACTTTGGTCACAGCAACAAAATCCTAACTCACATAATTTCCATAATAGATTGAGCCTGAGCCTTCTCCACTAGTTTTGAACTAAACATTATTCTTAGTACTAAACAAAGTCAAATTAAAACTACATCACTGAGATGAACATGTGAATTAAATTTGTGATTTGTTTTCATGTTATTAACAAAATAAATGGTTCTGTGATAACATTTTTTCAAAGAACTCTGGATCTCAGGCTTCCCCTCCCTTGGTGCTCACTAACTCCCAAACACACTGAGCTCCATTGTGTTTCACGCTGGAATTCATGAATATTGCAGAGGTTTTATTATTGGGGAAGATTGAAATAAAGACTTATGCTAGAAGAAATATTCTTGGTGACTCAAGTTTTAAGTATCTTCAGTCTATTTGATAAATAGTTAATTCATCTGAACTTCACAGAAGAGATGCACATTTGTATCTCTGTGTTTGCCTTGAAAGTGGTCCTTATTTCTCTTATTGGAATAAGAGAGCACTGGAGAATTAAACAGATTTTTTTTCTGCCTTATTTGCACTTTTGTCTTAATAGAAACCAACATAGAAATTGTAGATTTGAACATATTATTTGAACGTATTTGTGTTGCTACTTTCACTTAAAGGGACAACTATAGTAGCAAGTCTAGAGAATCAACTTATTACTACCAGACCTTCACCATCACTACTATGTTCCTAATATGTTACCATCAGCTTGGAGGGGACATGAAGGGAATGGGAAAAATGGGAAAATTATCATTCCTGGTATATACTCATGTTCATGTAAACATAGAAAGGCAGAGAAAAACTCACTCTATTTTTAAGAAATTACTTTGTTGTAGAAGTGATGTTGATACCAATTTAATAGGAACTAGCAAAACAAGGTGTGTATTTTACTTGGTGTTCTCTTCACAATATACCTCAAACTGGAAATGGAAGAATAAATTCTAGATATATTTCTGGGCAGGCTTTGACATCATATATATAACTTAAATAGGTCTTATAATTAAATTACATTTATTTCCTACTTTTCATGCCATATTGATAAACTCTCATAAAGAAAAATAACTAAAAGAGTTATTAATTAGTGCCAGGAAAATTTCATAACCACACAAACAGGTCTGTACAATGTTTCAGAAAGAGCAAGGACTCTGAAGTCACATTTGACTTTGGAATCAAACTCAGCCCCTAGGAATGTCACTTAATTCCTCTGAGATTCTGCTTCCTAAACTTTGGAACAAAGATAATTATGTGAATATCTCATTCACTTGTTATAAAAATCAAATTGAATAAAACACATACTAGTACTAGTGTTTTTTTAAAATGAGGTGAGTGCTATAAATATTTGTTATATATTGAATAAAGGATGTCTAGATATACACAGGTAACCTTTAAAGATCTGCTCTAGTATTAAAAATAAAATGTACTTGCAATTTGGGTTATTTATGTGTTCACAAAATCAATTTTAAACACTGATATCTGTCACTTTTTTATCCCGTTCTGCAAGGAAACGAAATGGAAAGGCAGAAGAAGATAAATTCCAAGGTGTTCAATCTTGACAGTTAAATCGTATTCTTGGAAACTTGAGGCACAGCTTGGGGGAAAGTTTCAAACTATTTTTTGTTTGTTTTTTTAAAAGTAGAATATGATGCCATGGAAACATGTCTAAAGCTGATGTGATAATGCCATCAAGGTTAATTCTCTGCATAATTTTTTTCATATAATAGTGGCATAAGATTTGTCTGTAAAGGCTTATACATTATTTCTTAATATTTATAATTATTCTTGTGCAATAATAACTACTTTGAGGTTATGAATTATTACATGACAAAACAATATGCTGGAATGTTTAAAATAAATTATTAAATTTCTTCATTCACTATCATATATACTTATCAGCTGCTGAAGTCTGAATTCAGATTTAACAACATTAAATAAGATGAAGTCCCTGTACTCAGGAAATCACTTATTGAGGGAGAAACAGGGAAGGAAACAGAGAAGTTATGCATGTATGTGGATGGAATATATATATGTATATATATATGAATATGTATACACATAATATGCATATTCATGTGTATGTATATATGAATGCATGGAATATATATCTATAATATGCATATTTACATGTGTGTATGTATGTATGGAATATATATCTATAATATGTATATTCATGTGTGTATGTATGTATGGAATATATATATATATAATGCATATTCATGTGTATGTATGTATGTATATGTGTGTGTGTGTGTGTGTGTGTGTGTATATATATATATATATATATATATATATATATATATATATATATTTCTAGAATACCCTTCCTATACAGGATTATATATAGGATTATATCCTGTATAGGAAGGGTATTGTAGAAACTCAGAAAGAATTATAAGAAACTTATTTTGATTAATAAAAACTGCATTTTCAAACATTTCATTTTTAAAATAACATTAAAATACATTTTATTATATGCAACATGTGTGATATAAATCAATTCCAGTTTTCAAATAATATCAAAATTTCTCATCTAATGAGTATTATTTAGAGAACTCAAAGAGTTTGAATTGAATTTCAGTACTTATTTGGAATTAGAGACTTGATATATATATATGTCCCCATACATTTAATTCTTGTCTACTTTAAATGTATTTAATTTAGGCATAATCACACTGAATGTTCTACTGTAAGTTCCATGGATTATCCAGACAATTTGTGCTAGTCAAGTAAGGTTGTCCCTGGCGATATTTGTGTGGCCAGGCAAAGCCATTAATGTACAACTGGACTTGAAACTGGTAATACAATTTCAAAATGATCTTCAGAGGGCACATATGCCATTAACTTCACTTCATTAAAATAAAAGTCTATGAAACCATTTATGATGTTCAGACACACAAAAATCTTTTCACAAAATGGGTGAATTTAACAATTAATTACACTTAATATATCTTTATTATATTTTTAAAGTATCATTTAGCATATCATTGTATGTACTTTTTTATACTAATGTATCAAGTTAATACTAAGTGTGCATATTAACACAAAATTTTGACAATTATTCTCTTGTTTTTTTCAGGTACAATGCTGGAGATTTCTTTTTTGTGGATTAAGTTACCAAGTTGTACTTAGGTAAATATAGGCTCTTCATAGTAATGATATAAATATATGACTGATGCCAATTTAAAAACTATAGCATAATAAATACATATATATGTGCAAAATGGAATAGGAAGATTTAGTTATAGCTATTGTTCTTTTCCATTATTTGCCAAATTTACTTTGTCAAATTCCACATCATAAAATGTATAGGAGAGTGTGTACAGATAATAAAATAGTTTGTTTTGCAATTAGTCAAAAATATTCCATTCCTGTGAAAAATGAGCTACTATTTCCAGTTTGGGTCAAAATGGTCTTATTTGATGAATTCTAGGGACATATCTTTTGCCTCTATTAACAACTTTTTTTTTGATGTATAGAAAGCGGATGTATAGTTCAGCTTCATAAGTTAGGACTAAGGATCAATGAAGAAAACTTGACAGGAGCAACTTGTATCTTAGGACCTGGGAACTCCTAGTTAAGAACCAGAAAGTATCCCAATTCAGGGAAGAGCTAGGCAGATAGAAATCTGTGTTGCAGAGAATTCTACCTGAGACTGAATCCTCAAATGGATAACACATGTGGAGTAAGCCATAGCTGATTTCATGATTGAGAACTAATATTTGTTTTTAAACCACTGAGATTTGGGGGTTTATTTATATTGCCACCAAGATGTTGACACCAGGGAACTCCAATACCATTCCTGAGCTAGAAGGAGACAACACTAAGCAATGAAATTCAATCTAACATATCTCCTCATTTGGAGGGAGACAAATTCAGTGAAATGTAAACCAGACCTAGCGATACAGCATTGCTCATGAGGAGAGATGACCCATAGAGATTCAAATGTAATTCCAGGAGGAATGCTGATGCTAACAAACCTGATTTGATAGGCAATTCAAAGTGCATGAATTGATAAAATCATGGTCACAGTCTAGAATCAGATGAATGCTCTAGAAAATCAAATGTAAAAGATATCACAAGCACAAATAAAACATTACTTTTAAATAGTGATAGATCATAAGGAGAAAATATGAGACTTTTGGAAGTAATTATGTGGCACACATATTAAAACCCAACAGTTCATATGGAAAAACAAATCCTCAACAATAGCCAATAATGGTAAGAGGGTAAAAAAAAAAGAAAAATATCAGAAAATTTTATAATACAATTAATACGGTATTGGTAGAGAAGCAATTTACATAGTATGATAGTACATATGTATATACATTCATATATATGAGATTATGAATGTATATAGATGTGAGAATTTAATGTATGGCATTGTGATAGTGATAGTTCAATTCCATAAGTAGGATCAATTATTTAATAAAAATTGCTGGCATAAAAAGTGCTGGTGATCCATCTTGAAGAAAATAAAATTGAGCTATTATATTGCATTACATAAAAAATGTTATCTCAGATGGATTAAGTACTTAAATAAAACAAACCAACCAATAAAAAATGGTTTCATTAATTAGTTCCCTGAGGCAAGTACACCAGAATATATAAAGTATATAAAATGTAAAATATGTAAACTAAATTATGTGTGTGTACACATCCGAATAGTTGCAGTTTGGTTATACCGTAAATTCTTTGTCTATCTATTAAGAGGTAATAAAATTTTAGCTTCTTTTAAAATTTCAATCTACGGAATCATCATATAGGTAGATATATTTAAAACTAAATATACATGTTCTTTAACTTTATTTTTCTTTCTTTACTCTTATGAACTAGCCATAGTATTTCTTCCCTGTTTTGGTGTGATTGAGAGAGAATGATAAATATTACATATCATTGTTTGATTATATTGCAAAACTGTTACCTGTCTATTCTCTTAAATACAGATCTTATGACTAAGATTTTTATACCTTAATTTTGTTCCAAAATCTTCTAACATATTTTTTATTAATATGTAATTGCATGTTCATTATTATATATCTATCTCCTATGCAGCAATGCCCTGAAAAATTTCCATCATTGCAGTCCATTTTTAGCATAATTTTTTTGATCCCATTGAACACATACATATAAAGAAAATCAGCAAGGAGTCCTCATTAATTGCATACTTATGTTCTTAATAGACTCAAGTACAACTGGCTTCTATTACCAGGACACAGAGAGCCAGTTTGAACATTTTCAAACTTTATTTTCTCAAAAAGGAGAACTGCTTCAATTGCAAAACTCTCAGTAACTGAATAAGTGTAAGAATCTGGAATCTCATATGGTCCATGGAGAATTCTTAAAGAGATTATGTTGTACAAAATGGATAACTGAGGGTCATCATTAGGAATCCAAACACCTCTCCTCTGCAGAAAGATGTCAATGTCATTAAAGTGTCTGAGTTCTTCAGAGTTTTCACCTGTGTCAAAAGTTCTGAAAGGATTATTGTGAATGCTTTCTCCATACATTGGCTAGGTCCTAGGCACTGGCAAGTTGGGAAGCTTCATTTGGTATTGCTTTCACTATGCCAGTCTACAACTGTATATCTCTCTTCCTAATTTGTCAACAAACAACTATATAACTAAGGTGTCAGGAATATGGGAGGATCTATTGTGGGTGTAATTCATGTAATTCAGCACAAAATTATTTTATTTTTACATCTATTAAATACATGGCTATGGTTTATGTTTTAGTTTTTGTCTGTTTGTTCAGTACATTCTGATGTTAACCTGGTTTTAGTAGATGATGTAGTAGTTTAGTGGAGTGCCTTGAGGAACAGAGTTGTCAGCTGTATATATAACTTAGTTAACTATTGCCTAATAGATAAACCAAGGCACATGAAATTCAGAAAAAAAAAATTTTCCTGATGCAAAAACCTGCTAGTAAAACAAGAGCAATTGTCTTCCTAACACCTAATCAAGATTTGCTCTGGTAGGTAAAGTTAAGTCTGAATAAAATTGTTTCTTCAGCCAGAACCTTCCATGACTTTTCTTTGTCCAGTGTGTCTGTCCCTGCTGTAAGCTATCCTGTAGAGAAATGCTGCTTGTCTTAAACTGGGTCTTCAAGTTCTTTTAGATAATTAAGTACTCAGTTGAGAGAAATTAGATATATGTCACTGTGGGGTATTAGTTTTTACAAGTTTCTTCTTAGTTTCTCTCCAACATGTACTTAAACTGAAACTAAACTTCATTACACATGTTTATTTACTGCCTCTTACAAAACAATTACATACTTAGTCTTTTGTTTGATTTTTAAATTAATATATACAAACTTGGCTGGTTCCAGGTATATGGATCACATTTGATTAGTTCACAGTTTGTCTTTTAAGATAGTAGTTAAATATTTGGATAATAACACAATAGAATAATTTAATGAGAGCCTCTCTGTTATTGCAAATTTCAGGTGAATTGTTCTGCCTAGAAACAGGTTTTGGCAGAAGAAATGAGGACAGAGGAAGTGTGTGTGTATGCATATGTGTTTTTGCTCAATAAGAGAATATGTATTGAGAACCTACTAAGATCCAATAGAATATAAATATGTCATATTACAGAGTGAGGTTTCTTGTTAATTTCTGACTTCATTACATGGAATGGTGATTAGTAGTCTCCTTCTTAGTTGCTGAATAACCAAAATAAGATAAAGCAAGATACCACAAGGATTCTACTTCCCTCTGGAAGAAATGGCTTTGTTTTGAATTGTTTGCTTAAATACTTAAATATCTGAGGGCTTAACTCATATATACTATCATGTAAATTCAATTCCTTTGATCATATTATCATTTTCTTCAGCTAATTTTATCATAAGCTAGTTTCTTGCCTTATATTGCTATTTTTTTCTCATGGTGAAAAGCATTTTTTTTCATGGTATTTTTTGGCAATTGTTGTTCACTCACCAATGCCCATTTTCCTCTCCAAAATTCCTATAAATATATGTCTTATTATTGACACCCTCCCATTGTAACTCAGGTTCTGTGGGTTAAGCTGATCCCACATCATGAGAGTGCATACTAGTAGGTCCCATTACTATTCTATACACTTGTGTCAAAATGATTGAAAGGTAACACTGACTTAACCTGTACTACACATGCCATTCTTCTGGCCACAAAGTTTAGTTCTCAAATGCATATATATATGATTTAATTTGGATTAATGAAATAAGACAATAGACTTATGCTAGAGACATCTGAGACAAAACTGCTTTAGAAGAGGTATCCTAGAGAGAAACATTGCAGAAGAGACCCTTCTTTTCTGTCCTCTCTTGTGTTACCATTTTCATGAGATTTAGTATTAGCTTCCTTGACCTGTAGATATGCACATTCATGGTTATACTCCCTATTAGAAAATAGGTCTGCAGGGCTCTCCTTCTATAGTGAGATACATATAAAATTTTCTTCACTCATTAAAGAAAACATTAAAGCTTCCTGAAAATAATTAAATATATCATTGATCATTCTTCCTTTAGCATTAACTAGGTTTTACATATGTTACATATAATGTTTGCTTAGAAATGAGGTGAATAAAATAATTATGAATTGATGGGTGGGTGTTTTGCAAAGAGTGTTAGAGGAAAACATGATGCTGGTTTAGTAACACTGCAAGCTGTCAAGAAAGATAGATGGCTTTGCTGGTCATGCTATAAATAACCACCAGGTGCCACTCAGAGCTGGTGGAAGCCTCATTCTGCATGACAGTCATTGATCTGCTGTGTGACTAAGATGTAACCTTTTGTGACACCACTTGAGGAGAAAAGGTTATGCTTCACATTTAAGCTTTGAATAATAAGGTCATGATCAAATTAAGTGAATTTCTCCAGCGAATACATGAAATATACACAAATTAATACAACAAATTAGATACATTGTTACAAAGGAAAGGTGAGCATGCTGGAGCTAAAGGTGATGCTGGAACTCAGTCCTTTTGAATGTTTTATTAATGAAGTGAAAATCCTGCCTCATTAAAAGTATCCCAACAATGAGTTCTCACCACTTCTTGGATGACCCTGAATGGCAGTCTAAACTAGAATCCTACAGAATAATATTTAAATAATAGATATGTCTCCTAATTGACAATAGACTTATTAGAGCATAATTGAGAGAAAAGCAAAATATTCAGAGATGAGAATTCTTACAATTACATCTTTTTTGTAGACTTCAAGTAAATCTCATATTTATTATGTAGAGGAAAATTTCAAGTGCGTTTTATGTTAGTATAGCAAAAATTTTCCTGTAGGGTTTGTATACTAACTAGCAAGTATTCCTTTGTGACACAAAGAAACAATTGTGTCCAAAACTTAAACCTCCAAAGTCACTGCAGATTGTTTCATGATTCTCACCCTAAGAATCAAATATTCTTTCTATTACAATGACAGTTGTTCTAATGAACTTAAAACATATCTATACATTATATGACATAGTTAAGAAAATGTTTTCATTTTTAAATACATAAAGTTATCCACTTGTGTGTTGTACAACTTTGATGATTTCATTGATTAGCATTAAAAGTAATTTAAAACCTTAAATATGATATGTCAAGAAAAGGCAGTCTACATGACAATAACCAAACTGCAAAAGTGGCTTGAGTTACCAAAGTATTTCCATAAACAAGGAAATTATAATAATATACAATTAACATTGTTTTATCATCAAAACTTTGCACTCATTCATTCAAAAAACATTTGTTAATTTCCTACTCCATACAAGTCATTAATATAGACAGAGTTTGAAAGTTTTATTTGAAATAATATCTCATTGTATCAATGGATTTCATTTTTATATATTCCCACATTCTTCTGTGAATATACCATATGTTCAGTGCTTATGATGCCATCTGCATCATATGCTTAATGATGATTGTGATTTAGCAATGGCAATGATGACCATGATCACTCAGAATAATTGGTTGAATATCATTTTAAGACATATGAGTTAAAATAATTTTATGTTCATTTATCAATGAGGAAAGAAATTGTAATAAATGAAAAGAAATTGAATGTAAATATTATGTCTACAAGAATACAAAGATGTAGACATTATTAGTAAATGAATGTAGCTGGTTAAAAAAGAAGGTCATCTAAAGTACGTATCTAGTGAATTTTCTATTTAGAGACTTGTAAGTCTTTAAGATGGTACACCTTGAGAAAATAAAAAGCTATCAGCTTTCAGGGCATACAATTGTATTAACTGATGATAACTGACAACATACTGAGAGATTCTATCACAGCATGAACTACTAGGAATAGACAATACTTAATGGACAAGAAGCCACCAAGCCTGACAAATAATGAAATGCAAATATAATAGAGATAGTTGTTTGCTTTTGTAAGTAAACTATTAGATGATTGAAATAACTGTCTGGAATGTGACTTGATCTTGAAGGAATATATATATATATACCCAAAATGCATATCAAAATTGCCTAACATGATTTGTGTGTTTGTGCTCATATGCACACAGGTGCATATCCGTTTATGCTTCTACCTACTTTCACTTCCATTTTTTTTTTTTACCTCTGCCAACCATTAGAGCAGAAATCAGAAAATCTGTGGTTTGCAGACTTTAAAAGACATGAACATTAAAAATCTTTATAAGTATTTTTTTTAATTTAAAGTATGACCAGAATGTGGTACATTCCACATTCCACAGGAGAACTGACCTGGTTTCATCAAAATATCCATCACATGAAAAAAAATTTTAAATGAGTGAGGCAGAAACACTTATGATAGATCTAAAGAGATTTATAGGTTCAAATGCTATATCTGAATGTTGTTAGAAAACAAAATATAACTGTACAAATACTCTTTTTCAGAAAATTGTGGACATTTGAATGTCCACAAAATTAAGTATGAATTTTATTAAGCATAGTCAATGAATTGCATAGGACAGAAGGGGGAGGGAGAAATGAAAAAAGTCATAAAAATATATTAAAATATATTTTTAATAACAGTTCATTTTAGATGAATATATAAAGTTTTCTTATGCAATTTTCTCTATGCTGAGGGGACTGAAATCTTTCCTAATTAAAAGTCAAAACAACATCAAAATGTTCTGGCAAACAATTAAAAATTCATTTTCTTCCTTGTTAAAATTTTGATTTCTAATTCTAGTTTGGGTCCAAAAAACTACATTTTAAAAATACCCCAGGTACTTTACATGCAGGTGTTCAGCAGATGACACTTTGAAAAACACTAAAGAGAGATTATATTTGCTCACTCTGGAATAAATCATCTCAGATAAAATATTAAAAGTTGCTAAGTACTTTCAGCTGTCATTCTATTCAATGGTGTCTCTCAAGGCCAGAAAGTAATTGTCAGGGAGTTAGCCTTCGTAAAGTTGGCATTAGGGTGATTCTGTTCAGCATAGCGATTTGGAAATAGTAGGCATTCAATAAATGCTTGCTTGCTGAAAAAATCACTGGATCCATTGGTGATTGATTAGTCTAAAACCTTCCTTCTTGAAACAGAACATTCAAAAAATACAACGTTATCTAATGTGACTCTGCCTAGAGAGCACATAGGTGACTCTTGTTCTTATATTGGCTCAGTTTCCACCACCTAATCCCAAAAGGTGTTGTCACACAAGGTTACTAATTGGTTGAATAAATATACATTCTCCATGTCAGTTACTTATTGATACCTCCAGGAGCTACTGCACATGAATTCCTTCATCTAAGTAAGAGCAGAAACTTTGCAGTCAGATTGACTGGGTCAAACATCCTGACTCTGCCACATGCCAAATGTTCTTAGGCAAATTACTCAGCTTCTTTATAATTCAGTTCTTTTATTTCTTTTTTCCCTTCCTTCCTTATTTTCTTTCTTTTTTTTTTTTTTTTTTTTTTTTTTTTTTTGGATGGTACTAGGTATTGAACCCAAGCCTCTCAGGCATATTGGGCAACCACCCTGAACTACATCCCCAGCCCACTTTACTTTTCTATAAAAACAGGGGTAGGTGATATGACTCCAGGGTAGAGGGTTTGCCTATTATGTGTGGGGCCTGAGTTAATTCCACAACACTGAAACGCACACACGCACACACAATAATGCAATCAGTTTCAGTTTGCTGAAGTAATTATATGGTTTATATGTTTAAACTGTTTAAGATTATGCCTGACCTAAAGCAAACATGTGTAAAAATTTAACATTTATTGTTGTTCTATATATTCCTTATACCATTAATACTCAAATATCTATTTCCAATACTGTCTGCATTCATGTCCCTTTGATTGGGAAATTGTTAACTTAATTATTCATCTATTCTAAACATTTAAAATATAACTCTTCTTTTACTCAACCTAGGTCAAGTTTTGAAAAACTAAGTATTGTCCAAGTAAACCAAGTGACAATTTCAGTTTACTTTAACCTCTTTCAGCCTTTGTCTACTCTATGTAGGCTATCATCATGGCTTCAAGAGTGTGCACACTAAATTGTTTTTCATTTCTAATTCCCCAAATCCCTAGTGCATTTTTTTATACATAAAAATTTTGCTAAAGTCTTATTCTTACATCATTCACATGTTTCTTGTGTGGGTATATTCATATCCTTTCCTCACTGCTGGCACCAAGAAACTGGTAAAGCTTTTACTTCAAGCATGCTGTGTATTTATAACCTCTCTGTGCTGTGAATTTAAAAATATAATTGGTTGAATAAATATGCATTCTCCATGTCAGTTACCTATTGAAAACATCTGTCTTGTGATGGCCTTTACAGGTTTATTCAAGTTTTCATGGAAACAACATGAAAGAGTCAGTAATTTCTCAGTGAGTTACAATTACATACTTGTACCAACAATTAACTACTTGTCCCTTACTTAATAGTGAACATGGCCTCATATCACAAGCAATTAAGTTCTTAATAGTGCAATCAGTGGCAAGTCCAATGAAAAAAAAAGAAAAGGAAAGTTTTTAATTTTAAATTGCAAGGCAATGTAGAATATTCTTTAAAGTCTTATATTCATGGCATCATTGGCTCTATTTAGTTGTTTTTTTCTCTAGGTTTCATAATTCATGCATATTATCTTTGATTCTTCTCCAATTGACATACCTGAATACCACAAATTGGACTTTTGTTTCAATAATTTTATGTTTGCAATAGATTTTTTTTATTTCTACATATTTTCAATGAGCATATTAGACCCACATGGAGGTTAGAGTGGCACTCATAAATCATCTCTGATTCATAGGTTATACATTGTTCCAGCTTCTCTCAAGTCCTACTTACTTTGCTTCACTGAATATAATTTCAATTAAATTTCTCATTTACCCAAAAGTTACATAGTCAACATAAACCTGAATTTATGATAAAAAATCTTTGTCAAGCTATCATGCCAAGATGAGAGAGGTGTTACAGCTCATGTTTCAAGACTCACATATTAACCATGAAAGATTTAAGATCAAAAGAAGGTAGGAGCAATGTTTGCCACTGCTAATGGTAAGAGGGGGGATAATCCAGGTCCTCAACCTTGTAAGCAGATGTTCTGAATATGGTGTCAATTTGCTCCACATAAGGTTACAAGAATTAAGAGTGTACAGAGTGCAGAGAAACTATTATAAGTACTTTAACTGTTTTGGACACTTTTCTTTCTCTGAATTTCACTCTATTACTCTCAGCCCAGTGTCTTTTCCAATTGAAATACACAAAAACAAAGGTGAAAAATTTGCATTGACAGCTAACCTACCCACTTCAACATCCCTGTCGCCTCAGAAGGAATTATAAATGTTTTGAAAATTGTCACCTATTTATAGTATAATAACACCATATATATTATTCACAACTACACAAATATTCAAATTTTCATGTAGATCATGCCTGATGTAATCAAAGAGTTACCTCCATATATCAAGTAAGTTTTCTAATCAGGTGACACTGATAACATAAAAAAGAAATAATAAAATCCGGTGTTAATATCTAATTTCATATAATTTAGGAAAAGATAACAGCTAAAAGAACAAATAAATATGTGTCATCTTGCTTTTTGAAAAGTTAGTTCTTATGGGTAAGCCTCGAGTTTGGCTCTTAAGTTCCTTGGCAAATACAACAAAAGTTGCTTTCCATCAACAGAATCAAAATACAAGACCAGAGCAATTTCTGGATTTAAACATCTAGATGTCATTCCCAAATGTCACATGGCAATAGTTCACTTAAAGGACAACAAACAGAATTAAGTGTTGAAGGGACATTTTACTTTTCATCATTGTTTACTTTTATTTTGATGGATATGTCAGACCCAAATGCCTAAAACCAAATGTGAACAAGAGAAAATAGAAGTATATTGGTTTGGGACTAGAAAAGTCTTTACTGTATTTATATTGTGACTTAGTATTACTTTTAAAACACTGTTAAAAATTTAAGTTCAGAGACAAATATTTGAGGAAAAAAGAGAAGGCAGTGTTTAAATGATTTATTGTATTTATGCTTTTCTTTATACATCATCATTGAAATATATTTTTGTTCTTTAATTCAAAAAGGTTTTACATGTAAAAATTAATTAATTTCTAAAATATATATTTGAATGTTGAAGAACAGGTACAATATACATAAATTCACTTTTTGTAACGTGTCCAAGACTGCATGATAGAATGTGAGAATTTTTTTTTTCTAATTAACTAGCTAGGTAACCTGAATACCTCATGACCTAACTAAAACTTGTGATTTTCAAGATGGTGTCTATCAAGGCAGTACTGATGATTGTATATAAAATCTACAGAATTTTAGGTGACATTGCCCTGGGGGTGGTTGGTAGATCTGAATGGTTAATAATTATTTCCTTTGAAAGTTACTGAGTACAATAGTATCAATGAGAATACTATAGTGACCAATGAAATGTAGTAAATCAACTAAGATCTCCTATTTCTATAAGATTTTGGAGGATTAATAAATTATTAAATATTTGACATAAAATAGAGTAATTATAATAATAATTTTCAGTTTTGATTTTAATTTCAATTTTTACTTTTCTCAGGAATTTCTATTATTTCATTGTGTAATGCAACCACAGTGTATATATCCAAAGGAAATGAAATCAGTGCATCAAAATGATATCTGCACTCTCATGTTTGTTGTAGCATTATTCACAATAACTTAGATAGGTAATCAACCTAAGTGTCCATCCATGGATGGATGGTTAAGAAATGTGCTATACATACATAATAGGACACTATTCAGACAGAGAGAAGAATGAAATCCTGTCATTTGCAGCAAAATAGATGCAACTAGATGAAATTATGTTGAGGCGTTTCTTTCTTTCCTTTTTTTTTTTTTTAAATATACAAGAGAGGGAAAATAAAGTATTTGAAATGTTTTTTTCTGGGTTTTTAAAATTCTTTCCACTTTTTAAAAAATTGTGCATTACTGATGTACATAATAATAGGATTAGTTGTTATATATTCATAGATGAACACGAAGTTACAATACTATTCCCCATCACTATCTCCTCCCTCCCTATCCCCTGCCCCTTGTTCATATTCCTCTATTGATCTCCACTTGTTTTTCACCCACACCTTTCTTTTCCTTTTTTCTCTCTAGCTTCCACATATGAAAGAAAATTTCTGACCCTTGACCTTCTAAGTTTGGCTTATTTCACTTAACATAATGACCAACCTAGATGCCCCTCAGTAGATGAATGGATTAAAAAATGTGGCACATATACACAATGAAATATTACTCAGCAATAAAAGAGAAAAAAATCATGGCATTTGCAGGTAAATGGATGGCGTTGGAGAAAATAATGCTAAGTGAAGTTAGCCAATCCCAAGAAAACAAATGCTGAATGTTTTCTCTGATATAAGGTGACTGACCCATAATGGAGTAGGGAGCAGGAGCATAGGAGGAATAGATGAACGCTAGATAGGGCACAGGGTTGGGAGGGGAAGGGAGGGGGCAGGGGATTAGCAATGATGGTAGAATGTGATAGACATCATTATCCAAAGTACATGTATGAAGACATGAATTGGTGTGATCATACTTTATATACAAACAGAGATATGAAAAATTGTGCTCTATATGTGTAATAAGAATTGTAATGCATTCCACTGTCATGTATTTAAAAAATAAAATCAATTAAAAAAAACATAATGGTGTAGCATATAAAACATTTAGCATAGTTCCTGGCTTGTATGAAGCACTCAAACTTTCTGATAACTATCATTTTCATCAGTATTATCAAAAATCTGAAATAACACAATTTTACTCATAAAACTTGATATATTTCATCATCAGTTTTTTCAAAAAGCTAATTCTTACGCAATAGACTACTCCATACTCTTGATATATAGATTTTCCTAAATATTTCCTATTCTTACTCTATATTTTTGTAATATATAATTCAACCCCTATTAATATTCTAATATTATCATTTCTATTACAAGTAAGGTATACTCTCTATATTAAAAAACAATTACTTGTCTTTATTTTTACATAGCACTTGTTTATTTGTGTTATACTAAAAATAAAAAAAAAATTTGAAAAGATTCACACCTGAAATACAGTAATTCATATTTCTAAGAACTTAATTAGGTTTGGCTATATTTATAACAGCTGAATTAACTGATTAATGGTAGGATTATCATAGGAAAAGCATCACCAAGAAATTTAAAATTTAATAGAAAACATAAAAACTTCAATAGTCAAACTTGTGAACTCTGCCTAAAACAAAATCACTTTATTTAGAAAAAAAATGAAGCTATATTTTTATGAATATTTCATTTAAAATTAATACTTGTGCAATTTAGTTCTCAAGGTTATTCTCTGGTTCCCTATGAGAGAAATTTATCCTTGTTGATTAGGAAATGTATGAAGATCAATGTTTTACCTACCATTTCTTCATTAGAGATTAAGCAGTCAGACCCTAAAGTATTTCATCATGTTGTGAGTCATCATTAAACATTTTGCTGACTCTCAATGTCAAATATTCTCTTGTGTCATAAATAATTTTATTAAACACCATAATGAAAAAGAACAGAGTTTTCCTACCTATTCATTATGTGCTCTATTATTTCTCAACCATCCCATTTTCTCCCAGCACATAGAATTGACTTTTCCTTATCCAAATGTTTCTACTGAAACTATAGGTTCATAAACTAAGAAAAAATATCCTCATATTAAATAGTCAACTTCTCAGTTTTAACAGAAACTATATCAGTAGGTTCTACAAATATATTAAAAAATTAAGATAAATGAGAACACCAGGTAGTATCATTGTAACATGCATATTGCTAAAGGACTGAAAAATCAAACTGATAAAAAAAAATATCTCCACTAACATTTTCACTTTTGAGGACCTTTTGGGAGGAAGAAGGGATAGTGGGTATTGAAGCCTGGCTCTTACTTTGTTGCTTAGGGCCTTGCTAATTTGCTGAGGCTGGCCTCAAACTTAGGATTCTCTTGCTTCAGCCTCCTGAGTCCAGTGGATAGTTATTATAGATATGAACCACAGTGTCACCTTGAGCAATTTTTAATAAGGCTTGCAGCATGTTACTGAAATGGAAGTGTTTCACTATCCTGAGGAGGATTAAAAAACTAGAGGCCAAAATTACTTTTTCTGATAGAGTATTTTCAAATAACAGAAAAAAAGTGGATATGTAAGAAAATTCATAAAGAGACACTCGTCATGCTTTTCTTGCCTACAGTTAATATGTGCTAATTTATATGTTATAGGTAAAAACACATAGATTTTTTTTTCAATTTTGCTTATGTCTAGCTTTGATATTCTCTCTGTAGTATCTATTATGGTAGGTGCTAGTCACAAGTGGCTATGAGACCACTGGAAATGTATGTAATGGCTAAATTAAAAGATTTAAATTTTAAAACTGAAGCAATTAAGTTATAATTTTGTTTAACAGAAACAAACTTTATTTTTTATACAACTTAATATCATATTAATTATCATACTGAATTTGTTATTACTATCATAGTACAAATACACTCTACTTTTAACATGATTGTTAGAAAATTTAAATTAGATATTTGACTCACACAATTCTATGGGAAAAAGCTATTCTGTATATTAAAATACTTATTAAATTTTTTTAACTTTTGAAGAACATGGTCAACTTTTTACAATCAAAACATTTTTTCTTACAAATTTTATTATATTTTTTTCAAGAATTGACAAGTGATTTGTTCTTTTTGTAACAAGTAAAACTGTATAAAATCACATTAAAATTAATCTCCTGAGATGCATGATTTTATCTGTCAGAACTTTTAAACAATTTCCCCCAATTTTAGAAAAAGCACATAAAGAATATG
Source organism: Marmota marmota marmota (assembly GCF_001458135.2). Classification (NCBI taxonomy): domain Eukaryota; kingdom Metazoa; phylum Chordata; class Mammalia; order Rodentia; family Sciuridae; genus Marmota; species Marmota marmota. The sequence continues at coordinate 39,096,742 of NW_026000211.1, forward strand.
GAATCATATGCTCCTGAAGAATGCTTGGAGAGCTATTGCAGGAGTTATTGCAGAACAAAACTATGTTGACATATTGGAAAAATTCTACCATAAGATGATCTTTTAAGAAATTATTCTTTTCTTCTACAAACTTGTGTATTATCTAAAATTTGGAATTACACTGAATCTTACTGATCTTCAGAAATGTGTTTGTTCTCTAGTGTCACAAAATTTTTAAACAATGGAATAACATATCTGCCCAAAGTTTTCAGGATAAATACCCCGGTATCCCGGACTCCATCAAGAACCATTGAGCTTTTTTTTTTAGTTAAATCAGTCTTGGGAAGTAAGAGATTTAAAATAAACATTTCCAGATTGGCCATGAGGCTGTTTGATTTAATAGAGTTATTATTTTGGCACTAGAATTTTTATTTTTCTAAACACACAATATGATTCTCTTCTGTGGTAAGTACAAATGACATTATAGAAATATTATACTAAGAAAATATTAGTGTGCTCCAGGCTTGGTGATACATGTCTGTAATCCCAGTGAATCCAGAGGCTGGGACAGGAGGATTGCCAGTTTGAGGTCTGCCTAAGCAACTTAGCAAAGCCCTCAACAACTTAGTGAAACCCTGTCTCGAAAGTAATAATAAAAGGGGCAGGGGATATGGCTCAGTGGTAAAGCGCCCCTGGGTTAAATACCAAGTATCAGAAAAAAAAAGAAGAAAAAGAAGAAGAGAAAATCTTATTGTGCTGATTTTCCTTTTTTACTGACTGTTTTATTTTTCTTTTAGGACATAATGTGAAAGGATATGTTGGTAGTTTTAATAAGGATAATTAGATATAACAATAATTACTGGGAGAATTTGAACAAATAACTGGATTACTTTAAGTTTTATGTCTCAGCTTTACAAAGGGATTAATAGTAATATACTTTTTATTGTAAAATCCAAAAGAGAATAAAGTGAAAGCACTCTGTAAAGTTTCTGATGTGTTCATTGGCTGAGATAAATCTTAATGTTTCCAAATTTTTGTCAGTACCACTTTTCTATCCCTACCTCTTTCACTCAGATTGCAAACATTTACTGGCTTTTCATTATATAAAGATATCATATAGGCCTTTGTTACATGGAAGGGTATAAGACATCACATTGGCAAAAAGTGTTAAGTCGTAGTCGGGGGAGTATTTCAGTGGCAGAGCACTTTTCTAGCATGTGCAATGTCCTGAGTTCGATTCCCAACACCACAAAGCAACAACAAACAAACTCACAGAAGAGACAGAGAGGGAGTAAGAAATGTCAAAAGAGAAGTTTAAACTTCTTGAAAGATCCTGACTACAAATCCAAGTTCATTCTTTGTTCCATGTCCCTAGCTCACTATTCTACAAATATTCTGACCTCATCTCTGCCCCTAAAACACACACCTTTTCTTTATTGCCTCTCCAAGCTGAGCTATTGAACTCACTGTCTTGTTTTGGCTTTCAGGTCACAGAGAAACATAACCATCTAAGAAAATCTGTGGCTGTTTCCTCTTCCTGAAATGGTCTGTGGACTCACGACCGGACTAGGTCTATTTCAAAGCATTTTTTGATATGTGCATTTATTTATTTATTTATTCTTAACACCCCAAGGTTATCAGACCATAAATCTTTGCAGCTTTTTCCTTCAAAGAATGAAGTTTCTTCCTCTACCTCTTGAATTTAGGCTAGTTATTTGAGTGAGGCTAGTTATTTGAGTGAGGTCATCACCACCAAGTCCAGATAAATGCAGCCCTCAGAATAAGCTCAGGTGAGACCAAGTAAGTGTTGCCCAGTCTACCCAGAGAATCATGAAAAAGAATATGGTTATTGTAGCAAAAAGACATTGCATATACCCTCAATAGACTGAACTTATATGAGCAGAGGCTGTCAACATTAGTTATCCTCCTCTTTGAAGTCAAGAACTATGGCTATCATAATGGGTACTCTACAAATAGAATTGGAAAGCCAAGACTGGATGAAAGAGAGAATTGATAACCTTTGCTTACTGGGACCCAAGGATTGGAAAAGTATGCTTATGTGTAAAAACACTTTGAGTTAAAATTCATTCCTACCACATCTTCCCCCAAATAGTTTTTAAAAATCAGACCCTTCAATTACTGCTATTTACTGGAGCAAATATGATCCCTCAAAGTTCTCTTCCAGGTTAATCTTCAGAAATCTCATCACTACATAACACACACTCACTCTATATCACATTATGCATAATTTGAAGAAATGTCATGCTTTGAGATTACCTCTCTCGAGCATCCTTCTCACCTTTATTAGTCTATGATACTGCTACTCCACATTTAAGATCTATTTCTATTTTTATCTCCCATGATACACATTTCCCAGAGCAGAAAAGAAATCTGAACTTTCATGTAGTTCTTATACATATGCATAGTCAATTTCTTAGCTATGGTCTTACAGTAAGTTTTCAAAACTTCTCACTTTTCTCTTTCTAGATTATGCATTCCCTGAGCGAATCATACTGATAATTTTGCTTCATTGTCTTCTCTAAATTTGGCAAAGAGATATTCATTATAAACCTTTATGGAGTGAACAAATAATGCCTAGAGGTATTTGGTGAAGGAGAGGGATCAAGTCTTTACATCATCTTTGGTGGGGCTGCAAATTTATTATAGGCAGTGTTAAATTATGCCATGAAACAATCCTGAAAGTTTCAATGATTAGAGTTCCAAGGCTGAGGATATACCTCAGTTAGTAGAGTGCTTGCCTTGCATGTACAAGGCCCAGGGTTCAATCCCTAGTACCCACCCCCACACACACACATACAAAATAGCCCTCAATAATTAGACTTCCCTAACTCAAAAATTAAAAAGCTGGAAATTGTTGCTATTTTTCATTCCTTTCTCCCACCCTGGAAGATGGACATAACAACAGTTTATTTCAAGGCTTCCTACAAATGTAAAAAGCATGTCAGGAATGAGAAAATGCTTGTGGATCATAAGAAAGATCAATTTATAAACATCATTAATAGAAAAGATCAGATTCTCTCAGTCATTATTCTTTAACTCAGTCAGTTAAGGACTGAGTGGTCTGGAGTCCATTTTGTGGTCACTGATCAGGTTATAGGCCACACTATTCTAATGGACAGAGAACATGTCTGTCTTAAATCCTGATTATAGCATTATGGCGCCACACAATGTGAAAGCTTAATAAATGCTTAATGATGATAAGATACCCTCTATTGCATTTGAAGCTATTTGAATTTGAAATAAAAATGCAAATGAGTTTTAGAGGCTAACGTAAAAAAAGTGTTCCACAAAACCATCTTTGCTTTAATAAATAATAGCCAAGAGGAAGAAATACTTTTTCAATATCTTTAAATGTCTATGCCGTGCTTTATAACTCTAGATTAAATGCATTGAAAATACTTTGTTGTGTAGGAAACCTGGAAGGTTGTAACAAATGATGGACAAGTTCTCATTCTTAGGCATTGCCTATAGCAAGAGACTTGCATATTTTTATTGTTATGATGGTATTGATTGTTAAGTCAACAGAAAGCTATCACAAGGGATTGCAAATTTCTATACCAATACTCTGTTCTGTAACATTAAAATGTCATTACTGAATCACCAACTTTTTCCCCTGCTGTAATATTATTCTCTGTTGATTGCCTGCCTGAGCTGAAATTTGAAACTGTCACCCTCAGACTTGCAAAAGTGATTCAACTTCACTTATAAGGAAAGTGAAATTAAATATTCATTCAGGGGCTGCATTTCAAGTTCAAACTGTCTGAAGCTCCTTAAGGCAAAATGTATTTAAGTTGAAACACATTTTTTCTTCATTTTTATGCAGCAGAAATTCAGTATGGGTATCGTGGGTGGACAAATCACAAAATAATAATTTATTTTGAACTTTAAAAGGGGGAGGATTGGGCTTTCCTTCTTTCTGTGACCTCTCTAGTGTTCCCGGCCTATCCCATTTATCTCCTTTGTCAGGAAAACTGTAGGTGTATATATGTGGCTGTTGTTTATTGTTTTCATTTTTTGTGTGCATATGTCATGTTCTAACATTAATCAAGTTGTAGAGCATCTATGTTTTCAGTGAAAGCATTGTTGTGTCTATGTCTCACACAGAGATGGAGTATTGCCCAGTGAAAATTGTGTAGTCAATGGAGTCAACCTGCCTCTCCCTGGTATCACCTGTGTGTTCTTTCATAAGCTCTTTAACTTCTATTTTTCCATTAGGATCCATTGAATTTTTTGATATCTGTATTTAAAATGGTCCCCCAATACAGTACCCTTTAATTAAATATTGTTCTAAATGAGTGTTACCTGTTATTTGTACCTTGAATAACGATGAAAATTTGCATTTGAAAAAGACCTCATATGTTAGGAACAGAAAGCACATTGGGAGTTGCCAGGGACTAAGGGAGGAAGGAATGAGGAATAACTGCGTAATAGATAAGGAATTTTATTTGGGAGTGAGAAATGCTTTGGAATTAGATGGAGGTGGTGGTTGTACACCACTGGTAAGGTACTAAATGCCGCTATGTACTTTAGAATGGTTAAATTTATGTTATGTGAATTTCACATCAATGAAGAAAATATATCATCTAAACCAATATGCAAGTCAGATATAACAGATATTGAATTTTTCACGTTAGTTGTACATCAGTAATTACAAAATGGGAAAGTAGGCAAGTGCTTTGAAACACAGATGATATTTATAAACATTTATAGCCAATTAATTAATTTTTCACAAGCACTGTGACCATGAGTAGTTGGAGAATTCTGATGCCTCAGGGACATTCACAATAGTGCCCAAAGCAAATAAATTCAGTGTCCTACATCATGGCAGCCTAATGAGTTATTATTTTATTCATTCTTATTTTATTCTACCATGCACCATATGGCAAGACTGAGTAACACATATGGTAATATCCAACCCATTTACTAAAATATGTTCATATTTGTAATGAAGAATCTGGAAGCTATTTTATTGTGTGAAACTCTTGGGGAGGTAGTGGAATATAGTTATTACAGAGAGTGAGACAAAGACTTACACTGTCTTCACTGGTTAGTCCTGTAAATTTTGAACCTTCACACATAAAGTGGTGACCATGAGAAAGATGATGTGATTAAATAAGACAATATACTCAACACACTCTGAATTCTATTTGGCACATAGTAAGTACTTACAAATGACCTGTTGAAAGAAATTATTATGCAAAATTAGGTGCAAAGTCGGTTGTGTGTTACACTAAATAATGCTTGATTCTGAAACTGGATTACACAAATACTGTGACTGAAATTTGCCCAAGCTCCCCTGAACTTGAATAAGTTTACACGGGTTTCTGACAATTTTAACATCTAACCTTCCTGTTATTATACCATTTACTATGGAAAATTGAAATGATGAATTATTTCTCTGTCTCTTGGAAATATATGAAAACCTTCTGGTCACCTGTCTTTCTCAAGAATTTGTGAGCAATCTCTTTGAAATGCAAACATTGAAAGAGATGACACTCCTCTTCCCAATCTTACTTAGGTGGCAATTAGCAAACATAGATAATCTCATCAAAGAAAAAATCACTTGCAGACTCAGGAATAACTGAAAAACTAAGCAAGCTTGACACACACCATTGATCAGCCTTCCTCCCTCAACACCCTCTCTAATTTGTTTCCCCCTGCCCAAACTTAGGAATGATCTTACCTTTTTTTTGACAGTACACTATCTCTATTCTATTTCAATAGTCTTGAATAAATCCATCCTTGCCTGTCTAATTTTTTCCAGTGCAATTTTTTTTGGACAATTCACACAGAGTACATTGATATGTTCTTAGAGAGTACATTTTATAGAAGGATTCAAGATTGAAAATCCAATGTAACTGGACATTTAAAACACTTTTTTATGGAAAAAAAAATGTATATATTATGGAGTAGAATCCAACTTTCACAGGTCCTTTTAAGGTAAAAATGAAATTTCAAATGCATTTCCAAATAAAGTGACAAATTTAGAATTTTTGGACTCTTCTGTGATTTTTTTATGTCCATGCTTTTCTTCCTGATCATAATTCAGGAGTGAATTTTGAAAAGTGCTGTCTCAAGGCATATTTTATGTTTATAACTGGTGGAGCTAGGACTCAATACTTACAGAGCCATGAGTTATGAAGAAATATTATTATTTCTATACATTCATAAAAGCAGTTTTGCTTAAACGACTTTGTTGAGTGGTAGCATTATAATGAATCTCATTTTAAAAATAATTGAATGACCACCTGAACAGGATTTAATAATTTTGTGCTTTATAAATTTATAAAATCAAGTAACTTTTGAATTATGAATTTTGATTTGAAAAATAAATCTTTTAAACATTCTTATTACACATTCTACTTTCAGAAGAGACTATGTTTGAATTTTTAAGAGGATAAACATTGTCAATACTAGACCTTTTAGATGACTCCTAATTTTTTACTTTTTAATCAAAGTGTTGCTAAAATTTAGTTAGCTGTAAAAATACTAGGTAAAATCTGGAAGCCAAGAATAAGTTGTGGCAATGCTTCCTTTACTCACTGAAGAAAACTACTGTTTCCATAAACATGCAGGATAAATGGTGTCAATGAGGCTTGAAATTGTGATGAGCTTTGAATGTTCCAGTGCTCCTAAGCATTAATATCCCAAAAGATCCTGATATTAAGTCTGTCACATTAAAAATACTGAAGTATTTATGAAGCACCCAATATTCATACACTTAGATATTTTTTGTATAAATATGAACGTGCTTACTTTATTTTGCATTGTTGTCATTGGTTTTCATTTTAGTGTAACATCATCTTTAGTTGAACTCTAAACACCTAGAAACTTGAGTTAGCACTTCTGCTTCTCCATTGATAGGCCTGTATGTTCTTGGCATGTTATTTCACATCCTTGAGTATCAATTGCCTCATTTCTATAATACAGATGAAAGGATTACACACACCCATCAGTGTTGTGAATATTAGATTGTGAGATAACTAACACAAGGCCTTTACACAGTGCCTGGCTTATAGGTGCTCAATAACCTATGATGATGATGGTGATGATGTTGGAGGTCATATTGATTGATCAGAACAGAATAACTGATAGCTTTTACCTATGCTTAATGACTTTTAAAAAATCAATCCCATTTTGAAAAGAAATACAGAAAATTAATGAAACAACATTGAAAGATTCTTACTTGTCTAGGTCTTGTCCTAACTGATATTTACTTCTTTAAGCAATATTTATCTCATAATTGTATATTCTTTTCTTAAAGAAGTTCAGGTAGCATTAATAATAGGTAGACCTGGATTCACCCCTGCTTATTTTCTTAGTCAACTTTTAGAGAAACAAAGTAAGCAATTAATTCAACAAAATGTGCACAGGGATACACTAAGAATTATATGAACATAATAAGAATTTATAATAGAAGAGAGTTATTAGTCACTGGTATATTATGGGTAGTGTTAATTAAATATAAGTGATTGCATTTTATAAAATATATAGCTTTTAAACAACTTTATATGAAGTTCCCTTGGCTGAGAAATTAGAAGAAACGAAATATTAAATGAGATTCTGATGGTTACAAGGAAGTATTTCAAAGAATGAAAATTAAGATGCTTTTTTTCTCTGTATATCCTTGAGTGAAGCCCCACAATATCCACAGATACTATGTGCACAGCCTAGCTATAACAGTCTATTTCCATCACATTTCAAGTTTTCCTATATTATTTTTTAAAATTTTAATATATTCACACATATATACAATCTTTAGTCTTAGGAAAGCAACAAAAATATTATTTCATATTGAATGTTTTTAATGTGATTGAAAATTTACTGAAATTCAAGCTGTAGAGCTATTAACTGTAAAAAAAAAACTAATTCTTTTATATACTATATAAACAGACTGATCTATTTTCTTTTTGCTTATAAAATAATGGATTTTATTCTCTGTGAGAACATTTATATACTGGGAAGAATAAAGCCTCTTGCATTCTAAGATTGTTTTCTTCAGTAGCAAAGGAAAACTTTTACAAAATGTCTGCCGTATAATATGTAATCTTCTTTAAAAATAATAATCTATTTTAAAACACATAAAATACAGCCTCATGCGGTATTATGTCTAAGCTATTTTAATGCTTTCCTTTCCATTCAAAACACCTGTCCCTAACTATTGTCACGTTTTACATAATTTCATCTGCTAGCAGTGTTTTTATGCCCTTGTTCTCTACCGAAGACAAAAGAAGACGAAAACTACAGTCCCATCAATCAAAAACAACACAGTCAGCACCAAGTCCAATAATGAAAACCATGATTTCATAAATCATCTTCTACAGGTTGGGGTCATCTTTATAGAAAAAAAAATCTTATCAGGTACAACTGAATATTCTCATGGTCTTTCAGTCTTCAGTCTTTAATGAAAACAATAGAATGCCTGTCAGAATACAAATGTGTAACCTTTCTTAAGTTAAAAAAAGAAAAATCCTAAACTATGCCCTGACTATGCCCTTGAAAAAAGGTGAAGTCAGGATATTTTTCCTTCAAAAGATCCAGTCATGCCTTTCTTTAACTGTTTGGCAATGAGATAACTTTTTTTTTTTTCCTTTTACTCTCTTTTCAGATATGTGTGTTTAATTCAATCAAGTGGAGATTAAACTTAAGAACTCAGTTTCAGAAAGCTATTTCCTGGCAGTGACTAGCACTAACTGCAAAAAGAGGTTTGACAGGGCATTTTTGTTTTAGCTGAATCAACAACTCTTGGGCAAATTCTGTTCTGCGACCCCAATCCCCCATCCACATATTAGGAAGTAAAATAAGTATCCTGTAATCACTAGGTGGATTCAGACTGAATGGAGAGTTATCTCTTTAAAAATATGGACTCAATATTTGCAAACCTGGTTAAATAGGTCTGGGCAAAATAAGTTTGATTAGGCATACATAGTGCTGTATACTTAATCAAAGCTCCTAAATTGATTTTGCTGAGACATTGCTGCCTGGCATATCCCAAGTCACCAATGTAATCCAATAAAACCTACTCTGTGGACTTGAATTAACCATACATACCAGGGCATTCACCTTGTTCCAAAGACCTAGACCTGGTTTGTATAATATAAAATTCATTTAGCATTTGGGATTGAGACGTGATGCAGGGACACAGTCCTTATATGTAGTCAGAGAATGGCAGTGTGCTCACAGAATAAATCATTTGAGTTTAAAAATTAATGAGTGGGAAGATGGAGTGGATTCAGCAGGAAGAGGCAAAGTGGATTGCTAAGTGCAGGTGGAAGATGCCTTCGGCAACACTTCACATTACTTGCTTTTTTAAATTTTTTTAAGTTGTATATGGAATTTAGAACTTCAGTGCTAAAGAAGCTTCATTTCCAGGTGTGTTTTTGTGGCACACATGACATGAGAGAAACTTTTGGTGCAGCAAAACTCCCATTGTTTTATTTAGTAAGCATTCAGGATGCCTCCATTCAGGAGAGGTTGCTATTTACAAGCATTTCTAATTCTTACCAATTTTCTGCCTGCTACATAATGTAAAAGCAATGAATGGCTACACTGCATTGCTCACACTTTCAACCCTATGTGATTATCTGGTCCACTGGTCTACTGTCGTGTATTTCTGAAATGAATTGAAGATAAACCCATAATAGACCATTTCCTACAGAGACATTTGTCTAAATTCAGGACCCAAATATCTACTTATTTCCATTCTGCTTTATAAGTACGTTTATTTTTCATCATGGTAAAACCCTATTAACTCCCTGATTATACCTGGAATTCTGCACGCTCTGTGACAGCAGCGCTGATCTCACTAGTGGTCCTTCGTATTCCCACTAAAATAAATAGCATAGTTACTTAATAAAGGACAAAACACTCAAAAGGTAATTGTGAAGAATTTCCCTCAAGATACTGCATCATGTCCAGTTTTATACAAAAGCATATCTACATGTTACAAAGTTTTCATATAAACCTTGCTCTTCTCACACAGATGCAATATATATTTAAAATCTAATTGAAGTTTGAACAAAATTTGTTATTATTCAATTGATTAGAAAAAGTTGTATGTTTAGTAACTATTTTTAATAAATACATATTCTTATTTAAAAATCTTAAAATAATCTGATTTTTAAATAAAAGTTGTAAGAGAGTGAAAATATGACATAGTTTAGGTAAAAGGTAAAATTAAAAATTTAGCATATATTTTGGTAGAACATTATCAATTAAAAACAATCAAAACCATACATATTTGGAAATTATACTCATAGGTAGGAAGAATGGGGAGAACTTCATACGTGTAATGATTTATTTCTTTTATAAAAGCTAAGCAACAAGAAGCAAATAAAGTGCTAATATCTGCTAAGTCCAGGTAGACAGTACATAGGTATTTCATTTTTTCACTACACTGAGAGTCTTTTATTTATTTATTTATTTATTTGAGAGAGAGAGAGAGAGAGAGAGAGAGAGAGAATTTTTAATATTTATTTTTTAGTTTTCGGTAGACACAACATCTTTATTTTATTTGTATGTGGTGCTGAGGATCGAACCCAGCGCCCTGTGTATGCCAGGCAAGCGCACTACCACTTGAGCCACATCGCCAGCCCCACTGAGAGTCTTTCATAATTAAAAAAGAATAAATGAAACACATAATTTAACAAACACATAAGTGATTTGTATAACTTTTAGAAAATTACACACCAGGTTAAAAAAAACATTCTATATAAATGCAAATTTGTCGCTCATTATCTTTGCTAATTCTTAAATATTTTAATAAAAATCTTCTAATGAAATTTACATTTGTAAATGATAAGAGTTTCTTTAATAATGTGAAAGTAGGGAACAAAGAATATCTTTCTTTGTGTACATGAATTCACATAAAATAAAACTATAAAGTCTGTCTTACCATTATTAATTTAGCCTTAAATCATTTATATTTTTAAGATGCTGAATCTTTTTTGCATGTTTTCATACAAAAATGGGCAGCTTTATTGCATTTGTCTTTTCTTCTATACATGCTGGTTTTGCTCTCCTTGAAAATGAAAAAATGTCTTCAGCTTTCTGATCGCCATTTGTAAAACTTCTGTTTTCAAAGAAAATATTGTCTTGTCTCATGTCATTTCCTTATTCCTTATTGTCATGAAAATAATTAAATTATTCAATATACTTTTATTTTCCTTAGTAGTACAATTCAGTTAGCTGGGGACATAGTTCAGTGATAGCGCACATGCTTACCATGTGCAAAGGATCTAGGTTCAATTCCTATCACCACATCCATACCACACACAAATACATTAGCTTTATAAATCAGGAACATAATGAAGTATATAATATACAATGGATAGAATTGGCAAACAAACAAAGATATGTACACAGCAATGTTGTCTTTAATAATCCTAGATGTGCCTATATTTTTGTTGTTTTATCACACACACTAAATACAGAAATGCCAAAATCATATTCTAGACCTTTGATATTTGGGGTCTAATATGTACTAGTTAAGTTTTAAAAATAAATTTTCAATATATGCCATTTTAGATAAGTTGTTCAATAAGGCATGTTTATGAAGGTAGAGTGCAAGACATTATAGCATGGTTTATCATTTTTTATCATATATTCTTTGTAGCTAATTCAGCAGACTGATTAATGGGTCCAATTGCTGGTTAGATAGTATTCAATATCTTGTCTTTAGGCATTTGGTTGCACACCTAACAGTGACAACTTGCTATTCTTTCAAAAGCTATCCATTCTAAATTTGTCTTTGTATAAATCAGTTTACCTATTCAACACAAACTTTATTCTTATCATCAAAATCCTAATATCTATCTCTGTAGTTAAGAATCTCTCTTCTGTATTAAATAAAGTTTTAATACATCTATAGTCAGTGTCACCTGGTTTTGAATTAAATTAAGTGCTATTTGCTTTAACAGCTTCACAAGCAACTATCTACCCATTTGTTTAGCATTCCCCATGACTGTATTCCTGTGATGACGGGGTTATTGTTTAGATAAGAAATGTCTCTCAAACCCATGTTGAAAGTCTGATCCCTATGTGCAATATGCAAAGGTGGGGCTTTGAAAAGTGATTGGACCATGAGAGCTCTGACCTTTTCCGTGGAATAATTAATTCACTGATGAATTAATAATTTGACAGCATTTATGGGAGATAATGGAAATTTTAGGAGTTGAGCCTAGTTGCAGGAAGTAGGTCTCCATGGGCATGCCTCAGAAAGGTATTTCTTATGCCCAGCCCCAGTCTCAATCACTCTGCTTCCTAGCTGTCATGGACTCAGCAGTTTTCCTCCACCAACCCTTCTGCCATACTGTTCTTCCTCACTCAGGCTCAAAGCAATGGAACCAGTCAATCATGGACTGAACTGCTAAAACCACAGACAAAATAAATCTTTTCTAGTCTAAGTTTTTCATGTGAGGAATTTTGTTTACAGCAATGAAAAACTCCCTAACACACATGGCAAGCTTGAATAGCAGCTATAGAGACCTCAGCAGACAGCAGCACTCAACACACATGCCTCTAGCTCTTTATGGAAAAAAATTGAAAAACACTGGCATACAAATATAATACAGAATATAAAAATATATCATTTAATTTTATATTTCTAGCATCCTTTAATATGGAATAGTTTAATTTTCCAACTAAAATTCAAATAATTGCAATTAGGAACAATGTTTTTAAACTTATATTTTGAGTATGACCTCAGAGTACTTTGCATGGCTCAAGGGGCATATGGGCACTTGATATCTAATTTATTTATTAAATCATTGCAGAGCAAGAAATATGATTATTATTATAAAGACACTTTTTCTAAGCATGTCCCTTTATCTACTGAGATCACCAGAACACCACACATCTGAGCTGCCTGTGGGATAAAATATAGCTTTGAGAACCTTTGACAATTATTAGGTTTTTGAGCTTTCCAATGAAGCAGTCATTCTAAAACAACTCTGTAATTCAAAAAAAAAAAAAAAAAAAAAACTTGCTAAGACAACATCCACTGTGTTCTTCAAAGCCCCTCTTAACAGCTCATATGAAATTCCTCCCAGAATTCAACATTAAAGAAAAATGTGTGTCTCCTAATGAACTGCTGTTTTCCTTTATTAGAAAATGACAGCTAACCAATCTATTCTGTTTCCCTTTTAAACTTGACCTTCAAGAAACACAGAGCCAAGTTTTATGCTCAATTCGAATAGCTAATTGTAAACTTTCCTTATTGTAATGCACACTGCACTTTTAATAAAAAAAATTCTTGTATTTCTTCCATTTAATTATATTACAGTTTTTAAAATTTTGTGTTTTAATAAAATTACTTTTAAAGCAGGTATTACCAAAAAGAATGATGCATGAATAAATAAATAAATGAGTATGTGCCACAGTATAGTACTCATTATTCTCAACAAGGTTAATGATATGTTTTATTCAACCCTGTTTCCCTATATCGTCAAAGCAAATCACAAAAGGACAATATTGTTAAAACTATTAAATGTAAAAATTAGAAAAACAATAATTGATTCTTTGTCCTACTGCAAACCCCCTCTCCCAAATAAAAAACAATTTAAATAATAATATGGAAACATGCCTTTCAAAGTGCATGGGTTAGCAGGAATTAAAAAAGTACAATTTTGGGGATTCAAAAGCTATGTCCATCTAGAGGTGAGCAGTTTCCTCAAGAAGTATAATCACTCAGTGAGGAAACTTCTAAGATTTTGCAGTTTGTATTGGTTTAAAGGAAAGATGAATTTGTTTTGAATATGTGTGTGTGAGATTTTGTCTTATTATACTCCCTTATCCTGGGACTTTTGCAATGTTGTTGGTGAAAGGGGAAAAGGATAGGCAAAAGGATTCAAAGGAAGTTCAATTAATTTTATAAGGAATTATGTAACTATTATGGCAGAAGAAACCAAAACCCTAACCCATAAATTGAAACCAGTGCAATTTTTAAATTTTTTTAATTGAAACACAGTGGTCCAAAGAAAGTTGCAAGAGAAAACAGGGCACAAGTTCTCTGAAGTAAAACTGCTTTAAATAAAAAGAAATCTAGTCTGGTGACCCAGATATGACATAAAATATTCTCAGGGTTCTTGAAGAAAGACCAATTTCTGGATATAGTTTGTGTTTGAGGTTAGGACCCTCTGTGGACCCTGACAAGGGATAAGTGTACTTTGGAAAGTTGACTGGATGCATAAGCTCTCTCCTCTCAGGGCTTTGGCATTCTATTCTTAAAAAGGGTGGTTATAAAAATGTATTCCACATAAAAAGTCATAAAGATAAAATAATTAGTATAAATTCTTTTTAAAAATCTACTAAGACCTATATTAGAGACTGCTTATTATTACAGCCCACCAATACTTTGGGCCATATTTATCAAGGCAGATTCACCTTTAGTTGGATTATATATGTAACCAGTGATTGAAAATGGGGCAAAAGCTTTGGAGTAATCTAACAGACCATCAATAGAAACTGAGAGAGGAGAGCACTTTTTCTAATCTCAGGCTTGCTTCTAATTAGCACCATATCCTAGGGTACACCACTTTCAGCTTCCAAGAGTCTCAATTTCCATATCTGAAAAATAAACGAGTTAGTTCAGAGCATCTGTCAGGTCCTTTTGTTCCTAAGATTTTACTTGTAACATACAGTTAGAACTTTGCTAGGCACTGTGGGAGCAACAGATAGATTGCAAACCAATTGCTTTCCCTGGATACGACTAAAGAGTCTTATAATCCACATTCACAGAAAAAAATAACATTCTCAATTATATAAGTTTTGTGAAGATTTTTTTCTATCTTGCACACTAAAGAAGTTTTGGGCCACTGGAAAATATTGGGCAAAGCCATGATGACTAGCTTCACTGACTCTGAACTTTTTATTTGACTGAAGGTTGGCAGCCCTATTAAAACAGAATTTACACTTCCACATTTTACTGACAAGGGATTACACTAAGTAAAACTTTTTTGACTGACATGTATTTCTTATTACTCAGATTGTCCTTTGCTGCCACAGCAGCCATCCAAATAGGTTCAGGAGAAAAAAACCAAGGAAGACTTATTCTCTTCTCACTATTTGCAGTGAGGAGAGGGAACCATTGCCTCAGTGCCTTCAGTGTGTTTCAAGGATGATTGTGGCTAAAATCCTAATTCTGTCTTGCCTGTACACTATCATTTATTATTAGCATCTTTTTCTCTTCAGTTCTTAAATAGATAAGCACTCTGTAATAAAATGTCATTTTGAATCAATTTGACTTAAATGTTCTTTAATGATTTTTCATACTTCTATATATTTTGAACTTTTTAATTGTCCCAAAATTCCTTAGATCTTCTTCTCCATTAATAGAAGAAAGCAGTTATCTGAACTTGAATTAAATGCCTTTAATTTTTTCCATAATAACATGTAGAAGATATTGTTGGGTAGGAAATTGCCAGGTATCACCCATTCCTGTAATCTTCTATGAAGGTCTTCTTTTAGGCCCCAAGCCACATGAAAACCTGTGGTGCAAAAATCAGTCTTTCTGGGAACAGACATGCTTATTTTAATGCTTCCTGCTTTTAGAATTGATTCATCAGATATGTGATTATTTAGTTGATCTTTTCCAAGAGAAAAAACTTCAAATCCTATGTATCTGCAGAATGAACTCTTAACTCTGGACTCTTTTTACTCTTCAGGCCTAATAAAATCCATAACAAAAGAACTATGAGCCATAAATGGGGTATTTGCTTCACAGTAATTGAACTATGAGGACTTGCACTTAGGTGTCTTATGTCTTAATTCATATCTAGTATTAAAAGGGCATGTTTTCGTGACATCAGGAAACCCTTGTCTTCCAGGATAGAGGAGAATGAAATGCTTCCTGATTAATGACAGTATCTAAATACCAGCACAAGCTGGCAAGCTCTTGCAAAGGAGGCGTGTTTGACTGCATTCTGCCCAACACAACAGCTCATTAAGCAATATTTCCCCCATTAATGTTTAGTATTAAACACTGAATGAAAGACTAAATATCATACGGAAAAACAAATTGAAAACAGCACAGTAGGGTTTAGGGTAAGCAGCCAACAGCCTCCCCTTCATTTGGAAGAGAGCTTGCATACCTATTCCAAAGATTAATGAGCAATCAGTTCTAAATTAAACCAAGACCTGCATTTAAATCTTTTCTTCCTCTGTGGAAAGCATGACTATGAGTTGCACTAACTGAGATGAAATACAGTATTAGCCTTTCCATGTGTTGTGTAATGTGGTTAGAAACATGAAAGATAGTTTCTGAAACATTTCCTTCACATTTTTTTATCATTTATTTTCCTGCACAATTTGAAAGGAAATGGGCCATGGTGAGGTCGCCAGTTTCTGCCACATGATGCAGAATCTTGCTCTCTGTCAGTCACTCAAAAAACAGTCACCCCTTTGAAGATGGAATAAGAAAACTGCTTTTATGAGCATCACAGATTCTATCATAGGTGGCTAACACAGAATTTCAATTTTATAAAAACTGTCAAAAGAAACTACCTTTCAGTAAGAGAATTGATACTGTTATAATAAGTGAAAATATGGTAAAGCCCGCTACATTGCTGAGACTTCAGGACACTGATAACACCAGTGGTATGTGTTATGATGAGATATATTTTACATACAGATATGCTTGGTTTAACACAACACATGACTGAATGCCCCAAATTCAAAATGGTTCCAAGAGTAATTCACTTGGTTGGTGGGGCTTGCTTTAGAAAAGTGAGAGAGAGAGAGAGAGAGAGAGAGAGAGAACAAATAGAAGTGTTCTCACCTTGAAAATGATAATTCTGTGAAGTAATGTACATGTTGATTACCTGTATTTAGTCATCCCACAATGTATACATATTTCAAAGCATCAGGTTTTACATGATAATCACGTAATTTTATGTGTAAATTTTTAAAAAGAAAGAAAATTTGACATAGAAAAAATAACTCATAAAGAAAATGTGTTGTTTTTAATCCTTAATCTGAATCTCTCTCACATTAGAATGTATTTTTTCGCACATCATTTTGCCTTTGTGTACACACAGGCACAGCTTTCAGGAATACATTTCATAGTTTTTTCCTTTCAATTCTGAAAGAATAATTTGATGCTAAACTTTTAAGAATTATTACATAAAGCATGTTTTTTCTATATCTCGCCATATTTTAAAATTTCTTAGAAACTTTAAAAGTAACAATATTGAAAATCCTCCCAAATTTGAATTGAATCACATTATCAAAGTGTACTATCAAGGTGTACATTTTGTAGATACCTCAGATCTTAGAATAATACATGATAAGGAATCTACGTAAGAGAAAAAGGCAAAGGTTATAGTCCTGTGGAAAAGGGGAGTCTCATGTATACTTAAGATCCTGGTAAGATGCTTGATTATGACTTCAAATTAAATATATGCAGCTTTTAATATTGAGAAGATAAATACAAAATTGAGTAAGAAGAGCAGTACACCAACTTTTTAGAAACACAGCCAACATGTAACCTATGTATACCTATAGGAATTTGAATAGGCCCCCTAAAATATGTGTTTGTGTCTGAATCCCTGGACTTGTGAATGGGACCTCATTTGGAAAAAAAAAAAAAAAAAAAACTTTTGCAGATGTAATTAAATAAAGGATGTGGAGATAAGATCGTCACGATTTCTCTAAATGAGATTTAAATCCAAAGACAAGTACCTTTACAAAGGATACACACCAGACACACACACAGAGAAAAGTAGAGGAAGCTACATGCCCAGGGAGGCGGAGATTACAGAGATGCAACCACAAGCCAAGGAACACGTCCTGCCAATCAAAGCTCAGAAAACAAAGACTTGAATCTCTCCTAAATATGATGGAGGAATTTATGTCTCTCGAAAACATTGTTTTCAAGATAGGAGAGAAATATACAAACAAACATATATGTGTGTGTGTGTATAAACAAAGATACATATATAAATAAATATATAAGCTTATGGAATTTGTTACAATTCTAACAAATTCACAGGATATAAAAGCAATATCATTTTTTCATCTGCCTACTGGTGAACAGCATAATATAACACCACCATAGTTTATTGACTTGAAATTACTATCTTAGAATAGAGCACACTGTGTTTCTCTTACTTGTAGAGTGTTCCTTCAAAATGACCTTAAAGCAAGGCTTGTTTAAGGTAAAGTCAGAGCGATTTGTTCAGGGAAGAACCATCAGCATTCTTGAAAGTTCACGCCTTCTCATTTGCCTTTCCTGCATGATTGCCTCCTGTGAAGTGCCCCATTCACCTCTCTCCTCCTCCATCTTCATTACCATCATTATAACTTACAATTACATAGTACTAACATTCTGCCACCACATTATATTAAAAATACTTATTATCCCTCAGAGAAATCCTGTAAAATGGGCACTACTCTCCTAACCACTTTACAGATGAAAAACAGGGCTTGAGTTGAATTAAAGAAAGATGACACATGAAAAATAAACTTCCTATTAGAGATATTGTTACAGACAATTAAAATAATACATTTTTTTTTCAGCAGCACTAGTTTTTCATAGAAGGTAGCCCTTCTGCAAACTAGGTTTCAGATAGGTTGAATATATTTATTAAAAATAATATTATCTACACAGTGGTTCAACAGAAAAAATGCACATACAGACTTTTCCATAAGAGTGGAGGAAAGCAAAGTCAGGAAAAGGCAAAATGTGAGGTGAGAAGAAATTAGATAAGTATGCTTTTTAAAATATTACCATTTACCATCACTACTGAGAAGATGATTGGATCAAATGATAGCACCTGTAAAAACACTCTCAGAGCATGGATTTCTTTGAAGGCACAGAGATTTAAAAAAGAAAATTAAAACTATGTATCATAAAAAAATATTATGTTTTTTTATAAGTTTAATTTTTTATTTCTATATGACAGCAGAATGCATTATACTTCTTATTATACATATAGAGAACGATTTTTCATATCTCTGGTTATATACAAAATATATTCACACAATTCGTGTCTTCACACCTGTATTTTGGATAATAATGTCCATCACATTTCATGATCATTTCTGACCCCATACCCCCTCCCTTACCTTCCCACCCCTCTGTAGAGTTCATCTATTCCTCCCATGCTTCCCCTCCCTACTCCACTATAAATCAGTCTCCTTATATCAGAGAAAACATTTGACATTTGGTTTTGGGATTGACTAACTTCACTTAGCATTATCTTCTCTAATTCTATCCATTTACCTGCAAATGTCATGATTTTCTTTTCTTTTATTGTTGAGTAATATTCCATTGTGTATATATGCCACATTTTTTAATCCATTCATCTATTGAAGCGCATCTATGTTGGTTTCACAGTTTAGCTACTATGAATTGTGCTGCTATAAACATTGATGTGGCTGTGTCCCTGTAGTATGCTGTTTTTAAGTCCTTTGTATATAGACTGAGGAGAGAAATAGGTAGGTCAAATGGTGGTTCCATTCCCAATTTTCCAAGAAATCTCCATACTGCTTTCCATATTGGCTGCACCAATTTGCAGCCCCACCAGCAATGTATGAATGTTCATTTTTCCCCATATCCTTGCCAACACTTATTGTTGTTTGTCTTCATAATAGCTGCCATTTTGACTGGAGTGAGATGATATCTTAGAGCAGTTTTGATTTTCTAATTGCTAGTGATGATGAACATTTTTTCATATATTTGTTGATTGATTGTATATCATCTTCTGAGAAGTGTTTGTTCAGGTCCTTGGCCCATTTATTGATTGGGTTATTTGTTTTTTTGGTGCTTAGCTTTTTGAGTTCTTTATATACCCTAGAGATTAGTACTTTATCTGATGTGTGAGGGGTAAAGATTTGCTCCCAAGATGTAGGCTCTCTATTCACCTCACAGAAGTTTAATATTTTGAAAGATATTTAAACATAAAATAATGTATATAACAGAACATTTAGAAAGTCTTGAATTGGGTTACACTTATGGTTCAAATTCAGCCTCTACCAATAAGCCTCCATTGATATTCAGATAATCAAGGCCAGCACAGTTCATTTAGAAGTGATGTTAAGTAGTGATTAAAGTTCTTGGTTATTCAGACCTCCAGTGACTGAAGAAAAGAAAATAAATAAGTGGGAACAGGCTTTAATGAGTTCATGTTCTCCTTCACAAAGTCGAGCTTTCAAACTCTTTCATCACTGTTTATAAGAATATTCAGTTTAAAATCAAATAAGTAAAAGTAATTTTAAAAATTTTGAGTTTTTTATATATGTAAAACTTTCATAGTTAAAATAAGAATAAAAATGGTTTTTAGTTTCAATTGATATGAATTCCATTTGTATCATAAAAATCAGTATTTTTTTTTTCACTAATCTTTCTCTGGTGTCTATCTTTATTCTTCCATGAAAGACTGGTGTTTTATTTTTCCAATAGTGTTTCTTGAGCTTTTCTAGGTAATTCCACAATAAGTCATCAGAACCCTTTCTGTTCAGGAAATTCTAAAAATGTATGCAAAAAATATAAAATGGGTTTATATCAAGTTAATAATCTCCTGCACAGCTAAGGAAACAATTAAGGGAGTAAGAGATAACCTACAGAATGGGAGAGAAAAATTGTCGATTATTCATCTGGCAAAGGATTAATGTCCAGAATATATAAGGGACTGAAAAGACTTTAACAAGAAAAGTAAATAATCTAATAAAAAGGGTCAAATAACAGACACTTTACAATATGAGAAATAAAAATTACCAAAAAAAAAATGAAAAAAATGGTCATTATCTTTAGCTATTAGGGAAATGCAAATCAAAACTACAAAGATATCATTTCAGCCCAAATAGAATGGCCATTGTAAAATACACACACACACACACACACACACACACACAATGTAAACAATTAAATGCTTACAAAGATGTAGGGGGGAAAAGCCCTTATACACACTGCTGATGGTATATATCTTAGTACAATGTTACTCTTTTAATATAGAATGTTTCCCGAAGGCTCATCTGTTGGTGGCTTGGTTTCCACATGTAGCAATATTCAAATTGTGCTCTTGAGAAATGACTGAATCATGAGACTCCTGACCTCATTAGTGGAATAATTATTTGATTGCTTTATTGGAAGGTGGTGGAAACTACACAAGACAGGACCTAGTTGGAGAAAGTGGTTTGCTGTGAGTGCACTGGAAGGCTGCACTTTGTGCCTGAGTCCTACCTTTGTCTCTGTGCTTTGTAGATGCAATGAGGTAAGAATGATATAAGCATCCCCAAAAGATAACTAACTGTAAGCCCAAGTTTTCTGTGGAAATATTCACAATAGCTAAGATATAAAATCAATCTAGGTAGCTAGCTATCCACAGATGAGGCGATAAAGAAAAGGTGGTATATATACACACTGGAATATTATTCAGCTATAAAAAAATGAATGAACTCCCACCATTTGCAGCAAAATGGATGGAACTGGAAGACATTATATCAAGTGAAATAAGGCAAATGCAGAAGACATTATTAGATATATTCTCATATATGAAAGCTAAAAAAAAGTCAACTTGAATGAAAAATAATAATGACTAGAGATTAGGAAGGGTATGTGTAGGGGAGTTGGACAAAGGTGAACTTTATGCATGTGCTGCAAAATCATACTGAAACCCATCAAAATGTATGATTTTAAAATGTTAAGCGAAAATGAAATAAATATTGTTTAAAACACTGTGAAGAGATTATAAGCAAATTTGAATTTCAAGATGCATATCAAAATTTTTTTAGCTATAGGAGAATATTAATGATAATATTTTAATTTGGATTTTCAAAATAGCACAGAGAAATCTGAAAATACAGAGCTGTTAAAAAAAAAAACCCAAAGGGAGAAGAAAAAACGAAAGTGATTATAACCCAAAAGTTAATTCAGAATTCTTTGAAAAATGCAGAAGATTGTAGTGGTTGTTTTTATCAACTTTGTAGTAAAGAAAACACAAGCCAATATGTTGCAGTTTATAATGATACAAATTAAGAAATTTAAAAATCTGAAAACTGTACTATTTCTTCATATAATTGAGAATGTTATTTTTAAACCAAAATATATAGATACCTCCAATAAAAATACCATCTTTTGCTGGGCATTTTGGCACATGCCTGTAATCCTGGTGGCTTAGGAGGTGGAGGCAGGAGAATTTCAAGTTGCAAGGCAGCCTTAGCATCTTAGCCAGGCCCTAAGCAACTTAGCAGGACTCTGTCAAAATAAAATATTGAAAAAAGGGCTAGGGATGTGGCTCAGTGGTTGAAAACCTCTGGGTTAATCCACAGTACCAGAAAAAAATATATATCTTTTGCTCCTGTTTTATTGTATCTTGCCACATTCAGAGAAACATCTCTATTAAAAATCTTGAGTGTGTATGTGTGTATGTATGCATGTGTGTCTGCACACACATGTGCATGCACATGCATATTTGCAAGCCTCAGGAAAGAAATCTTAGAATCTCAGAGTTTGGTGTCTTATTAGTTTGTGGTTCTAACCTCAGCAGAATACTCCTCAGAATACCATGACACTACTTCAAGAACTATCTTGCAACTCTCTCCTTGTCTACAATGGCTATTTTAAAACTTCTCCGTTCTCTGTAACCTCTGATCTCTTTCAGTGTCCCTCCAACTCTCAAATGGCATATCAATTTTTGGAATCAGATGTCATTAAAGGGGAACACCCCCCGCCAACACACACACACACACACACACACACACACAAAAAAAATTGCCACAACTTTACAATCCTCCTGACTTCCTCTCTTACCCTTCCTGCTTTTCTGTATTTCAAATCAACATTGGCAGACTTCTATCATTCCTACCTCCTCCATGTGTGTTCTGCATCCAATTTCCTTTTCCCTTCACAGGAACTAAATACTATCAATTATGCCTCCTTTATACAGTCTTCAATGTTCCCTTCCTTTCTGGCACTTTCCCATCAGCTTTATACTTGTCCAAATCCCTTTGCTTTTTTAAAACAAAGTAAAAGCGAAACAAAACAAAAACCTTCAATTTAGCCCACTCACTCACTCCTTCTTCCTGTAAGCCAAAATTTTTTTAAAAACATTTGTCTTCATTGAATGACTCTTGTTGTTTACCTCTCTTTTAAATCTCAAGCTGTTATAATTTGGTTTCTGCCACAACATACAATCCACTACCACTCAGATGTTCTATTCGTGTTGTCCAACGATAATTCAAAATCAGCATGCTCAAGATGGAGCCCATCTTTCCTTAACCTTGTGGCCAAAGCTAAGACTATGCATGCATACATATGTGTACATATGTACACACACACTAGTGATTGAACCCAGGGACACTCAGAGACAATCTATCACTAAGGTACATCCCCAGTCTTTTTTAAAAATTTCAAACAGAGCTTCACTAAGTTTCTCAGGCTGTCCCTGAACCTGCCATCCTCTGGCCTCATTCTCCTGACTCTTTGGGATTACAGGTATGCACCACTGTGTCCAGTTTAAGCTGAGCATCGGGCTTAGACATAATTGATGCTATTGATGCTCAATAAAAATTTTTAAAATATTTATATTATGTATAAAGTGAATTCTACATTTCCAATAGAAAACGGAGAGAGCTTGCAGTACCTAGCGCCTTTGTTCTGCAAATCCTTTAGAGAAGAAATAATACTATTTATTTTAATTATGAACAGAATGAGCACAAAGGAAGAACACCTGAGGTTTGAGTTACAAATGCTGTGTAAAGAGACTGTGATCCTGTGGTGCTAATAAAAGATGAAAATAAGAGTACTGTGTTTTGTGAAAATATTTTGATTAACCATTTTGTCAGTATGAAGATTCCCCAGAAGAGAAAAGTCTGTACAACTCAAAATTCAGAAATTTTGCTGAACTTAAATGCCTGAAAGTCATGACAGACTGAAATTCTCTATGTGTATATTTCCTTAAACAATGCTATAAACTCTCTCTCTCTCTCTCTCTCTCTCTCTCTCACACACACACACACACACACACACACACACACACACATGTGCAAGCACACACAGAGATACCTTCACATTTCTTTCTAGGCCACACGTTTGTTAATTCACCATAATGTGTTCTTTTATTCTTTTCGTCTATGAATTCTTAGGGATTCTCAATGCACTGAGAGTGACCATACAAGGCACTTTTGATACATTGGTGTGACATATATTTAACTTTTTAAAAAGCAATCCCAGGACTAGAGAACCTTGCATTTTGCATTTTGAATTACACAATTATCTTTGGTATATGGTGCAAGTAAAAATACATACGAGGACTATGAGTGTTTTCACTGAATTCAAACAACTACCATTGTGATGGCAAAGGCCAGTCCTTGTTTGGTTGAGCTCAATGTGAGCAGGCATGCCTTCAAGTGGCTATGGAATTTGAACATGAATGTCCTTGAGATATCCTCAGTTCTAAGACTGTTTTGTGCCGGGACACTAAAATTAACTAGCAATAATCCTCTACAAGAGCTTACAGAAAACTATCAGGCTTAAAAAACACAGCTTGGAGAAATAATCATGTAGAATGTATGTTTTTACTTTATCCATCTTGCAATGTTGTGATCATTCCCAAATTTCTTTGCCAGGGTAAAATATACTGACACATTTTTCCCTGACACAGGGTTTTATTCAAATTGTTAAGAAAAAGAGTAGGAGGATAAAAAGAAAGAATCCCATTAAGAATTCACATTGTTCTTTGAATTAAAAGATAGAAGGTTCTTGCCCTTCTTCAAATTCAATACTTTGTGTATACATTATAAATCTCCCCTAGTACTCTTACATGCAGGTGATCGTTTTCTCTCTCTGCAGTCACCTCTGCACTCCTTTAATTTATATACATCAGGTGACACTATTAAGGTGCTTACTTGCATGTATATGTATATGTATATGCCAAAGTACAAGTTTCTAACTTTTAGAAAGGATAGTACACAGTGCTTATGAGGATCTATATAGTCAAAATTATTTAAGGAAAACCTTTTCCCATTTTTTATTTCAAAATATACTCTGAAACAGTGGCCCCAAATGTGTGAAGAAGTCAAAGTAAATCATGTGATTAAAAATAGCTATAAGAGAGGATTTTGAATGTTCTCCACACAAATAAGTGATAAATACTTGAGATGATGGTTAACCTAGTACCTTGATTTGATGAATACACAATGTAAAAATGTACCAGAACATCTCATTACACTGTACTCTGTAAAGATGTGGAACTGTTTGCTGTCAGTAAAAAGTTTTGAAGAAAATATAACAGAATGCATTACTTATTAAAGAAAAGTCACCAAAGATACTATTCTTGCTTACATCACTCAAGTGTTCATAGACAACCATAGTATCTTCTAATAAATATTAAAATAAATCAAATTGAAGTAATTTTGTAGGTGATTTGTCACACAGTGATCTCAAAAATAAAAATTCAGAAACTGTTATTATAGAAAAATTTCAATTATACAAATAATAAGTGATGCATTATTAAACAAAAGGGCTAAAACACTAAAGGAATAGCTATTATTTTTCGTTCTTCAGTTTCAATATATCTCAGATGACTAGAATTAGAAATATAAAAACAGAAATGGCAAAGGAAGGGAAAGTGTGGTCCCTTCAGAGCCAGCTTGATAATTTCTGAAAGACCCACCCTGCTTTGTTATATTGAGCAATGAAAACTCTCAGCAGTTCCCTTCGCAGGGGAGTCTTCCATTACAGAGTTGGCATTACTCCTCAGCAACACAAGGTCACTCAATTATCCTCTCTTCAGATGCCAGCCCCACAGAAGGAAACTACTCTACTGAGGAAGCTCCTAGTGATCCTGCAATTGCACAAACAGAAACAAAGTACTGGCATCTTGCTAAAATGTGTTTTCCCAAGCAACTGAAGTGTAATTTTCAGCTGTACAGTATCAACTACTAAACTACACATAAAATGCAAGTACCTAGTCAAGAGGAAACAATCGTTCTTCATTCTCAGGCACTCATACCTTTTGTATTACTGTATGAAATATCATTTATTTAAGTCATAGTAACTTATCCATGAGCAAGGGAAAATCCATTTAGAAAAGTATTACCTTAGCACAGCAATAGCTGGCAAAATTCTCCTGGAAGGAAAGGCAGGGATATCACAGCAAAGCTTTTCTTGTTTCATTTTAAACAGTAAAACTACACTGATTTACCCAATTTGTAAGAACTATGAAACTACTGACAAATAACTTATTTTTTCTTGAATTTTTCCTGACCAATGGATCATTTCACTACTTTCTTAGCTGAGTTTGGAAGGCAGGATTTTTTTTTCCTTTTAATGACCTCTCATTAACCAGGTAATGTCCAAAGTACTGGCACATTCATTTAGAAAACTACTATTAAATTTTAAGCGGCACCCTTCCCACCCTTCTCTTGCAGAGTCTTGTGGGGACTGATTGCTTCCACAGTTTAAAATAGAGTATCTCCTTTAATCTCCTCTAACTGCTGTTGACCTATCTCTGCCTTTCCTTCCCAAGTATATAATAAATCAAGTGCATTTTACATGAAAAATGAAGTAATTACTCAGTGAATCCAATGGCTAATTGCACATCGAGGCCTCTGGGAAACATGGGACAACTCAGTGTCAGATTTCAAAAGACAGAAAGGAAGGCTGAAGTTAATAACTCTCAAATACTGACAGGTTGAAAAGGACTGGAAATGTAGCATGTCTTAAGACACAAACTAAGTCCCCATTTAAGAGAATTGGAAAGTCCGATCTTTATGTCCCATCTTTATGTCAATACTAGTACTGACAACTGAGAAACTAGAACCTACTACACTGAAGTGAACTGTTTTTTGGGGGAAAGTGAAATGTTTTTTACGAAGTTTTTGAACGACACAAAAGTTTGTGTCTCATTTTTCTCCCTATGCATTAATAGACTCATGTTTGTTACAAAAACTAATAATTACTTTGTTTGGATGAAATGAGATCTGACTATGTATAAGATATTGAATAAAACCATATTGGAATTGAATATTTTACAATTTCTTTCTTATTATTTGAAGACATTTTAAAGATTTTTTTTCTGTTTACAAAAGTGTCTAATAGATCAAACTTATTTATTTGGTCTTTTTCTTCTTATATCTCTTTTATAGTGTAGGTAGTCTCTATCTGTGACAGAAAATGTAATAAATATCACAGTTACACAACAAAGGTATAAGGCAAAAGGTTTCTCATACAGATCAATACCACATGAACACAAGATAGTATTGCACACTGGAAAGAAGTTATATTGCCACACTGAATAAAAGAAATAAAGAAAGAAAGGCTTAACTTGTTTCAGGAAAGGGAAAAAAAGGAAAAGAAATCCCCCTTTTCCAGGAATTTAGTAATCCACAACTTCTATGATGAACTGTGGTCATAAATACAGACATATTGTAAAACATATCATGAGCACACATGTACATACACATCTTTCTCTCTGCATTTACAATTCAGATCTATTGATATTTTATATTCTAAATTACTATTACTAGAGTTTAGTAAGCAATTACTTCTCTTGAAACTAAAGTGTTATGTTTTAATTTATTTTAAGCTTCTCTTCCTTCTGTGATGACCCTGAGTTTTGAAGATGTTTTTGTCTATGGAAAGGAATTATTAATACTGTCAGAGCAGGAGAAGATATGTGTTTGTGGCGAGGATTCCCAGTGACCAAGCTTTCAGACTTCATTATTTTTTAGACAGTGTGTGGCTTATCTCCTGAAACCATCTCAAATCAGATGAAAACTTCATGCTGACTTAGGAACATTGTGCTCCCTCTTACTGCCCAGCTTTGAGTATTAGATATCTATTCATTGAGGTAAATTATTTCCATAGTTCTATCTCTACTTTTGAGATTCTTATCTTGTGCCATTTATTAAGTGTCTTTGTGGTATCTTTTTTTTTTTCTCCCTTAAGTGAACTGTAACATGAAAAAGAAAGAGAAAAGAAAGGTCTCCCAATCTTCATCAATCTAGTAGCATAATAAATGTTCTTTGGAAATGAGGATAATCCTCAGTGTATATTAGCAATACCTATTTCATGTACCAGCAAATCCAATGAAAACATGAACATATGATTAATGTCAACAACACAGTTTCCCTTTATTTCACCAGGAAGTTAGATGGTAGGAAATAAGATGTTTTATCCAGTTAAATAGAATGACTAAGTCTTTGCTTATGTGTGTTGCATTACAATTCTGAGGAGTTTCTCTGGGGAGAATAGTGCCTTCTAAAATATGTTACTAATCTCTGTTTTAAAGTGTTTTCCAACCTTTATGTGAAACTCACGGACTTTACCGCTGATTTTCTCCTATTTTCTTTGCCAGGGAATGATGCTTAATGTTAAAATAGAATCTGTCTTTTTGTTTGTTTCTTTCTTTCTTCCATTTTAAAAAAAAAAATTCTTTGTTGTTCTTCTTTGTGCTTATTACCATGATAGTGCAGGAGTAGCTTAAGAAAAAGGATTTTTAAAATAGCTTAAAATGATTAAAACTTGTTGAAGTTAATAAATAAGTAAATAAAAGGAAACCTTGTTTTGTTGTAAAGATTTTTTTTTTTTAAGGGTCTTCGATTCCTTTTGTTCCCTGCTTTCTTGGTAATATTGGTTCTATCAGACTGAGGTTGTGATAAGACCACTATTCTAAAGAACAAAAGACAAAAGACAACCTGCAGATAATAGATAGCTCTGTTTTTGCATTTATTTTGAGACTAGGAGGGTTCATCGTTATATTGCTATCAGTACAAAAGTACTGCAGTCTTTGTCCACACTTAATCTCAATGGATTGCCATGATATACTCATTAAAAGTTATATAAGGAATGTTGATTAAAAATCATTGTTTTCCATCTGGCATTTGACAGCACTGCTATTAACATCAAAACACAATATTAAAATACGAGAATAGGACATTATGAAAGTCTCTAGAAGCATTCTTCTTCTTAAGGTATGCTTACTCAAAATGTTTCCTTTGTTTTTCAGGAGCTCTCTTGCGTTGTTGAAACAACATCCCAAACTATTTGCAGCAAAATTTGAAGTCTAATCAATGTTTCCTAAAAGAGTCTTTCAAATTTATGGAGGACTTTCCTTTCTTCAATAGATTTGATAAGGAAGTTATACTGGGGATTTAACCCAGGGTTACTTTACCATTAAGCCATATCCTCAACACTTTTATATTTATTATTTTGAGACAGGTCTCATTATGTTGCTTAGGCCCTCACTAAGCTGCTGAGGCTGAGTTTGAATATGTGATCCTCCTACCTCAGCCTCCCAAGCCACTGGGATTACAGGCGTGTGCCACCGTGCCCAGATCTTTTATACAGATTCTTAATAGGAAAGAATATCAATGCTATCCTGGAAAACAAGGAAAGAATTTTGAGTTGCACTTTAAGTAATATTCATTTTAGAATGATATCTATACATGTCTAATTTTTTTCTCCTTCCTAAAATACACTATTTTTGTTTATTTTATAAGCTGGAAATTCTTAAACTAAATCTGTAATGCTTAAATTTGTTCCCCAGAAGTGAGTCAGTAAACAATTTCTCCAACAAAGTACTCGAAAACATTTGCAAATAGATTTGTGTGTTTTAATATTTAAGACATTTTAGATGAGCTGCCAATAGAGGGGCAAAAACTGCATGTTTAAAAAATTCTCAACAAAAATGCTTTTTTATTTTGATAATGCGTAAATATTTATTGGTTTTATTTTCTAATTTCTCTTCCATGTCACAATAGCCCTTCTTTCTCCTTGGTTTCTCTTTTCTTTCTCTCTGTTTTAATGCTGGGCTATGACAGTCCTTTTGGCTTGTGTATTACCCATTCTCAAGCTAAGTGACACATTAGAACTACTTACGGTTTTTAGAACATAGTTTAACCATGAGTAAGATGTAGTATCTTAAAGATGTGTGAGACTTAAGTCATCTATGAAGTTGGAAATTTTCCTCATGGCTTTTGCAACACATTGTTTGTGGGTTGAGGAAGCCACTTGTCTGCTCATGTTCAGGAAAACTCTGGCAGATCTGTGCTGCTGGGATTCAAGACTTCTGGGCTGATGTTATTTCTGGCACAGAATCATAAAACTAGAGCTTTTATTTGAAGCAATGGTGAAAGGGCACCAGCTGTTTCCAGATAATCATGGGTATGTTCTGGACTATTAATCTATTCCTTTATAGAATTTAACCCCCTTTCTATTCTCTCATAGTTAAACCACTGCACTTCTTTCCATATTTCATGGCTTATTCTTTTTAAAGTTAAATAATAAAGATATGTAATACAAATAGAAAGTATAAAACTATTTGAATAGTTATCATGAATTAACAATCTAATTACTTTTAAGTATGCTACTTAATTTGTGAGAAAAAAAATCGTGTTCCATCCATCCTAGCATTCTTTTGTAGTTAGATCCTAAAGTATTAATGAAGTAATTCCACTGGTAAATAGTCAACTTAATGCTTTAAATCAGCAAAAGAAATAAAATGTGAAGATTACTATAATAAATATAGATAAATAAATATACACTATAGTAAATAAAATTATACTATAGTAGATATAGATAAGCAGAAGAAATAGACTATGAAGGTTATCCAAAAGAAAGAAATATTTATTCAAAGAAAAAAATTAAAATAGCCTGGTGAGTTTGACCTATTTCATAGGCATATCTATATGTACCTATTTTAAAAAATAATGCCAGACAAAGGAAGCTATGAAGAATTTTGCTTTTTATATTTATACATTGGTAGCGTTTGACTCTTCTTCAGTTTTCTATTTTTCCCCAAATATATCTTCTTTTATAATAAAAAAGAAAAATTTTAAAATGTATCTGAAAATTATGAGAATCAAAGGAAGATCATCAAATTTGGAAATGCATTTGAATATAAAATGTAAGAACATATAAGTTACTGAATTGTTTTAAACTATTTTCTAAATGTGAAGAAGTACATTTTGTTTTTAAAATGGTTCTACAGGGAAGACTGCAGGTTCCAATAAGAATTCTAATTTCCAAGTTCTGCAGAGAAGCAAAGTAAATAAGTACTAAAAATATTCAAAAGGTACAGAAATAAAAAAGAAAAATGTAGTGAGAATATATGCAATTACAAACTAGGAGAAATGATAGAATTACAACAAGAAGAAAAATAAGAAACTCATGTAATAATTTTAAAAATATATATAACAATTATTCTGATATTCATTTGTTACTAATATGCAAAGTTTTATCTCCTTAACGAGAATATGAACATATTTCTTTCATGTGTGATGAGTTAACATCAATTATGTTCAATTTTCTATAATGATGGTTGAGAAACTGAGCAAAAAAAAATAGAAAGGATCCATGTGCTTAAAAATAGTTTTAAAATCTCTTTACATAATTAATTACTTATAAAATGCAAGGATAATAATAATCACTTTAGACTTATTTGTTTAATGTCAAAGATCCCATGTGTTTCTTTTAGAAACAAACTAAACAAACATCTTAGTTTAAAAACCTGAAATTGATTTAAAAAAAACAAATGTTGCATTATGAAGCCAAGTAAAATATACTATAGTAAGTTATAATATTTCAAAAAAAAAGTTACTTTCCTAAAACTTTTCCTATGCATTATCTAAGTATTTTCTTATGTGTAGAAATATCAAGGTATTACAATTAACACAAGAAAACTATATTACACTATATTCAAATCTGTACATTTTAGTTTTTTAAAATTTCATACCAAAATACTTCTAAAATATATTTCTAAGACTTAAAATTTTTAAAACTACACTACTACAATCTTACATTCATTGATACAAAATATTTGCTTTTAAGCATTTATTCTTCATGTCACTAAATTTAAATGGACTAAATGTCATTACTATTCATTGCAAGATGCCCTCATTTAAACCACAGTGTTATCTTAATTTGTTTATGCTATTAGATTTAAGAAGCTAAGCCTCACTAGAAGAATTCAACAAGTTTTTGAATGTTTATCCAACTACTTTATTAATTTTATTATATAATACCATGTTTAATTAAATAGCAATCAAAATTTAAAGCAACACAACAATAAAACAAAAATAAATTAATTTCATCAAATTTAATTTTAATATGATTGGCTGACATTGGGAGCTTTGTGTGTATCACAGGATTATGGAGGTTTAATGTACAATTAGACAATTTAAAAATAAGATTATGAAATGTCATCAAGGTGACATATATGCTTAGTTTGTTTT
Organism: Marmota marmota marmota; assembly: GCF_001458135.2. Lineage (NCBI taxonomy): Eukaryota > Metazoa > Chordata > Mammalia > Rodentia > Sciuridae > Marmota > Marmota marmota. The sequence continues at coordinate 39,128,914 of NW_026000211.1, forward strand.
TATTTGATTATTTCCCCTACTGTTGCTTTTAGAAATGACATTTTCATTAATGCATATTGAGTTTTCTACTTTAAAGAGTGAGCCAGGTAAATTTACAACTGAAAATTAAACTGGCCCCTATTCTGTATAATGTCCCTTTCATAAAACTATATGATTTGGAAATAGCAGATATTCTTTAGGATTAAAAGTCAAGGGCAATTATTTCTGTAAAAGTTGGGAAACTGGAAAATGCTAAAGAGATTTTCTAAAGATGGATATATGTATGTTTTTAGGATACTGTCTTAGGTAAGGCTGCTAAAACAAAGTGCCACAGATTGGGTGGCTTATAAATAAGTGGAATTTATTTCTGGCAGTTCTGAATGCTGGAAGTATGAGATCAGGGTACCAGTATGGTCAGATTCTGGTGCGCCCTTTTCTAGAATACAAACTGCCACCCTCTCTCTGGATCTTCACAATAAAGACAGGGCAGGGGAGCTCTGTGATGTCCTTTTTGAAATGGTACAAATCCCACTCACAAAGCCTCCAAGCTCATGATATAATTGCCTCTCCAAAGCCCCACTTCCTAATGTAATCATATTGGGGATGAGGGTCTGTCTTGGCACATGAATTTAGGAGAACACAAGTATTCAATCAAAGTTCAGCACCTTAATTAAATTTTTGTAATTTGCTTTGATTCCTTTCTCTGTCACATGTAGCTTCTTTTATCATGGCCTCATTTGCACACATTCCTACTAGACTATACTTATGGGTGACTCAGTATAACTCTTATGAATTCAGCATACTTCAAGGCTGACGACCATTTTAGTACCCGCATGAATATTGGCAGCAAAATCTGTTGTTGGAGATTTGAAATTCATAATAAATTCAAATATAACTCTTGTCAAATGTGACAAAAACCATAGTTACTAATACCTGGCAGGCATATTTTACTGTAAAACAGTGACTCACTTTTTTTCTGAATTTATTATTTAATAACACACCTGGCCTCTAAAGTATTAAATGGCTCTGTAATAAACAGCTATTACTAATCCTTTGATCCAAATCTGATTCATTGTTCATGTATAAAGGGCATGAATGGAAACCAAACCAGTGAGCCATTAAGTTGTTGACATTCTGATAAAAAAGAAAAGTAGCAGACCAATATTTAAATTACATTCCTCAGAACATGCTACATTGGAAAGTAAATTAATATAAAAATTAAATCTTTTATTTGAACATGAAAAATGTTTTTCACTATTTTGATATGCCCATTTCCCTAGCAGTGACTTACCACTGGATTCTGAGTTACACATAGATGAAAAGGTTCTCTTTTAGCCAATATATTAAAAAGAGAGAGAGAGAGAGAAACCAAATATTTTTACAACACTTCAAGTCCAAAATCCTTTACTATGGTCACAAACAAGAATTTGTTGAAACTCTCTTAGATAATAGCTAATAAGTTTGCAATATTAAATAACACTTCTTCAGTTCCCCATTAAACACAGATGTGAATAGAAATGGTAGGAATAATTCCCAATGCATCAATTTATAGCACTTTATTCACAAAGTATAATTTTATATTGAATTATGCAATTCCATACTTTCATACTAAACTTGAGTGATTCAGAACAAAACAGATGAAAATCTCCTTTTGACTATTTAGAAAGCAGTGTATCCTTGACCCAAATCAGAAAACCCCCTTCTCCTATACTTACCTATCTATAATAATGCACAGGAAGGGCTCTGGGTGTAAGGCTTTTCAGTATGTTTCCTGTCAGTCTCAACTATAACTATGGAATTATTATGAGGGAGCAGTTTCTCCTGAGCAATGATCTTAGTTACTAGAAGAAAGTTTCAAAGAACAAAACAAAAATGTCCAAAGTACTTATGAAACATTCTTGCTTTATTTGCAATAATAGAGCTGAAAGAAGGGAATCAATTATCAAGTGGTATTTTAAAGCTCACTGGCATACACACATGCACATGCACATGCACGCGTATACACACACACACACACACACACACACACATATCTGTATGTTCCTTTAAATTTAGAAATAAGTTTTCAAAGATGATCTCACTTGGTCATACTCATCATCTCATCTGGTTGTAGGGATAGTTCTACTCCTGTGCCAAGAATAAGATAAAGATCTCTATGACTTTATTAGGTGACTTATTCCAGGTCACACAGCTCAAGGAGAAAGGCAGTTGAAATAACAGTATAGGTCCTCTGATTGCTAATCTGTTGTTCTTTCTTTTATTCTGTGCAGATCACAATGTAATGGAACTTCTCCTCCACCTCCTCCTCCTCCTCCTCATCATCATCATCATCATCACCAAAATAACCAGGAATTAATTTAATTATTTGGCATAATTTCTTTTAATATAAAAATAAACTCGCTCATTGAGTTTTTAGAAATTTTTGTTTTGCTCTTATGTGGGTAGCCACTTGGAATGACCCAAACCTTCCAGTCCTGAAGCAAGAAGTTCTGACCGATCACTACATTTTGTGGTGATTTGGGTATTGTCCCAGTCCAGGAAGTGGAAGGCGTGTCTTCAGATGTAGGAGTGTCAACTGTAGGGGTTGAGCTACACTCGCCTCTTCTTTTGTAATACTACTCCTTTGCCCTGTTTGGGATAGAAAATTCCATGGAAACTCCCTTTGTGTGTCCCCTTCTCTTGCTCTGCCTTTGGGTGTGGCCTTCCTAGATGTCATTCAGTCTGCTGACAGTAGATATCACCAGGCTAGATTCAACTCCCTGAAACCTGACCTCTTGCCTCATTTGAAGGGCTTCTCCCCAATAGAAAGGTTCAACACATGTTCTCTCGCTCTCTCTTTCTGAGGACACTCAAGGTCAGAGGAGCCATCATAGGACCCAAATTAAAAGGTATCTCTGTCTCTTGTGTGATTATTTCATGCAGCCCAGTTCATCTGGAGTGACCCTGAGTGTTTTAGTAGTGAGATATGCAACACTCTTATTTTATGGCTATCTTCTAAATGCTTCCCACATATTATATCATTGAATTTTCACATTTGTGATGAAAAGATAAAGTTCATTAAAGAAGTCTCCTCTTTAAATTATCAGTTTGACTGTTATGACTGATCACTAGGGAAGAAAGTCTTGATTTTTTTGAAATTTTTAGATAATACCAAAATAAATTATATATAGTAATTGGGGGGGATAGGAAAAATGTTAGTAAACTGTGCAAAGAGTTTCAAATGAATAGATATAACTCATAAAATTTTGTTATGTATAAATTTAATATTTTAAAAGTATACATGCTAAATCGATATTGATCTTGAATTTTAGGGTCATGCTTCTCTATCATCACAGAAAGTGTTCCAGAATAGTTATCAATTGACTTTGAAATCACCAGGCATTTAAAAGCAGACACAAAACTATTTTTATCAATAGGTGAATAGATAATTTAAGAAACAAATTGCAGAATTACATGCAAGTTGTGGGTTTCACATGACTAAATATATTAGTCAGCTTTCCATTTCTGTACCCAAAATTCCAGTAAGAACAACTTGGAGAAAGAAAAGTTTATTTTGGGCTCAGGGTTTCAGAGGTTCAGTCCATGGGCCACTGGCTCTATTGTTCTGAGCCTGAGATGAGGCAGAACATTATGGCATAAAGATAGCTACTCTGCTTATGAGAGCAGAAAGAGATGGGGAGGAGACAGTGGTGAAGATAAAATTGCAAAGGGCATGCCTCAGTGACCCATTTCTTCCAGTCTCACCCTACCTGACTACAGTTACCAACCCAGTTAGTACATTCAAATCATTAATCCATTAAATGGATTAATCCACTTATTATTGCTTTCAAGGTCTAATCATTTCATCTCTATAAACATTTCTACATAAAAAGGAACTTTTAGAGATACCACACATCCAAACTATAGCACAAAGTAAATGAATTTAGAGGCTAAAAACTCTCACCAAATCTCTTTGGAATATTTTGGGGGTATAAAATGAAATTATATCTGCACATAAGTTTGTATATATAGTTCTTAACACTATCGTCTGAAAAATAGATATTAACTTTAAAAAGTATGGGATGACTGAGTGTGTTTATCAAACATGTGTTTTGTGGGAGTACCAGGATTCTGCTCAACTACTTCTGTCTTTCTAGATAAGGACCACTAGTTGCATTGCATACACTGATCATGAGTAGCCCAGTTATGAGGACTCCTGAGTCTTCAGGGCTCATTAGTTAGCTGATGATGTATATCCCTGGTGAGTGCTAATCATGGTGTTACTCTTGGTTAAGTACAGGATCTGGGTTGAAGTGAACAAGAAATCTATCTAAATTGTCCATATTCACTACTTAGTATGTGTTTTATATAATTTTTATACTTAGTTTGATATAAAATAATTAGTTTTTAATGAAAAATGGCAGGGTCAACTGATATTTTATATAGCATAAAAGAATGACTGAGAAGATGAGATTTCAACTGAAAACTAAGAAATGAAGGCATTTGGTATGCAGATTCCTGCACAAAGAACATTCCAGTCAGAATTTGCTTTGTATGTCTGAGGAATAAAAAAAAATATACTAATAAAAAAATAAAAAAGCCTATAGCGCCAGAGCAGAGGGAGGTGAGGGAGATGTATAAGGAGATGAGGTCAAGGAGAAAGCCAGGAGCCAAATCATGTAGAGTCTTGTAGACTATTGAGCAGTCTTTAGTGTTTATTCTGTAAAGATTAACACAGGAGTCATTCAAACAGTTGTTTTAATTAAAATAAATCTTTTATACAGGTCACATTTGATCACTGTATAATGTAGTCAGTGAAAGGGAAGTCTTTTTGCTTAGGAAAGTTCAATGACCAAAACGAGGCAAACATGTTTGCTACAGGTTTGTCTTAAAAATCATCCAGAAAATTTTTCATTAAATAGCAAAAACGTCCTCCAAGTAATTCATCAGGATTTATCCCTGAGCAAAAGATAATCACTTTTATTTATTGCCTTTATATGATGTTTGATAGGGCCACTGGCAAACCAAAATACAATAAAGGAATACAAGAAGGTAAAAATGTCTTTTTTTTTTCTTTACAGTTCTCATTAGAGTTACCTTGGTTGTCTAGTTCAGTGACAAAGACATTTTTAAAAAATCTTTCATGCTAATGATGTTCACACAATATAAACATTTCACTTATATTTTCACTAATTAGTGCTTTGTATTGTTGGTTTCTGCATATTATTCATAGAGACAGAATAAAGGTGATAGAATAACAATTAAAATGTGTATACAGAAAGCAATTAGGAGTTGAGAAACATATATAAAAAGAATCTATCAGCTGGAAGCAATGATTTAATACTTTCAATACCTTTTTTATATACAAACATTCAACAAATATGATGCACATCTAAGATTTTAAAAGAAATTATTTTTACCAGACTGGAACCTTTTGCAGAATTACTTCCCCATATTCTTCAATTGTCACATCTCATGGTATATTAGTCAGGGTTCTCCAGAGAAACAGAACCAATAGGTGTATTGTGTGAATATGAGAAGTTCATATTCTGTGGAACAGGCTGTAAGTGAGGAAAGGGTGCCCAGGAAAGAGCTACAATTCAATTTCAAAGGCAGGTTTCTGTTGGAATTCTTTCTACACTGGGGAAGGTCTATTAAGGTTCTATTAAGGTCTATATAAGGTTCTATTAAGACCTTCAACCAACTGGATGTGGCCCATCCACATTATATGGTAGGCTTTATTCAGAGTCTTTATTTAAGATACTAACCTCATATAAATTTACCTTCAAAAATCTGTAATGTCTGATTAAATATCTGGAAACTGTGGTCTAGCTAATTTGATACATAAAATTAACTTACACATTAGATGAAGTTTACTATAGATTTGAGGTTGAATATTTTTCTATAGAGTGTGAGAGGTTCCTCTAAGCCACATATTTGACAAAAAAAAACTTACTCTTAGTGAGGCATATAATTTTCTTTTTTGTTTTTCCCTTGGTCACTCGGGTTTCTTTTTTTTTTTATTTCTCACATACATGACAATAGTGGAGTGCATTACATTCATAATTATCCACTCACAGCACAATTTTTCATAACTCTGTATGTTCACATAGGAAGATGTGAATTTGGTGTCAACATACCTTATATACAAACAGAGATATGATAAATTGTGGTATAAAGGTGTATTAAGAATTGAGGCATGTAATTTTCAACACAGAATTTATTGATTCTAAAATTATTACATAAAATAAAATTGAAAATTTTCAAACAAACCATATATATTTATATCTATCTCTATATTGAAATATTTAAATGTCTAACGCACTCATTACAAAATTTAAAAAGTAAAATCCTTCTCCCTTTTCATCTAAAATTCTTAATATAGTTTACATAGTTACATCCACCACCTCAATTTCTTTGCAACATTCACACAAAAGGTTAATATCATCTGCTGAAACTATTTTCATTGAATTCAATATTTATCATTTTACTGCTAATGGGCATTTTTCAGCCTTATGGATTTTCTAAATTCCTTCTTTCCTTCACTCAACATTACCCTCTCAAAATTCATGAATTTGTTAATCTGTTCATGGGCTCTTTATTTTCAGATCATGCCTGAATTTTGCAGATTTCCTCTTTCCTTTACATATATTTCAGGCAGTATCATTTACTTGGAAGGATATAAGATTTATATGATTTGGAAAAATTAATTTTTCACCTTCTGAAAAACTCAAATACTCACCAGGTGATATCCAAGAACTTTATGATAACCAAGGCTATTTGGAACAAAAATTTAGCTTCACCTCTCTTCTACTTTGCATGGCACATTGACCACCACCACATTCTATATTTGTGAAAACCGTGTTATTTCTTTCTTATCTGTCTCCCTACTTGCTTCACACTCCCTAATCTTTGTCCTGATATCCCATCCTCATCAGTAAAACTTAGGTCAACAGAAGCTCCTAAGGGACTCTTTTTAAGAACCACAAATGAAATGAAAATTGGTATATATCCCAACCATCAACTTGGGCCTTTTTGATGATAAGATATTCTGCACAAAATAACAATGAATTCTTCTATATGTATAACTAAAGAGAACCAACGAATTTTTTAAAAGAAATAAATAGTTAAATATAAACCCTGTATCAAAACAAAAAATCCAAGTAGTATGTTCTCTGACTATAAAAATTTTATAGTTTAGACAACTTATTAACACCTGATTAAAAAAAGATCTATTACTTTGAAGTTTTATAGACAAGGACACAATTTTTCTAGAATTTACATTTTGATATGTAAGTATGAAAAATGGATTATACTAAGGTTATAATGAATGTAAATTACTCTGTATATTTGAGGAAATTTTTTTTAAAATCTGTGTGTTAAATAGTAGTTTATGATACTGAAATAAATGTGAATAGTTTCATAAGTAACTGAAGTTAGATTGCAGGAACTGGCAAAATTGATTGGGGTCTTAGAATTATCAACTCTAATTCAACATATTATAGGTGGGAAAATTAACACTTAAGATTTGACCTATCCTATTTTATGAGAACCTAAGTATTCCAAATGTCATTATGAGTTATTTCTACTGAATAAGCATTATAGAAGTGACTGTGAGACCAACTAAGTCAGAATCTTTGTATACTCCCTTAAACTAGTCCATTTTTAACATTTTTTCTCCTACTGCAAATATGACCACAATCCTTCATCCATTTCCATAATCTTGTTTTTGAATTGTGAGTCCATGTCAAGTCTATTTATTTATGCTTTCTATATTGATAGGATTGTGACTTGCTTTGAGGCACAGAATGTAGAATAAATGGAATCGTGCCAGTCCTGAGCCTAGGACTCAGGAGGCCATTTCCATTCCCACTGTTAACCACTGGAATCCTGCAATGCTGCTATATGAACAAGCCTGAGCTTGCCTCAGGCATGATGAGAGAGAGATCAAGTGGCTCAATACTTCTGTCATATCAGCCAACAGGGAACTCAAGAAATGTGATCAGGCCATCTTAGACCAGGCATCCTCCAGCCAATCCACAATTATGATTGGGAACTGAGCACACAGAGTCTTGCCATGGTTGGAAGAATGACTGAGCTGAGCTCAGCCCAAATGAGTAACCTAGAGAATCTGAAGCTAAACAAAGGATCTTTACTTTGAATTATGTGTATTTGTGGGGTATATTTGTTTTGTTTTGTTTACACAATAATACATAACTGGAAAACATGCTTAAACCATTAAAGTTCAACATTTACTACTTTTTTTGCCTTGATGGTTCTCCAAAACTTATCTTTAAGAGATACATAAAACGAAACCCAAAATTTAGAGTGGTAATAACTGATTGTAGACTAGCTTTCTAAATAAAAATGCAAAAATATATTAAGCTTAGAAAAAAGCTATTTATACATATGCACATATTCATGAAGGAAGTATTGTAAAATCAATTGTAGGTTCATGTAAGCACATAACATTGTAGTGCTGGTTTTTCAAACTTAGTAATTTAGGAAATTAAATTTGATCTGAACCACATATCAAACTGTCAGTTCTATTCACGTAAATTAAATGCAATTTGTGCTGCCTGAACAATATAATCAGGAAATTTGTTATTAAACCTTCTGTACATGGCAACTAAAGTTTAAAGTTCTTCTAAAGGCTCACAAGGATAATTTTATATTAGATGCCACCCAGGACACAATTAAAATTTTATGTTCACTTATGCTGTCAGTTGTCAGAAAATGCCTTGAAAACTTCATATACTTTTGTTTCTGAATAACAGTAATTAATATTGACTCCCAGAAGGGTATCTCATGTTCAAAAGTAACGAAGGACTTCCTTTGGGCAAATTACAACTGTGTCATACCTTAGATATACAATAAACCATTAATAGTAATTAAAATTCATTTTGTATCAGTGACAAGCTAAGGGATCATTAAAGGTCATGACTTTGTCCTTAGTTGTTTGGGTTATTGTTTTTATTTAATTAGATGAGAGCAATGAGTCTTTAGGTATAGCATCATTCTTAATCGAACAGCACACTTGAAAGGCCATCCTTGTCAGCCTTGGTTGCTCATTTGTATTCTAGTGGAAGTAACTTATTGCCCTCCACTCACCAGGTCAGTTCATTCTCTTGGGAAAACAAATTGGATTTGGATAGGAGTTTTAACTACATTCAGTAGAACTCAATTCAATTTAACTAATGTGATATTTTAAGCTTGGCTCTCTGAAGGAGAATCCTTTCCTCTATATGCTGTGAATGACAGATGACTTTATTCCAATACTTTTCCTGCTATGGAAGACTTGGAAGAGAAGTGTCCAAACTGAGCATTGTTCTACACAGCATTCCAACATTCTCTTAGATATAACACATATCATTTAAGGTTTGTCTGTGGAAATATCCCTGTTCTTTTTCTTTTGCTCTTTTTTTTTGGGGGGGGTGGGGGGGCGTACCAGGGTATAGTAATCCAGGTGATGGACTNNNTTTTTTTTTTTTTTTTTGAGACAGGATTAATTTTTGAGACAGGATATTGCTAACTTCTTAGGACTTTGCTAAATTGCTGGAGCTGGCTTTGAACTTGTGATCTTCCTGTCTTAGCCTCCTGGGCCACTGAATGAAAGGGAGTGCACCACCATGTCTGGCATCATTGTTCTTTTCTAAATTAAATGTAAAGAGGGTGGAAAAAGCTCCAGTTGTCAACACTAATGAGAAAGTGTTCATTTGTTAGGGTGGCACATGAAATAACCACAACCTGGTGACCTGAAACAATGAAGGTGATTCTCTCATAATTCCGGATGCTAGAAGTCCTAAATCAAGATGTCAGTATGGCCATACTCTCTCTGAAAGTGCTAGACAAGAATTCTTCCTTGCCTCTTCAGATTGCCGATGTCCTTGTTGTTACTTAGTTTCTTTACATGACCTTCTTCCCTGTGTGTTTCTGGGTCTTCACATGATAGTTTTCTCTGTTTCTGTTTCTCTTTTGTGTGAGGGTGGGGGGCGGAGAGGGGGAAGAGGGGAAGGGTGGGGATGAGCCTCGTATGGGGATTGAACCCACAATGCTTTACCAATTAACTGCATCCCCAGACCCTTTTTAAATTTTTTAATTTTGAGAAAGAGTCTCACTAAATTGCTTAGGGTCTCACCAAGTTGCTGAGGTTTGGCCTTGAACTTGTGATGCTCTTTCTCAGCCTCCCAAGTCACTGGATTAGTCCTACACAAGTATACCTGGCTGTGTTTCTTTCTTCTTGAAAGGATATCAGTTATCGGGTTTGGTCCCTGCCTTATCCCAGGAGGACTTCATCTTAGCCACTTACATCTGAGACCACCAATCCAAAGAAGGCCACATTCTGAGAATGCAAGTAGAAATGAATCTGAGGGTCAGTAATTGACCTCCTATAGAGTAAGTACTCGGTTGAAGGCAAATATTGAAAGAATTTGGGAACTGTGCTCCAGCATCTCCCTGAACCAGAGAATCAGAGAAACTCATTGCTAGCTTTTTTTGTAAATTGGTGTGACTCTTTTATATGTGGCCCTGGGTTTTCAATTATTACAATGTCTGTTTGCATCTTAAAGTCCTGAATATATAAAATGAGCTAAGGACAAGTCCTAATAAATCTGTAGGAAAGTAGGTAAGATCTTCCAAAGGACATAATTCAAAAGTTTAGTTTAGTGGGGTTAGACTAGTACTCATCTTTAAAATGAATTAAATAATTTATATCTTCTTTGTGTAAGGTACTCTCTAAAATTTCAAACAGGTTATTTTCACTATTGACACCAATCTCTAAAATAAAATAGATTTTACTAATGAAGGATGTGATGGTTAGTTTTATGTATCAACTTGCTTAGGGTATAGCACCCAGTCATGTAATCAAATTTTAATCTCAGTGGTATTGTGAAGGTCTGTTACAGATGTGCTTAGCAGCAACAATTAGTTAACTTTAAGTAAAGGAGGATCATGTGGGTGGGTCTTGTTGAATCAGTTGAGGACTTTAGAATTAAACACTGAAGTTTTCTGTGGTAGAACAAACTCTGCCTCAAGGATACAAAATCAGCCTCTGAGTTGCCATCCTGCTGACCAGATTTATGAACTATATGCTTGCCAGCTCCCATAAATATGTGACCCAGTTCCTTAAAATAAAACTTTTTATTTGTGTGTGCATTTAAATATTTTAATTTGATTTTTTATGTAATAATTCTTGGTTCTATGTTCTCTGGAGATCACATACCAGTAAAAAAAATGTGAGGTAAATAATCACCAAGATAGAGGAAATTTTGAACATTTTAAATTTCCATATTTATGTGTGTGTGTGTACACACACACACACACACACACATATATATATATATAATCATATTGTTACAAGATGTAAGCTTCAAATTAAAGGAAATTTATACAAATAGATTTGAAATTTAAGTAAGTATTAACCTGAATATCTTTACTGTTCAGTAATTTTATATTTTTCCTTTATATTCTGTTCTATGAACTCTTCAACATAATGGATGAGCGTTAAATAATTTAAAATCATTTTAATCATTGCATTTTAGACTCTGAAAATCTCTGGCACATTAATCGTTTACATTAATAGAAGGTATAATGAAATGCTCAGTATTACATGCAATTTGTATCTCAAATTTTATTAAAACAGTATGTAAGCAAAATGATGAGGTAATTCAAAGTTGAATCTGGTCTATGTGAAATTCATCTCAGACAGCTTGAGAAATGAATATTGGCCCTATAAATTTATAAAGTGTACCATAATGTAGTTAAAGAAGAAAAACATTTAAAAAAAACAAATTAAACATATTAGGCAAGATACGTCCTAAAACCCTGTTTCTCAAGCAACATGCAGTATAAAGAAACAAAAATAAAATGCAATATAAATATGAAACACAGTGGTTCTGTGACAGAATACCTGTTCTCTAAGAAAAATATAATAAAGACCCATATTATTTTTGGACTGTACTCTGAGAAACTCTGGGAAAAAGACAAAAGGATGACAATGCCAACCAGAACCTCTATCAGGCCCTCCCTGGGTATTCCTATGTTGCCAGGCGATCTATGTCCCATATTTTCTTGTGGTTAAAAACATATAGGTCAGGACGTTGGGTCCTTGATTTAACTGTTTATACACAAAATTAATAATGTGTGACTACCAAATAATTCTCATCTTGTTCAGACAACAACTTCATATTTATGACATTCATAGTTTTCCATGCCTTGTTTTACAGAGCATCAAGCTCCCATCACCATAGGGATTGGGTACTTCTATGTCACCAATAGTTCCCTAATTTCTATTAAAATATTGAATCCAAAATTTCTTCACGGGGAAAAACTTATTAATAAACGTGTCTGTTTCACAAATAAAATGATAATTGAACCATTCAATATTAGCTTAGAGACATGCCTATTCCTTACATAAATTTTGGAACTTACCAAACATTCAAACACACACACACACACACACACACACACACACACACACATGCCTATCACAAGCACACCATATATACTTTTATTTAGGTAGATCCAATATTTCCTGACCAACTTGAGTAACAAACTATTCATTTAAATGCAAATTGGTTATAAAAATGATTCAAGAAAGCCTAAGTATCCTTTAATGTTTGGTACCCTATGATCATATGATTACATTGAATAATAAGGAAAACAAAAGGCATACTTAATCTTCTTTACTTGATTTGCATGCTAATTTTCATTATGCTTGTTTTATTGTCATTTAGAATGAAGACAAATAGAACAATGGTTATTTTCATGGAGAAATCTTGAGATTTGTTTTTCCTTTAGTGAACCAGAATGCAATATCCTGATGTTGAGAAACCTATTTCCAGGTCTTCAGTCTCTGGGTTAGACAGATGCAAAATAAAAATTAAAAAAATCAAATTAGCTACTGAAACATTTCAAGAAATGTGATAAAAATCAGACTTGTTTTATTTAGATGATGGCTCATTGGTTTTGCTTCTATATCTGAAAAAAGTTTGCTTTCACAATTTTACAATTTTACAAATTATATATAATCCTACAATTATTTCAACTTTCTGCCTACTTACTTATATCTCTAACTTTAAACAAATGATGTTCAATTGGTAATTTTTAAACTAATCACTTGTTTGCTACAGAAGCAGCAATTGTCCAAAACACTTAACCTAAACTTAAGAGTATATTGAAGTATATATGCTTTCTGTGGCACCTCACAAAGGCAGGAGTGCCTTGGGAACATTTATTTGAGTTGCTGTATGCTCTGGTGGAAGAAAAAGAAAATAGAAGGAGAATAGTATTGCTATATTCTCCATTTCAGAGTTGACCTCTATTTTTTTTTCCTTTTGTTCAAAGCAACAGAGTATACAAAGCAAGTGTTGGGAGATTTAGATTAACTAAATTGATGTTTTAGTAACCACTATCATACTCTCTTACTGAACCACACAGAGGGTTTTCTTGTGGACATTGAGGTGATTACTTTCTGCATTAGGTGTAACAGTGACAAGAATTTCCCTGTGTCCCACCTTGTTTTAGGATATCGTCTTTCCCGTTAATTCTGAAAAAAATATAAAAATGGCCATGCAACTACCTCCACTCATTTTGCACAAAGAAAACACAGATGTCATATTGTTGTTTATCATTAATAACCAATGAATGGAAATTTTCTTGGGGAAGTTGCAGTGTATTCATAATAAATAGTCAAGAATAGCTGAGATATCCTTCAGCTATCTAAGAATAGATAGCTGGTTAATTTCTTTAACCATTCATCCATTGAAGAATATCTAAATATCCTTCAATGGATGAATGGTTAAAGAAAACGTGGCATAGACATATACAATGAAATAATCTTCAGTCACAATAATGAAATCCTGTCATGTAGCAATGTAGATGAACATGGAAGACATGTTAAATAAATCATCCCCACAGAAAAAGACATTAACTGAGTTATCTCACTCATATGTAGAATCTGAAGAGTCATGGAAGTTGAGGGTAGAATAACAGTTTCAGAGGAGGGAGATGATAGAGGGGAGGGAAGGATAAGCAGTCAATGAATAAACATTGCAGTTAGAAGCAATAAGTTCTAGTATTCTGTTGCACAGCATTGTGACTATGTTTAACAATATTGTACTGAATATTTATAATATCTAGAAGATAAGATTTTGAATGTTTTCATCACAAATAAATGATAAATGTATGAGGCAACAGGTATGCTAAACACTGGTTTGTTTCACAATGCATTTGTATAAAAACTGAGACATCACACACTATATCCCAAACATACATACAATTATTACATATAAATTAAAACAAATTTTTAAAAACCTTAAATTATGCAAGAATGTGAGTTGCCTATTTTCCATCTAGACACCAGCAGGCTATTAAGGATGTAATCTAAAGTAAACATTAAAACACTCTGAATGGTAGACACTTTATATGCTGAGCCTATTTGTATGTGTGTGTGTATGTGTGTGTGTGTTAGATGCTCTATATGATGAGCCTGTTTGTGTATATGTGTGTGTGTGTTAGATGTTCTATATGATGAGCATCTTTGTGTGTGTGTTAGTGCCCATCATTTTACTATCTAATGTTGAGAATCACAGTTATGACTTCTTTATTGTGTAATGAGATGTCTTATACAAAAACTTAACAGGAAAGCCAGATGATACATTTTTAACATTAAAAATTGGAAAACTTATAAGTCAAACTATCATTCCTTATATTAAAACACAATTAATAATTATAAATGATAGTCTTTCTTCTTTTTAAAAATTGATATTTTAATTCTTTCCTATAATTTATGAAACTCTTATGCTTGAATTAATTCATGTCTGGGTGTACACATGTGCATGTGTGTGTGAGATGATAGCAACTATAGTGATATCTGCTTTAAATGCCCTGCATTTGAGTGAAATATATTTATTACGCATAGAAAGAATTTGACTTTAAAAAAATGATTATAAGTAGCACTCATAAATAACAAATAAGTTCAATTCATATCTTTAAGAAATACACTTCTAAACTGACCAAATATTGAAAACCAATCTCAAGATTCTAATTTGATCAATGTTAGCATTGACATACTTTTTCCTATTAAAATATTATGATTAAAATCAAGAATAAATTTTAAAATGTAAAACATACAACCCTAATTGAATGAATTCTGGGATTTACATGGGACATTTTCTTGCTTTAAATGAGATGTTTTTAATCTCCTACCTTAAAATAATTTATATTTTAAATGCTTTCAATATTCTGTGTGCTTTTTGAACAATTTTTTTATTGATACTCTCTTTCTCATATTGGATAATTGTGGAATGATTTATTTAAGTGCAAATTAAATTTTTAAAAGTGCAATTTTAGATTTAGCAGATACATTTTATGGCATTGAACTTACACTAGGTGCCATATACTGTTATTTAATGCTTTTTTAATATATATATTTTTAGGTATAGGTGGACACATTATCTTTATTTTATATTTATGTGGTGCTGAGGATTGAACCCAGTGCCCCGCACATGCTAGGTGAGTACCTCTCAGCCATAATCCCAGCCCCTTATAATTTAATTCTTATTAAAACTTTACTAAGTAGGTTCGATTGTTACCAAAATTTTACAGATGAGAAAGATAAGCCACTTAGAAGTTCCCCTACCTGCCCAACTTCACAGAACAGTAACTGCAAAGGGAAGTTGCAACCAAACTTGCAGGTTCTGGGGTTTTGATCAAAACCTCATAGGACCATACCTATATCTCAAGTTTTAGATTGTCTATGGGTAAGATTTTTCTATTTAAAGAATTACTTGAATTAACAGGTAAAAGACAATTTAAAAAAAATTAAATTTTTAAGTATTTTTCACTAATTTATTTATATTTATATAATATTACTTACTGCTACTGGTTTGTTTTCTCCGTTCATTACATACTCAGCTTCCCAGATTTGATATATAATTATCCATTTTACCATATTTCTTTTTCAAACTTATGTCCCGCTTTACTTATTAACTAAAATTAATTAGTCATTAATTTCTTTTTTTAATTATTTGGATATAATTTCTTTTTTCTTTTTCAAATTGATTGAACATCTATTAATGTTCTCTTTTAGTTTTTAGGTTAATGATTATGTCCTTGGACTCTGGTTTGACTTTTAAGTATCCGTACATATAGAAAATATACAAAGTTTTCTTGCACTATGTTTAAATTTTTTATAATTTTTTCAAGAGCGCACAATTTTTGTTTTAAGAGAATTCATCATATAAGAGTTATTAAATCCTATTACCAACCTCTAATTTTATTGTACTATGATCAGAAAATAAACCTTCACAATTTCTGTTTTTTGGAATTTGTGTATGTTCATTGTCACAGAGTAAAATTAATTCAAAATTACCCAGTCTATATATAAATAAACACTTTCTGATTCTAACAACAGTAGAAAAATAAGTCATTGGTATGATTCATATTAAGTATGATTCATATTCTGACAATATGAATATTTTTGTTTATCCTAGACAGTTGTTCTAGTCAATTCTAAAGAGTTTTTTATGATTTCAAGAAATGTTTTGGACAAGCAAAATTTTTTTTGTCTCTCCTCTGTACTTAAATGTGAATTTACCATAGTGAATGGTTCTCTTAATTTTGCATTTCCAGTGCCAACATCCTCCCTGCCACATGGTAGACTTCCAACAATAATACATGTTTTACTTCTTAGTTTTTGCTTTTGATCTGACTGGTTAAAAGTAAAAATGGTAAATAAATGATGTCCAGCAAAAGAAAAACAGTGAACAAAGC
This sequence comes from Marmota marmota marmota, assembly GCF_001458135.2. NCBI lineage: Eukaryota > Metazoa > Chordata > Mammalia > Rodentia > Sciuridae > Marmota > Marmota marmota. The sequence goes on from NW_026000211.1 coordinate 39,145,645, forward strand.
CATGCAAAAGAATCCCTTGTTAGATGTGAGAAATAACTTCTGGTATTCTATTGCACAGTAGGGTGACTACAGATAACAACAATGTACTGTATATTTCAAGAAACAAACAAAAAAATATTTTGAATGTTTCAACAAAGTTAAATAATAAGTGTTGGGGAGTTAGATATATTTACTCTAATCTGAACACCATACAATGTATACATACATCAAAGCATTACATGGTACCCCACAAATATGTACAATGTGTTAATTAGTATATTTTTTAAAAAACTGCTGTTTTGGGGGCAGATATGACTTAGGTGAACAAAGTGAAATAATAAACATGTTATTAAACACTATAGGATTATTATTCATAGTAGATTTAAATTTTAAAATGTTTTTTTTAAAATCAGCAAAATTTGAAAATATTTACTTGAAGGAGTTTCTCATTTTAGATCTCTCTACTGCTTCTGAAATAACCATTGTGAGTAGCACCCTCTCCTTATGTGGACTCTATTTCCAGTTATTATAATCCTGGATACACGTAAAATTTACAATTCAGATTTAATAGATGTACAAACCAACCATTTGTATATCAATCAGCAATTTTATCATTTCCTTAAACATTTCCTACTGAATAAAGGTTCTGTGGGATTATTTATTTATCTAAAAGAAAGAGACCCAGGGTCAAATGTGTTTTTTTGTTTTGTTTTTTTTTAAATCACATTTCCCTCTCTATAAGGTTCAATGCAGAGCAGTATATTAGAAGTTCTTGAAAACAACCAGCTGTGGGTTGTAGTCCCAGGTACTTGGGAGGCTGAGGCAGGAGGCTCACTTGAGCCCATGAGTACAAAGATAGAGTGGGGAATACAGTAAGGCCACATCTCAAAAATTTCTCAAAAGTATTCCAGTTTGGAAATACGCTAAATTGTTAAATTTCATTTAACCCAGTTTTCCAAACTTCTTTGGGCATGTAATCACAATTAAATATACTTTTCTGCAAACCTGTGAAATAAACACATACCAGATAGAGCTGTGTAAGAGCTTTTGTGCATACATTAATTTTATAAGAAATACACTACATTTTAAAATATTTGCAATAAGCATTCTTAAGCATGAACGACTTTAAATGATAGCTGACATTTCAAAGTTGTTTTTTTTTTTTTTTTAACTTTTGTTGTTGTTGTTGTTTAGTTAGTTTTTGAAACTTGGTCCTAGGGTCTGTGTTGCCTAGGCTGGCCTCAACGTTCTGGGCTCAGGTGCTCTTCCTGCCTCAACCTCCTGAGTTTCTGAGATTACAGATGCATACCACTGCTTCTGGCCCAAAATTCATTTTTGTTAAAGTTTGTTAATCAAGGATCTGATTGAACTTGAGTATATTATAAGGGTGCTTGTAAAAATCACTGCCTTGGTTATTCAGTATTAATTAAAACAATTAAAAGGAGGGTCTATAGGTAATAGCACTTCAGATTCATGGTCATGGGCTTGGGTTGTAGCTCAGTGGTAGAGCACTTGCCTGGCACTGGGTTTGATCCTCAGCACCACATAAAAATAAATAAATAAAATAAAATAAAGGTATAGTGTCCATCTACAACTAAAACGAAATTTTAAAAAAAAATTGGGAGGGGGCAGATATGACTTAGGTGATTGATGGACATAACAGTACTACATTTTCTTGAGATCCTGAAGTATAAAACAAATTTTTAATAACATTAATCAATTAAAAATATATGGTTTAATTCAAACTCTTACCTTCTATAGTAAACTTAAGGTAAACATAACTAAAACAAAAGCAAGTTTTTTATTTTTATTTCAAAGTTTTGAGAGTAGGGTTTAGATACATATTGAACAGAAGAAAATTTTACCTTTAATTTTGATTTATTGTCATATAAAGTCTATGTTAATCTGCTTGTTGTTGTTTCATTTGTATTTGTAGTTTATATAATTTTTGAAAGAGTTAAGCTTTAAGAGGTACATTCACATAGAATTGAAAAGTTATAAAACTTAATATGTCACATATTTTAAAGTTCTGTTTATATGAACACTTTAAAATTTTGCTACACTTATTATATACAAATAGTATATAGTACAGCATAATAGTAAGCTTATTCATATTTCATGAAGATTTTCAGAAATAAATAAGGTTCAGAGATTTCTAGTTTTCCTTCAACATTTCTTCCCTCCTGGTTCTATGGAAATACATATGTTGATGACAACAACAACAAAGAAAACAAAACAAAAAACAAACATACAAAAAAAAAAAAGTCTTGGGCCTTCAGGGAGAGAGAATGCATGATAAAGCATAAAGTAAAAAGAGTTGAGTCCTGATTCACAAAGTTCCATACTAGCCCCGTACATTTATATGAGGAAAAAATAAAATAAAAATAAACCTTTATCTCTTTTATACCACATGCTATTTTGGGTTTTCTGTCACAACTAAACCTCATCGTAACAAAATATGAAGTAGTTGGAGGGAAGAGGGATGAGGCTGACTAAATAGCCTGGCATTTTTATCAAAGAACAGTCATTCCTTACCTTTTAAGTGATTCATGAACACACTAGAGAGACATCGTATACTGAATGTTTACGACATTACAAATGATACTCTAGACTAATATCCTTGATTTCTCTACTACACCATGTTTGATTAGCCCCTTGACATTACTCTCAATTGAGGGAAAGCAAAAGTAATTCATGACATTTTCAGAAATGTGGCTAATCTACTTTTACAAGCTTGTCAGCTGGGGTTTCAAGCTAAGGGTCACTGCAGTTAATTTTTTTTTCTTAATTTCTCATTTTCTAAGGAATCTGATCTTTTCTACTAGAAAATAGTTCATTTTATGTTGGCCATTAGTGTCTTTACCTTGACATGATATGTAACCTCCATACATGACCTTGGATCTCAGATCCCAAAGGACCATATCCAATTTAAGCCCTCTCTGCCAAAGGGAAGCTGGACTGTTATTTTTTACAGAACGAGACTCGAAGCACAACACGTCTCACTGCAGAAGATATGATTCATAGCCCTGATCACCAGGTGAGGAAAGGGCGCCTGAAATTGCCTGTCCTTCTGTTGTTTCTGGGCTTTCTTTCTCTTATTATAAAGAATCAAAAAGAAGTTAGCAACTCAAGGGAGAAGTGGGAGGAAGTGAGAGGGAATGAAAGACTACTAGAACCGTGTCGAAATTAAGCCACACTCACAGTGATAGCTAATCAATTTAAAAAACTCTTTGCATACTCTGTAGATAACTGCTAGTGCAAACAAAAATTGTAAAGTCCCAATGATATAGAAGTTCTTCTGTAGAGTTGGGAAGTAATATTTAGCTAATTTAAATTCAAAGATATGATCAACTACTGGTATACATTTGTGGATTGTAGTTATTTTTTGTTTGTTTGTTTGTTTGTTTTCCATTCTCTGCATTACAAATCACATGAGAAAATAATTCTCTACCATGAAAGTAGAACAAAAACATGTAGCAATTTTAGGAATCCAGTAACCCATGTTTGCTAACTTCAGTGTTTTTGGATGAAGAAATAAATTAATATTATATAAAGATTTTACCTAACAATTTTCTAACAATGTCTATTATTAAATATTGGAAACAAAACAAATTCATTCATGAACAGTCTGAAAACAAAGAATATTAATGTAGATTGTCTAATACTTGTCAACGTCTAATAAAGTTCTCTCTCTAGTCCACTAATGATGAGCCTGCTCTGGCCTTGTTTACTACTTGTTCCTACTCATTTTCCAGTCCAATCTGACTTGAGGCCAATGTACACCCCAATTTCTGTCTTACACAGTCCATAGCAATACAGTGAAGCTATATATCACTATCATCTCAAGAACATAATATGGGTTGCAATTTACTGGTCTCTCTAGGACATTTTCCTGTGGTCTCGTAGGCTCAATACTTGCCTGCTAAAAGTTTACCTCTTATGTCTATTCTTCATTGCTAGATTACCTCCTCCTTTGAGCTCCTGCAGTACACCTTGGATTCTCAGTATAGATATGCCTAAGAGGAGCTCAAAATTGTGGACACCGTCATTCTCTCTCACATGTTAGTGGGACATTACCCAAATAACTCCTGAATTATCTACTGAGTCCAGTGCCAGAGTCTGGTGCCTGTTCCAGCTACTTTTGTATTACTGAGACAGCAGGCCTTACCTTCAATTAGGTTCTACAAACATATTTCAGGGCCTGAATATACTGAAATTAATAAGATACTGATTATAGTCTCTGGAGAAAAAGTAACTATGAAAATCAGCATAATATGTTCAGTATGCTAATTATTTGTCCCTTTGCACCAATAACAATTTGTAGAAGCGAAGGAAAAAAAAAGACGAATAACGGCACTGGTTAAAAATGATGTTAAATTCCAAAATAAAATCCCTGGTCTAATTTGAAAGATGGGTAAATAAGGAACCAAAATAACAGCAGAATGTTCTTTGTGTGTTCTTATAACTCAATGTCTAGCATGTAATTCTATTACATTGTAGAAATTATTTTAAGTATTTGTGGAATAGATTATTGACTGAATGAATTGATGATTGATCATAGGAAAATTAAAATATTGGAAAAGTTGAGCAGATTAATGTAAAATATTTACTAATATACATCTGTGACACAAATGAATATGTCATATGTGCTAAATTGTGGCATCTAAAGTGTTCCATAGACTGGCTTTATTAACAATTTCATGAAAAACATCTGTGGGAATTATAGAATTGGTTATTTTTTTGAGATGGTAAGTGTGGGAAGAAAGCCTGACTTCAAGAGAAATGTGATTAAATGACTGGCTATACCAACAATTGTGTGTTAAATCACTTGGAAATTTATGAAAGTATCCAGAGGCATCTCTTACTAATGCTAAATGTCTCTGTACTTACACAGTCATTTCATTTTCTCTGAAATTTTCCAATGTCCCCGATTTTACACATTTTGGAGACATCTCTATTTCCATTATACTCATACAGATCCAGAAAAACTACTTAATCTGAGTTTCATAAAGTTATTTTATATATAATGAGTAAGAACTGATAGGTCCTATAATTATTCTATTCCATTCACTTAGGGTTTATGTCTTTTGTGTAGGTTTCTGGGAATTCTCTTTTGTAAATGCTGAAATTGTCTTTAGTTCTAAATTGTTTCTTATATCAAAGCCCCTGACACATGTAAGCTATGTCAAAAGGACATTTCAAACAAAGAAATGGTTAGTCCAAGACAGACTGGGAAGAACAAAATATTGTTTGTAACACTTCTGTATTTTAGGACCTTAGTAATCCTTCTAGAGGAGCTGAGCCAATTGCTAATCAATAGTAATTATTTTTTTCAACCACCTAAGGAGTACTCTTTAACCCCTAAATGTAAGTTTTTAAAAAGCCACACACTTATTTTCTAGATATTAAATGTAGCCTTAACTGGAGTTTTGATATAATCTATTCTCTGTTGCAACCTTCTAGTAGGGTTATTTTCAGCATCAAAAGTGAAATAAGACCTTTTTCAAGAAGGTAATTTCAAAAAACATAATTTTCAAAGGATTAATGCAATAACATATTTCCAATCTGCCTCATTTTTTTCAATAAGGACATACAGTTTATAAGTGAATACTTAGATATAGAAATTTATTTCTTCTGGATTCAAATGAATTAGTAATTATAATATTTGTAATTTATGTCTAGAAAATTAGCCCTGAAAAATAAATGTGCTGTTGGACACTTTTTGTTATTTAACAGATAAATCACCTAAGGGTGATGTTTTATTAAATGGGTACAAATGTCAATTTTAGCAAAATAGACCACAATAAAGAAATTTAAAGGTTCTAAAAAGAAGAGATAATAATTTTAAAAATTGTAGGAAAAAAACAAATATCACATTAGCAAATTAAAGCTATATAACAAACTTAAGTGAAAATGATTACCTTAGAGAAAACATAAACAATATAATATACAAAAAAACGGAGTTTTCTGTGCATTTAAAAAAATGTTTCTTGTATATTAAATCAGTGTTGGGCCATATATTTGGATATAAATAAAAGATAAATTTTACAGAAACAAAAATACTTTTCTTACATTTTTATTCATTTTTATAGATTACCAAATATAAATAATGGAAGTGCTGAGTCATTTATGCTAGAAAACTTGCTACCAATTTTATGCATTCTCATTCCTTTTATCATCCAAATGGTGGTCATAATAAGAATAATAAATCTGTGAAATATATTTTTAATTATTTCTTTCAATTTTTACTTGCTGAGTCAGTTTTACATTATTCTTGTAATCTCCCTCCTGAAATAATTTGAAATTTTATATGCATACCAAGTTCTCAATTTGTTGCCCTGTCGAACATTTATGATACACTTGCACTGAAATTTGTCAAGCAATGTTCTCAATTTACTGTTGGGCCATTTAAAGAAAGAACACTCACATATTACTTTTTCTGGTTTCTATGATCTAAAACAACATATAAGTTGAATAAAAATAGTTTCAGACCCACATATTCAGCATAGGTTATTATTATTCAACTTTAAATGCAATGAGAACCCATTGTAAATCTATGTTCTATGCCCTACAAAAATAACTTAATTAACACTAGATTTGTTCTCAAAATATATCATGAAATGTTTAAAAAATTCTAGACAAAGATATATTTCTAACAATTATATATGGAATATTATATATAAAATATATGTAATATTATATATAATATATATTGCTTATTTTGTTCTAGAACAGGAGTGTGAGATATGTTGCTAGGAAAAGTTGGCTTCAATAACATAAAGAGTTTGTTACTCAACTATTAAGATATAAAATCTGTTTCTCTGTGTGTAAACAGCTGGTTTACTTTTGGATAAATTTATTTGATAAATCAATGTGATCAAATCAAATACTTTACACTTATTGAAGATGATTTACATATATCTTTTCTATGAAAACATTAAAATATAAACAACTTCAGTAGATGTCAATGTTTTTAATATAAGATAATGCAAAAATTAGAAGGAAATTATGTATAATTCAATGAAAGCAATTCACATTTTGAAATTATTTTGAAGACACTTGATATCAGAACCTAATTGTATAACAGAAACATAAACTAGTAAGACTTTTAAGAGAGTTAAGAATTTTTCATGGAGGCTCTGGCCTATGCTATAATGTCTCCACACATTCTGGAGATGTCCTGACCTTGAATCTTCTCTCGGAGGATGAATTACAACAGTGAAAGAACAATTTCACTGTCTTCTAGCTTTTTCATACACTTTTATCCTTGACATATGAAAGGCTGATTGAAATATTAAGAAAACCTTTATTTTGACATAGAAAATGTAACTGTAAAAAATTATATCTGAATGCTTTGCAGTGGATTTTCTTGGGACATGTTAGAATAGGTGATGATACTATAATTCCTATATGTGAATTAGACCAATATTATATTACCCATGATATGTTAAATTTTAATACAATAAATTCACCCTTAAATTCTACTGGCATTTTTATATGAGACAAAGATTGTATGATTTCATAACAAAAAGGCACCAGGCAGTAAGGAGGACAAAGCCCATGAACCTAAGTGTGTGACAGGTAAAACTAAATTGGCGGCTATGTTTTGCTATTTAAAATCAATACTTAAGAGCTTTTCCTTCTTCACAGAGATAAAGGAGTTATCAGAGCTAATGGCTGATGTGAGTGCTTAGCACTGTTTTAACAGATTACAGGTCGATTTTAATTTTGCTTTGCAAATTACAAAAGAGCCCATCAATAAGATTATGGAGAAGAGACACCCAAATACTGCTGAGGACATAGTCCACCCTTTCAATTTTAGATGGAGTAGAGAAAAATACAAGAGAAACAATCTGTCACAGAGTATTTTTGTGATGAATGAATGTGTTTCTTGTTTGTTTATAAACCATGCAAAAACTTACCAACCTAATTATATTGTGATAGAAGTTTTTTTTTTTTTTTGGGGGGGGGTGCATTACCAGGGATTGAACTCAGGGGCACTCAACCACTCAGCCACATCCCCAGCCTTATTTTGTATTTTATTAGAAACAGGGTCTCACTGAGTTGCTTAGCACCTCACTTTTGCTGAGATTGTCTTTAAACTTGAGATCCTCCTGTCTCAACCTCCCAAGCTTCTGGGATAACAGGTGTGTACCACCGTGCCTAGATTGTAGTTCATAATTATATATCAGAAAGATTCAGTTAGAACTTTAGAAGAATTTCATTGGTTAATTCCTAGGGGGCAACACTGGAAATTTTTTTAGTATAAAAATGACTATTAAATGATATATTCACTGATACATTATATATTTTAGAATTGATTTTTATCAAGGATATTTCTTTCACACAAAATAACAAAACTTCAGAGAAACATGCTTCTCACTGCTCATAAGTATGGAAATCCTAAGTGTGTATGGCTTTTATTGTTCTCCTTCTACTGTATCAGGAACCAGCATTACCCTATGAATTAGATAAGATAGAATTTCCCTATAAATTTAGCAAGCATTTTGAGGTATAAAGGAAAATTCTAGAGAAAAAAAAAATAAAACCTAGCCTATTATATAACATGATAAATGTGTATCTGTTTATAGTTCTGTTAGACTTAAAATTAAGGATATAATGAACATCTCAAGGAGAAGATATGCTAGAAAAGCAGCTGACCCTGATAAGCATAAAGCCACATGAGGAGTACCTATCAAGAGTGTGATGAATTGCCTCCGAAGACAGCATCAGAAGTATGATCAAAACAAGCACAAAGTCTGAAGAGAACAATAATGAACCCGCTAAGCCACCATTTATTTCACCTATATTATGAAATTGTACTATTTTTGCATGAGAAAAAGTCCACTTAATTAAAAAGACTGTTTTTTTAGATATCTTCCATATTATTATACAAATTTGAACTTTGAAAATAGCCCTTTATGACATAAAACTTTTAGCATAACCAAGATTCTGTCCTGCAGCTGCCTGTAGGGATGGAGGGAGGTAATACTGCACTTGACTTCTATCTAGTTTTTCTGAAGTCATTTTAGAGGGCCTCTGGTGAGATTCCATTCTCTGCAAAGTGCACAGAAAGATATTTCACAAGGGGAGAGTTAAAGAGTTGCTGAGGAAGAAAATACCCCCAAAGCCCTCTTTGGCACACACAGAAACTTAAAAAAAAAAAAATCCTTTCTTCCCTCCTTGAAACTTTCAAAAAGTGCCCTAATCCACAGTCAGTTCCTCTGGAGCAATTGCGAAGTCAGCGCCTCAAGCAGAGAGGGCAGGCACTAACAGTAAAAGAGCTCAGTGATGCAAAGTAGGAGCTTAGTCTGGAAAATGCTGGATTCCCTTCAGACCACTCTGGATGCAGTCAGCGGAGGCGAAAATTTGGTTCTCAAGACTCCTTAGGGCAAAGGTTCAAATGGCTTATTTTATAAGTTGTTCCTAGGATTGTTTTTGGTTTTAATTAGAGAAACTGAAATTCTGTAAGCCAAATGGAAGACTTTGTCAATGAAGTGAGACATAATTACCTGGTAGTAGTTGAGAGTTTTTAATTTGTGCTTCAATGACAGAGCTGACAAGCACAGAGTTTTGAAGTTTTGATTAGTGGGCTCAGTAAGAATCATCAAAAAGCTGGGTAGAAACTTTCCACTGAGTTTCTCTTATTCAATGACTGTGAAATCTGTTGCTTCTATTGGCTATATTTAACTTTGATCATAACCAAAAGAGAATTGTCAGGAAAGTAAAGAATCAAAAGTCTAACTCTTCTATTGACTAATTTATTCCCTGCCAGTAATATTAAAATGTTCATTGCCCTAATACCTGGTAATCTTGGTGATCTAGAAAAAAATCATGGGAACAAATAAATTACTAAAGATTTGTATTTCCTGAACCCCTTCTTTCCTATGCCCACAAAAGAGAAAAAATTGCATATGATATTGTAGGAGGACACTGTAGGCTTGTTTATGACCAGCATTCTATTACATGTTTTGTCATTTGATCCTGCAAATCTCTTAAAGCAGACATTATCTCCACTGTAATATAATAGAACTAGACTTTATAGAAGTAACAACTCCATAAAAAAATAAATAAATAACTGCAAAAACTTAAGTCAGGATTCACATGTAGGTTAAAGGGGAGCAAAGCCCATTTTTTGATCATTTCACCACACTACATTTTCAGTTACTTCAACATGCACAGCTAAGATGCATCATATTCACACAAATGTAAGAGCATCAATAAGTCAGGTATGATGGTGCACACCTGTAATCGCAGTGACTCGGGAGGCAGCAACCGGAGGATTGAAAGTTTGTTGAAAGTTTGAGACAAACCTCAGCAACTTAGTGAGGCCTTAAACAACTTAGCAAGACTCTGTCTCCAAAAAAAAAAAAAAAAAAAAAGGTTGGGAATTCAGCTCAGTGGTTAAGCACTCCTGATTTAAATCTCTGGTACCCAAAAAACCAAAAACAAAAACAAAAAAATACAGTAATCAAAAATGGAAGTATCAAGATTATACAGTCTAAAAATAATTGTTTTTTAGTATTGGGAAAGGCAGTTATGTGCATGCAGTGTTTCTGCTGGACTCCACCGGGCCATGTAAGAATGAGCCTTCCACCCAGAACATTTCCCTGGCTGCAGATAAAAAAGCCCTCATGGCATGTGCTATGGTTATTGCCTTGTGTGGGAATATCTTTCTCTGTTTCAGACTCTGTGTTCTCCCTTGTTCTTCTTAAGATCACAGGCAATGACATACAGAGAGACGCCAGCTTTCTGTATTTCAAACCTCAAGAGAAGAGAGAGTGGTCTTTTGGGAACAGCAAAAAGTGGGACAACTGCAGCTATGTCATCTGCATGGCTCACAGTGAACCCACAGCCATGGGGGATGGAGGCATCAGAGGAAATAGTGAGTCGGGCTCCTGCTCTCCTTGCTTGCTGTAAGTGAACACTGTATGACTTGAGCTTGCTCAGTGTGTTTTCTGCATGCAGCCTCTTATTATATTCTTAAGTCTTTTCCCTGGGTGCCACTCCTGACTTCTATCCTTGGCAGCTTAGCCTGGTTAGAAAATTAAGGCCCTACCATAGTAAGCAATCATGGAAATTCAAATATGATCATGTAATAAAATGGCTACAACTCTTCAACATCTCAGATTGAAGAGCTGAAATAATTAACTTAGGACATCTTTGTCCCTGTGCTATAACTTAAAATGCTGTTTAAAGTCCCCTTAACTGACTTCTACCTTTGTCTAAATACCAGTAGTGGTACCACTGCTTAGTTGCTCTTCCACTTTATCTGTGAAAAAGTGTTTCAACTTCCATCCAGAAGCCCAAGATTATGCAATCTAGGAATTTCATAAACCATGTGAGGTACTAATTAGGCAAAAAACTATTTAAAAGAAAAAGAAAAGAAATATCCAGACTCATGATAGAATATAAACCTATCATCAGTCATGACATCATGATTTCTAATATATTTTTTTCTGAGCCCAGCATGTTGGCTGCTACGTTTTACACATCATTAAACCTTTAAAGAACTCCTAGTTTTAGACATCAATGTATCTCTAAAGCAAAAATACTCAACTCAGAGCAAAAGCTGTCTCCCTAGTGCTAGTAGATGGAGAGGTATGAAACTGAGTCACAAAGACAAAGACCCTTAGAGCCGTTCATAGAAGGGAGAATGAAAACTAGGTTTCATTTCTTATTTATGTAAAAATTTGGGGAATAGGCATAAATTTATTCATGTATCTCAATTTTTATGCTGTATACATAAATGTGTGTATATGTATATATAATATAGATATATATGTATATATTATATGTGTGTATATATACACATATAATACTCTAAATTTTATTTAGAGTATTATAGATACTATATATATATACACATACATACATATACACATATATGTATAGTATCTATAATACTCGGAAGAAAACTCAGTCTTCCATGACTTCTAAAAGCTTTCTTTAATATATAAATGCATTGACTTTTATTTAACATTCTTGGATTCTTTTTCTGGACACCATACAAGCCTGAAGCATTAGATACCAGAGACTGACATCTCACATTGACTTGGATGTTTTATATGTTCTACCTTTACTTACCCAAAGTGGAGCTCTGGTTGATTTCTCCCAACACTTCATGTGTCAATTTACCCCTGCTCCACTTCTATTTCTCTATTCTCATCACAGTCTATCCAGTTGTAAGGCCAAAATCCTAGAAGTCCTCTTTGAATCCTCTTCCCTTTGCTTTTCTGCAGACAAGTTGAATGTCATGTTGGTGTTGTCTCCAAAATAGATCTTACAAATCCACTTTGTCTCTCTCTTCTCTCCTACTACTTTAGCCAAAACCACTATCTCCTGCTTGGGCGGCTGCTATATACTCAAACCTATTCTCCCTGCTTCTACAAAAGCTTTCATAAAATCCATTCTCTATACTCTAGCCAGAGTGATTCATCAAAATTATAAATGAGAGCTTGCCTTCCTCTGCTTTAAAACTCACAATAGCTTCTCCTTGTGCTTAAAATAAGACCTGAACTTATTTTCAGAACAAGGTTCTGCATGATCTGACCACAGTCCCTTGTTCTCTCCTTAGCAAGCTCAGCATCAGGTGTGATGCCTCAACCCGCAGTGGCTTTTTTCTGCTGCTTCAAGATTCAAGCCCCTTTGATCCTCAGGACACTCACTCTTGTATTTGCAATGCTCTTTGCTAAGCCCTTCTCCCACCCTGGCCATCTTTGGGTTTTCAAGTTTTGGTTTACATCTTACCACTTGGAGAATGAGCCTTTACCTAAACTAATTTATACCCCATACCCTTTTTGTTTTTAATCACATTAGGGCACTTTTCACAACTAAACTATTGTTATCATTTATATGGTTTTTGTTTTTGTTGTTAGTTCTACATTCCCTGACCACAGCCTTTAGTAAAAGCCATTATCTACCATTGCCCAATGGCAACCAGGGGATAAAATGTGCTTGGCACATAATCTATGCTCAAGAAACAATTGAGGAATGAAAAAAGGAGCTTTGTTGTTGACAATAAACCAGAGGATATAATCTTAACAGATGGCAGATCTAAAAGCAACAATGACACATCTTGTTTTAATATTTATATGGGAAATTTTGATACTCTTTTACCTATGGTGTGGCAAAGATTTTAATCATGATATTTTAAAATATGGATGATAAAAATAGAAGTCGAAGGGTACCTAAGTGTGGTATAACTGACTAAAATCATCAATCCTCTGAAAATGCAAGACAATTTTAAAATATAGAGTATGATGTATTTTTTCCTACTTATTTGAATTTTCTCCTCTAAAATTAGGATATTTGTCATAAAATATTCTGTCTAGCTGCTGAAGTTCCAACACATTTTATGACAAATATCCTAATTTTAGAGGAGAAAATTAGGATATTT
>NW_026000211.1:39159069-39180488 GCF_001458135.2 Marmota marmota marmota
TTTTTTTTTTTTTTTTTTTTTTTTTTTTTTTTTTTGATCCACAGTCAACAGGGAGTTATCTCCCACAAGTGATTTTTCTACATCTTTCATCTATCTCAGAAATGCAAATATAAAATTAAACTCATACAGACACATCATGCACATAATGTAAGTCTTTTTTCCTCTCAAATCTCCAATACCCTGAGTACTTTTTTTTTGGTGAGGGGGTGTCCATAAATCAATGAAAAGGTTATACTCATGCACATAGATGTAACCTCATTTCTCTCTGATAAACATTATGTGGAGACTATTCTTCCCTGAGAAAGCTATATAAATATAATATGATCTCATAAAATCTAAATATATTCTTTTAACTGTTTCAGATCAATAAATGTGCATTCTGGATACTATATACTCATTCATGTTTAGTGATAAAATGCTGTACAAATCATTTTGGGTGATAAATTTCTGTATTGAAATTTTAGCTCATCACAGTTCCAAATGCTTATGTACAATGCTTTCACTCATATTTTGAGAACATAACAGCATGCAAATAAGTAAACAGTGATAACACACTAAGTGTTGAAGAATAATTACCTAGTTTTGTGACAAACATTGTTCCTTCATTTTCATGAATTGATATGCCCTCACGATTCACAAGATCTGATTTTTAAAAAAGCTGCATGAAATCTTAGAAAGTGCCATGAAACAATTTCCTGGAATGAACTTTCTCATTCTGGGTTCACAGAAAATTGAGAGGATGGCAGCCTTTGACAGAGCAGCTGTTCATGCCACTAGAGAGAAAGCTTGGGAGTCATCTCCATCTTGGATTTCACACTCTGCTGTATTTCTTTCATGTAGTTAGTGATCTCATTTTCAAGCAAGTTTACCATTCATTGTTTTCAAACTCAATCACAGAGTTTTTTTTGGGGGGCGCAGGTATACAAATGATACTTTATAAAATCTGATATACCCTGCGGCCAGACTCAGGTTCCTTAATATAAAATATGCAGATATTCACATACATTTCTCTGTGTCTACCTACCTTCCTTCTAGAATATTGGTTAATCAGAATATAAAAATAAAGTGAGAATCTATTCATTGTTTTAACATTTGGTCCCATATTTCCTCTTGACGGAAAAAGCTGCTTGGAAAAGAAGCTAAGATTTTAGAAAGTGATGTTGAGATCCCGGGTATAAATAGAGAACCCCCTCCCTCCTTGGCCTGAGAGAAGAAATTCTTGTTTTTTGTGCTTGCTGTTTTGCTCCAGGCAGGAGAAGGGAGTGAGGATAGCAGAAAATAGAAGATTTGAGAGAAAAGTTAGTAAAAGAATGTGAGGATTATGCAATCGGGAGGAGTTGAGCCTAAAGGAAGTTAAAGGTGGCAGATTCTCTGAAGGAACTTCTACAAGCATGAAATTTTTATATTCAATGGAAAGTTATTTGATTTTGATCAATTCTTCAGATTTCCCATCACCATGGAATACATTTTTAAAAGTTCATAATAGCACTGAAAACTAGTTTTTAGGACAGCATTTGTTTTGTAAGACCTGTAAAAACTACTTGTACTTCACTTGGCCAATCAGAGGCAGGAATAAAGAAGCAAATTTTTGGAGCAGACCAGCATCAAGGGTGCAAAGTCTCTGTAAATATTTATAAGATTTGGGAAGATCTTCTAATGTCCACAGGAAAATCAAGGTTGTTAATACAATTATATCTCCATATAAAGAAGCATGTTGACCTCAGATTTTTTTGTTTGTTTTCAACATAAAATTGCCTTTTCAAGAAAAAAAAAAAAGAATAAGCTAGAGTCCCTCTCCCTTTCTTCACACAAAATGACAGGATATATAAAGCAAAATTCAAAGGACATAAAAGACTATATTCACAATTGCTATATCTTTTACATGCATTTCTTTTAATAACAGTACCTAATAGTAACATTGCCTGTCAGGAATTTAATAGTTGATATGTCAAAGTGACTTGGTGTGTTATTACTTATTCTGATGTGTAATTGTCTTTTAAATCTTAGAAAGCAACTTGAAGGCCAGTTTTAATGGTTAATTAGGTCATTATTTCAGCATCTAGTTATAATTTTTTAGACAGCATCTTATAAAAAAGTATGCTCAAATTTTAGATACACTAATTTAACTTTAACATCAAGAGTAAAAAATACAGGTTCAAATGTTAGTGGAGACTATTTTGACACCTCACAGTCATTAAGTATAATGTAATTAGTTTGGCAGGTTTGGAAGTGTATGATAACAGCACAAGGAATCTGCTGAGATTATATGGAAAATGTATGTACAATAAAAATGTTCTATAAATAGTGAAGGGAAACATCTCCATTCATTGTGTTTAAAAAAAAAAAAAAAAAAAACCTCTTAAAACTCAGTTCTTTACTGGATTTTCATCCTGTATAAAGGAAGACAGAAAGAGTCTCATTCAATTCTGTCCTGGCTTCAGTTTACATCAATACCTTCAGAAAATGCATTGGGTGTTTTTCTGTGAAGAGCCTCATGCTGGGTGCCTCACAGGAGATGATGGAATCCATATTCCTTTCTCCAGGAGTTTACTTTCTTGATAAAGAGGTGGGCTTTGCATACATGACACTATAACACTAGATCTGAATATGATCTGGTGTTTTAAAAGGGTAATTTAACATTGTACTTTAATGGGGTCCCTTTTCCCTTGGCATTTGTCTTCTTCCTTCCTTTCCCATCCATTACACCAAATGTCAATCTCTGACTGACCTTCAATTATTATTACCATGTGTTTCATTTTACAACACTGAATAAATCCATCCTTCTGCTAATAAATCAATAGTCTTGACCTCGACAAATGATATTCCAATGCAAATACATGATGCAAATACATGATATTCCGAAGCAAATAACAAATAAATGCAGAGATAGTTTAAGCCCTTATAACATAGTTGGAGCCATGTTGAGTGAAAAACAATTTACCACCAGGGGCAGCAATTCAAAAGAAAGTTTTCTTTATAACTGTCAAAAGGATCCCTTTAAAGTACAAACCAAATTTAGTTGACAGAACATGCAGTGATTGTACTTTTTACTCTCAAATTACACAAAGAATAAATTATTATCCTTGAGAACACAGATATCTTGTAGTACTTACATTGTTTCAGAGGTAAAATTTAAGTCTTCTCATATAAACCACACACATTCACATCCACTATAGCCTAATGTAATACTACATTTTGGTAAAAAAAAAAAAAAAAAAAAAAAAAAAATTTCTGGCTTTTATTCCACTTCCACTGATTTGCATCTTGAGCCTTAAGAACCATTTAATAAATAAACTTTCTGTATGTTATTGTGCTTGACAGCGACAGAATATATATATGTGTTCCCTTAACATTCACATTTTTGAAGGTTTAACCCCCAATGTAACTATACCTGAGGTAGGACCCATGAAGAAAAAATAAAGGCTAAAATACTATCATATAGGTGGGGCCCTAATCCAATACAGGAGATACCAAGCTATGTCCTCTCCATCATGTGGGGACATAACACAGAAGCTGTTTCTATGGTTAATTATTATTAATTATTGAGTTTATTAATAATTTCTAATAAACAAGAGATAAGATGAAGAAATATTATTGAAGTCAATACCAAATGCAAGTGAAAAGGAAGAGAGACTGGATAACTCATATACTATAGTGGGAATACGAATGGTACAGCCCCTCTAAAAACTAACTCACAGTCTTACTAAATTCAACCTGCACATACCATACTCAGTTTTACTCTAGGTCATTTATTCTGCAGAAATTTAATCTGTGTTAACACAAAAACTTGTACACAAAATTTAAATGGTAGTTTCATTTTTTATAGGCAAATATGGAAAGAGTACAAATGTCCTATGAGTGAATCATTTAATAAAGTAATATGAACATGTAATATGTCTCAGAAATAAAAAGAAATAAACTATTAATACACAAAATCACTTGGACAAATCTCCAGGGAATTATGGTGAATGAAAAAAAAAAAGAAGTCAACATGAAATATACTATCTAATTTCACTTATATAACATTTTTTAAATAAAAATTCAATAAATGGAGCAAGTATTAGTGTTAATTAAGCACTAGGCATGAGGTGGGCAATAAAGAGAACTAGTGGAAGCAGATATATGTGATTAAGAAAAGGAAACATGAGAGTTGGGGTTGTAGCTCAGTGCAAGGGTGCGTGCCTAGCATGTGTGAGGCAAAGAGTTCAATCCTCAGCACAACATAAAAATAGATAAATAAAAATAAAGTTATTGTGTCCACCTACAACTAAAAAACCATTAAAATAAAAAAGAATGAGAAACATGAAAGATTTTTGTGTTGTTGGCAGTGTTCATTATCTTGATATTGTTCCAAATGTCTGAACCTACACAGAACATAAAATTATGTGGACACACAGACACAAGTCCTAGAAAAACTGGTGAAATTTTAACAAGATGCATGGATTGTATCAATATCAATGTCTGGTTGTGGTATTATACTAGTATTGCAAGATGTTACCTCTGGAAAAACTGGGCAAAGTGAACTCTTTCTGTATTCTTTCATAAGACTCTTTATGAATCATCAACTAGCTTGATTAACATTTCAATTAAAAATTAGAGAAGAAGTATGGTGAACAAAAACTAAGGACAAATAGACCTTAGGAAAAGAAAAGGACTTCACAAAGTGGTTAGATTAACGTAATATATTTGGAGTACAGCATTGAAGGCAATACAATCCAAATGACAATTATCTTTAAAAGATTCTATTTCATTTGCTGGATAGAGAACACATTAAAAGAAATGACTCCCTAAAATCTGAGGAAAATTAGTAAATCTAGAAGATATATTTTATTATAACTTCAGTGCTTATATGAATGAACATTGTGTACTCAAGAACATAAAGGGAAAGCAAAATTGACCAGAATGAATAAATATCTACATTAATGAACTATTCATTAATGGAAATATATCATTTTTATATTGGAATCAACCCTTTAAATATTCATGTTATTATTCTCAGGCATAACAGATACAAAATCTTACCACTACTTCAAAGCAGCAAGAACTTTTGCTCTGTCAAAATATATTATGTGAGGCGTAATAAAATTTTAATTGTTTCCTTTGAGAGAATATTCATTGTGATATGGTAAGTTACCCTACACAAATAGCACATTCACATATCATATCTGAAACTTTGATCTAATCCTGGTCCTTCCAGGCATCTACTGTAAATTGTTGTGGTTTATCTGAAACAATATTATAACATACTTGGAAGCCTCTTTATGAGTAAAATCATATGTAATTTAAAAAACATTCACCCTTTGTTCACTATTTGTAGATCTATTAGCGATTTGCTTGCCAAATGTAGAAAATTTTAATGGCTATAGAATGAATGCTATGACAAAACATAAAGACATTATCAGACTTCTAGTTAGGATAAAATAGTGTAAAAATGACATTGACATTTTCTTTTTCAATTTGTGGCCAAGAGAAATAATTGTCCTTTTTTTCCCTACAAATCAGTTGTACTCCAGGTTACCATTCTCATTATTACATGACAGTTCAACTGCATAAAAATGCTGTTTTAGTATAATTATTCATATTAGTCACTTTGCATAAAATCAGACTATTAATTTCATTATTTGTGGAATTACAAATAAAAAACTCAAAACTTAATGGGCAAATAATACTTGTGAGGTCATAAAGTAGTCAATATTTTGACTATTAATAGTCTACCAGTCTATATTAATGAATATTTGATTACATGTAGATTAAACATCTACAATTTTATGCCCATTTCTCTATAGCAAATGGTCAGTGAAATTAATTTTAAATCACATGTTTTATGGTGGACAGCATATTTGATTGGGAAAAACAAAAGAATGGGATTTTTTTTATTAATTGTTGGTGCAAATTCAGGTGACTTCAGGGCAATTTATAAGTCAGCATTATTTGCATATGAACATAGGCAACCTGTACCATTCTACCACTGTGTTATTTTACCTAATCAAGTCTTCAGTTAATTTTCTCCTCCACTAGTTCCCTATTCATTAGTCTTCCCTGGTTTTATTTTCTTCCTTAATTTGAGTTTTAAAGTTCTATAATCTTTCTATAAAACCTTCTAGTCAAAAGCTTAATACCCTTGTCATTTTGGACAAAATCACCCCGGAAAACACCACCTTTCAAAAAAAGTTGGTTTTCTGTTTTTTCTCTGCCAATACCCAAGCTCTTAACTACTACTAGAGAAAATTCAAACCCAACAACGAACATGTTTCAAATACATATTTGTGGTAACCAAAATCACACAGACTCTCAACATTGCTGCTTAACAAACACATTGGTTCTTTGGTCAAATTTTTGTACTGTCTCCCCAGCCAATATGTCCAACCAGTTTCAGTCTCCTCAAACCTCTATTCTGCCTCCTTTTCTTACAATCTCATTTATCTTCCCTTTCTTTAGTGAGCCCCTTCTCCTCATGCAAATGATCTAGCCTATTAATGCACAGAGAAACTAGATGTTTTTCAGATAAGAATGACCTCAAGTTGATGACATGCAAACTATCAACACATCTTATTTATTTATTTATTAACAAATGGAGTGTGGGATTATCTTCTCTTGTGACTTCCCTAGCTTTCTGAATATCCTTTTGCTAAGTCAATCTCTTTTCCATCTTTAAATTTACACTCTCTTTTGGATTTTTTAGACAGATTAAATCATATTTATCTTCAAAAAAAAATATCTTAAGCCATTGTAGGTAACTATCACTTTACTATTCTTTCCTGCCCAAGATTTTTGATAAAGATATTTCCCTCAAAGTTTTTATCCTGTCATTTTCACTTGTTAACAAACTCCAATGTGGTTTCTGCCCTTCACTGTTTTATAGATGTTGGCCTTGCCAAATGCATAGACAAATCTCTTGTGGATAAATTACTTAGGAAAAGAGATAGGAAGCATCTTAGCAAAAATTTTGTTTGCAAAATACTTACATTTACACGTTCAGCATTAGTGCTTTCCTGAATCCTGGCCCAGACATATCTATTTGTATTTCTCCTAAATGTGTTTTACTACTTTAATGGTTCCTACTTCAGTGAATGGCAACATAATCCATTCAGTTGCTTGAGACAAAAATCTCAGGGTCTTTATGGACAACTTCCCTGAGTTCTCCTCAATAGTTTTCAACTAATTTTGGAATAATGCTGAAAAGTCTTTAAGGTCCACAAGACCCTGTAAGAGCTCCCTCTTCAGTGGCATGCATTGCCTTCATTGAGCTTTTAAAACACGTCCTACTTTAGTTGTTCTATGCTTTCTAATCCCCTGTGCTTACCGTATGGTATCCTCATCTATCACCACTGCTGCCTTCTTCAGGTCTTAGCTAAGATGTAATTTCTTCCCAAATATTCCTTTACCATCTCCATCCAGTTAGATCAAGTTTCTTTTTTACTCGTAATCAAAACACTCTGTAATTTTTCCATGTTGAATTTACTGAAGTTTTCATAAGTAAATTTTGTTTGATTGTGACTTCTTTTCCTAGACAAGCCCTGGGAGAGAAGAAACTATATTTATATCTTTAATCCTTAGCACAAGGTCATAGGTAGTAGCTCTTCAACAAATACATTAATTATATGTTTTGAATTAAAATTAGCACATGTATGTAGTGCTAAAAATTCATCAGATTAAAATATGTAAGCTAACCACTCTGGATTAGCTTTAACCTAAATTGAAAAGAGTGATTATCATAAAATATCACAGCAGAGGGAAAATGTGATGGCAAATTTCCTCTGTAATCCAAGGCAGGTAGTCTTTACTTCTTAATCAACAGGAGGTTAGAAAGCATTCTGTTAATTCAAATGAACTATTAAAATATAAATTATTACTTTGAGGGTTTTATTCCTTCAGAACTTCAAAATTAATATATAATCCAAAATGTTCATTATAAATGAAGTGTGTTGCTCTATGTGATTAGGTGCTACATTTTAATACATAGATTTTATGCACATACAGAACCATATTCATATATATTTCTTCTTAAAATATCCACAATCATAGCAGCCAAATTTATGGTCACAGACTCAAACCTTTATAGCTATTATGGAGCCTCTGGAGGAATCTTGTTTAAGATTGTTAAAGATAGCATTCACAGTTAAGAGTTCTAACCTTGGTATATCATTAAATAAAAAGCTACTAATGAGACATTTCCTTTCTCTAGCCTATGCTTCTCTTTTTATTCTGCATAACAGCATCCACACCATAACTGCAAAGTAATCTGTTTTGTTTTGGAATCATAATTACATATTGACAAGTTAAACTGTGATACCTAAATCAGGGGAATTTCAGCTATTATGGGAGCATTCTCATGGGGAAAACTTAAAGGGACATCAATTATTTTGCTACAAACTCACTCCCTTTCAATTTTCCATTCTTGTGTAGAAAGAAATCCTAGGAGAAAAGAAGCTATAAAAATGACAAGACACAGTACTTCACCATAGGATTGAGAAATAACCTCTATGGGTAATTAAAATAAAAACAAGGATAGGTCTTCAGTAAATATATTCAAAGGAAGACTTTTCTATCTGGACAGTTTATATTTTCTCTTTTCTTTCCCCCATGTAAATGCTCGTTAAGAAATAGTAATGTCAAACTATATACATGTATGTGCGTGTGCATTTGTATGTACATACATAAAATCAGAATGATGTTGTAGTTGTTTGAATAAAAACAGTAGTAAACTAAGTAATTGACAAGCTTTCTCAGTGAAAAGTAACAAGCTCTTGTGTGAGTTAAATTAATTTCAAAAAAAAAACTTTGCTAGTATTATAAGAGATCAGAATTACTGTTATTGACTTTGACATCCAACCAGTCTACTACCAAATAAATATATATTCCAGAAAAAGTAGAAATATCATCATGTACGCTATTTGCCTATAATTTACAAATTAAGACAGAACCCAAATATCTTATATTGCCAGAAACTTGGTATACTCCGACAACTATTCTGGAGATCTGTTATTGTCCCTAGTTTGTAACCCTGAAATAGACTACATAGGATGTATAGTTCATATCTATATTTCTATTACTTTTGAATCCCCAAAGAAATTGAAATAGAAGCTGCCAGTTTAGCTGATAGGGGATTGCTTTCCTATTTTCTTAAGTTTTGCAGTTCCACTTGAGTTGAAGAGCATTAGTTATTGGTTAAAAGAGGGTTTTCAGAGTTATGGATTTTAGCACTTTGTTGACTGAGAATTCTGATGCTCAGCAAACTTGGCTAAAACCTAGAAAGTGACAGATTCAAGAAAAGTTGAAAAATAGGACACACAACTGTAAGCTCAGCTGATAAACTTCCACCAGAGATTTACTATTTCTTAAAGTGCTGATGCCCAAGGGAATGTTGGAAAACTATGATCACAGGATTAATTTCTGGTATGTCCCCTTTATCATAACCAATGATTAAACTGAGGTCAAAATTGGTATGCTACCTTTCTATCAATAGATCATGTAAATAATCTAAAATTTTGATATTTTATTGTTTTTCTTATTTCATTTAATTTGTTCCACAAAAATAGTTAAAGAGCACAAGTATCACCAAAATCTATCTATGCTAGAAAAAAAATTTACTCTTTTATATTATTTGTCAAAATGTTCTTTAGCATCAAGGAAAACATACCAGCCTGACACACATTGTCTTCCTATCTGAATTTGGAGCTTATCTGTTTAGGGGAGTCATGCCCTTATTGAGAATTTTCAACATGGAGAGCAGGCATAGAACCAAATGTTGCTACTTGTCCAGCTTCAAAAAAAAATATTTAAGTTGAATGAACTATAGTGTTCTTTTTTTTCATTTTTAAAGTGAAGATAATAACTACCCCACTCAGGGTGGTCAAGAGATGTGTGCTTACTACAGAGCTTTGAGAAGTGTTCCATTTGTCTACTGATCAGCTACAGTTTGATTTATGGGAACAGAAAATCTAGAAAGCTTAGTTATGATAGTAATTCATAAACCAGTACTCTCATTTGATTCCATCTGGGACAAATATAGTTTTAAGAAAAAGTCCAATATACAAAACCAGAAGCTATATTGAAGCATCCAGTATGAGGGAAGTAGAAAAAAGGGACAGTTGATCCTTGAATGGTTCCTAAGACATAGAATATTCCACATTTATTCTTCTGTAATGATTGCAACATAGAGACTAATGATGCAAGGAAACACAACCAATTGAGTGTACATTGTTCTCTGCCAATATTTATTATTTCACTTCTCAAGAATTCCAAATCTTTTATGTTTTTAATATTTGTAGATGTGAATGCTATATATTTTTTAAATTTCTGCAAGGCAAGATAACTTATAATTCTATCATCCTCACTTGAGAGACATTAAATATGGCCTTTTTTCCTCTGGCACAGTAGATAAAGGAGACCTAGTGATCAACCAGTAAGGGTAGAACCTCTAGAATAAACTTACTGTCATTTTTTAAATAACCATGGAAACCGCATTTAATAGAAGCCTCTCCATTCTACAGGTACATGGTTTCTTAATTGCTTTGTCTGTAGTTTTGGCATGTATAATAAATGGGCAACTCTTGCTTCTGAAATTGATGTTCCTATTACTAGCATTCTGCAGTAGTCATTAACCACAACTAAAATATAAATATATAAATCAAAATAAGTGTTCCATAATAGAGATCATAAAATCTACTACATAAAATGACTTCATATAAATATACTGAACTATATCATCAGCCAAAATGCTAAACTTTAAACTGGAAAAAAATTGTAGCAAGGACAAGCAGTAGTAAATCATTACCAAACAAAATTGCTACATTAATTTGTCAAAGGTCAAAAACTTGAATGGGAAAATGACTGTTATGAGAAATACATTCCAGTAGTAGAAAATTGATTGATCTATACAGAAGACTTTGCTGTGAACTTGGACTTTTGATATCATGGTGTAATGTGGATAGAAAGGGGTGAGAAGAAGCTATCAATTAAAAAACATGGTAGCAAATCCCACATTGGTCAATCATACTGTACATATTTTTTACATCCTCATAATAAAAAGGGTTTGAAGTAGCTTGACAGAGTAAACTAACATAGTACCTGGTACATAATAGGCTCTCAAATGTTCTAGGGGGAAAAAAAGTAAAAAAAAATGTAAGAAGAAAGGAAAGTGAGAAAGATGAACTCATTTTTAGATAAATCTGACAAATATATCTTCTTAAGTATTAAATTTGGGAAAGAAATCTTCAAAGAGCCCTCATTGGAAATCTTAAGTGAGTTGATGTTTGAGATAATGTAAAAAGTCCAGGTAATATTTCAGAGTCAAAATTGGATCTAAACCAGAAAAAAAAATTAAAGATGTTCAAATATCTTTAAAATGTACCTTTGATTTCTCAAGTTTCTATGGTTAATAAGATATATGCATCTCAAAAAACTATGAATTCAAGTGTGACTGCAGTCAGCACTAAATTAAATAAATATTTCAATTGAATTAATACATAATTTCTTATAATATCTGTATATAAACGTTATAGTTTCCTCAAGCTAGGCAAATTTAATCAAATATTCTTTCACAATTTTACATTGATTTAGCACACTTTTGTTCAAATAATTTTCTCATGTTTCCAAGAATTATTATCATATATAACTGTATTTCTTATGAGTTTATTTTCTTATGAATTTGCTTGAGTTTTAGGATTCAGTGTTATTTTTATTTTTCTATGCTTAATGCCTATCATTCTGACACCTGAGAGATATTCAATGAATGCCTGTTAAAAAAGTATGTCTGTTATTGCCATAATGCATGTGTGGTGAAGGTCATTAAACCTTTTATGAAGTGTTAAACATTATCAAATATGGAGGCATAGAGAGTAGTGGTGGAGATAGGTAGTGTTTGCTAATGGATATGGATTACTTTCTAGGTGATAAAAATGCTCTAAAATTTATAGTGGTGATGATTACACACAACTTCACGAATATATTAAAACATAGATTATAAACATTTTAAATAAATACTTCTTATAATATACAAGCTATATCTCAAGTCTTATAAAGCCAATAATTATCATGTGAATTGTGATAAATTTTCTCCCAAGTATGTAAATTGATACTAAAAATAATTGAGAAAAATCAAAAGAGAAGAAGAATATGGAAATGAAGATGGATGAGTATACAGAAGTGAGAATTCTCTTAATGCTGACTGTGGCAAAAGTTCTTACCACAGTGGTGGTCAGTGACTGATCTAAAAGTTGTAATATCTCCAAACTTCTATTCCACAGATATTCCTTCTTTGACATAGTTCTGATTCTCATGTTAAACTCTTAATTTGTTTGCAAAAATGTTGCCAGAGCCATTAAACTTTACTGTAAGTAATGCCTCCTACGTTTCAGAAAGAGAAGACAAAAACTTGTAATTTTTTAAATCCAGAGAGGAAGCCTTTGTAAAGAAACTATGATTAGAAATGGTTTAGAGTTTCCAAACAAATTTTAAAAATCATATCAAAGTTTTAAAATTTCACTGGCAAGTTCATATCATTCCATGAATGGGCTAAAGTAAGCATCAAGACATCCTGTTCATTAAGCCAAGCCATCTCTTGCTATGTGAAGGTCTCCTACAATCCTGGGTGGTGAATAATAAGGAGATTACATTAAACATGCCATCTGTTGTATTTTTTGGATTGAAGAAGATGTGCAGCAAAAGTGAATTCCCTGCAGTACAATGTTATCAGAGATGCTTTTAATTATAGCACTTATTTCTACTCACAAGAACAAACTTACATTGTAAGGAGGCATGAAGGCAAAACATGGGAAGAAAAACACATTACTTCAAACTCAGAAACAAGTTTTCTTCATAAAGCAGAATAATTTAATTACTATAAAGATTTTCTCAAAAGATTTCAGTTTCAGCAATAGAAATTGAATTTTTGTCTGTGCATCCCCAAGAAGTGAAGAGTGCCAGGTTTGGCCATGAAAATGAATGACTCAATGGTAGACCTCATTTGTTCTTTTTTGTGGTGTAATGTCTACCACTTGAAGCTATGCCTAAGATCTACATGATAATATAAAACTTACACCATCCAACAGTCATCCTAGTTAGTTCGTGAAAAATGTACCTCATCTAGTCAGCATCATAACTATTCACATGGATACGAAATGCATTTATTTTTCTTCATATCCTCTTTCAGTCATTTTCAGACTTAAATCTACCTCTTGAAAGCCTGTGAGAATCTCATGCTCCATGAAGTCATTCTGGGTAATGTCTTGAGACCAAAGCTTATATCATTACACACCTAAACTAACATGATAAAATAGAAAAGAACTCCTATTTTTAAAGGACAAAATTTTGTTCTACTTTTTTTTTCCCCGTGAATATGTTTTATTGTGAATACTATGCATTTCAGGTTTACACCATGACACAGTTTAATGTATGTATTTGTATGTGTGTGTGTGTGTATGCTAAAGTAGGCAAATAGACATAAGAAGGGATGAGGGGAGAAAATAATTGGGAGCTCATTCTACCTGAAAACACAAAGATCACTCCACCTTAGGTGACAGGTAACCCACCCATAAACTGCCTCCCTCACCTCTGCAGCAAGATACTACCTTCTTAAAATGAAAAGAACTGGGTGAGGCCAGCTTAAGGAATTTGCCAACTTTGGAGCATGCACAGAACACTGAGGCACTGTCCTTTGAGTGTCCCAGAATTCATTGTAATATGAGTTACATTGTGTTTTTGCCCTCTCTCCCCGTGGGTTACACATAAGTAAGTCTGGGGAAATTTCCAATGAGGCAGATTTGATGTAGGTATTGCAAACCATGCAAGGAAACAGCTGTAACCATTGAATAATTTGTGGTGTGGGTGAATTTCAGGCAGGCTGTAAAATCCCACAACAAAGAAGACACAAGTCCAACTCCTCTCCTGGTCTATTCTATCCCACATTCTATGGAGTATACTTTTATTTTCCAAAACAAAATGTTGAGCTTACTCAATCTGCTTTGTGTCTTCTGACTGAGATCCTTCTTTCAGGAAGACAAGAACCAAGGAAACTATTTCCAGATGTGGCTACCTTTGCTATTTTATAGTAATATTTTACATTAAAAGATAAGATTATGTCCTCACCTAGCTGGTATCCATGCTATGACTGTGGATACAGTTGAGTCATTTCAATAATCATGCTGTTATTTTATTCCTCTCAATACTATCAATTTCATTTTAAAGATAAAATATTAATGAGTTGACTGATAATTACTTTTAAAGAGATTTATTTTTTAACTGTCATTAATACAAATTGACAGATATTCCTTGTATGACTTCTCACACTCAATGCAATTACTTAAATCTAACTTGCATAAAAATTTCTAATGCTGAAAGTTCTATTAAGTCCTGTGATTTGACAAACAAATATTATCTGGTCAAAACTACCTGAATAGTACATCCTCATAACTAGGCAACCAGGAAATCATACACCAATTGTCCTCTCTTAGTCCAAAACTGGTTATATTAATCATAAGATGCACTCTGCTGCATCAGAAGGAAGATTTTGATTCTACCTCAACAATGTTGGAAAGACAAGGAACTTCCACCAAGTCGACTTATTATTTTTTCATATTTTCAAAGCTCTCTTGGTTCTCAAAACAAAAATCCTATAAATATATGACTCTTCACCCAAATACATGTGAGTAACTTTGGTCCTATTTACTAATGCAGTTTTATTTAATAATTACAAGATTATGACCAAATATTACTGGTTCAAACAACCTAGGCACTTCCACTATTATTTTTAAATATTTTACTAAAGTTATCAAAATATTGACCAAAGTAGAAAAAAAATCAGGTATTATCACGAGTGACTCATTTAAGTTTTAGTTATTTTAGGCTCAAATGATCCATTATGCTGTTTTAATATTAATTTAAACCTTTATTCTTCATAGTTCTCTATATCATCTCTAACTACAGAAATAATATTGAATATTTTTCAGAATAATTTCTATCACTTAAAAGTTGCCCCAAAAGTTTCATTAATTCCAGTTCTAACAGCATTTATTTAACTCCAAATTAGAAGAGGAAGAAATGAAACATAGTTACTGACTTGTAGGGTCTCATATTTGAAGTAGACATAGTTTAGGAAGTACTAAAATTGGTACTTCATTATTTGATCTTAAAAAAATAGTAGCTTTGCGATAAAAATAAAGAGGTAGTGATACTGACTCTAGGTAGAGTACTTTAAGATTAGGAAGAAACTAATTCCAACAAGAAATAAACTAGAAAAGAGAAGAGAATGTGGTATTTAAATTAAAGATAAATAAAATTGTTTTGAAAGGAAAAGTGGTAAAGACAGTCCAATTAGAGAAGATCCTCTGTCCGCAGGCACATGATTGGCATGTAAGAAGCATGCAAATTTGTTGGGAGTGAGGAAGGAGGGTAAAATTCATAACTTGGGGGACTGGAGTATAGGGGTACTTATTGTCAGAGCACACCAACCACTTTGTAGTTGTAAGATTGAATAGGTGAACAAGTGGTAAGAATGTAGTATGAAGTAAATAAAGATGAACAAGATATCACAGGCAGCTGACCTATGCATTTATTTATTTCATTTAAATACACCTATGCATTATTTTTCTGGAGAGGGTATCTATTTCTTATATGAGACACATTAAAAACACTAAACAGTTCTTTTATTACTAAGCTTTGGTTATTAGTAAGTTATCTATTCATTTAGAACTTAAAAATATATTTTAGAAATCAGGTCTCTTAAAATATCCCCTCCTCTTCTTTATTTGATCTTAAAAAAAATGGTAACTTTGCCATAAAAATAAAAAGGTAGTGATACTGACTCTAGGTAGAGTACTTCAACATGACTTCAATCATTGTGTTGGAGGGCCTCAGAAGTGGCCTGTGATGCCACTGGCCTTTTTCCCTTTAAAGGACCAACAATTATGTTGAACTATATAATGGAATGTAGAGGTGAATGAATGGTCTTAGAACATGAATATATGACCAACACATTCAGTTTCAATTTTGACCTAAGACAAGGAAACTAAAAAGGATCTTGTATTTCTTTTGTGGTCCATCTCCCTGTTTCAAGCTGAGCCCACTAAATGAGTTATTCATCTTGGGTCAACTCTATTGGGTTATCACATTGTTGCTCTGTGATATAAGCTTGCTCTGCTCTAAGTGACATCAAACACAGACCTCTTATTTTTAAAAAAGTCTATTGATGGGAGAGAAGCAAGAGAGTGCATTCACAAACTGAATGTCAGTTGTTAGCTGTCTGGTAGATAATGCCATGATGGCTTTATTTAGATACTCCAACAGACTCAGGAAGAAATAAACATCAATGAACTAAAAGTAGAAAACATACCAGAATAATGCCAGATTAGATCTGAGGCAGATAAATGACAATACATTTGAGGAAATGAAAAATGTTAGAGTACTGAGGCAGAAAATGTATTAGACACACACACACTCACCAAAATATATTAACTAATATTCTGAAAGTAAATTACAGATTTCTCTTTTAATTGAGTCTAATTTTCAATTCTAGCAATGCCTTCTGAAAGAAAATATTCACTATGACATCAAATGCATCTCTGAGGAAAGCATATCTAAATGTGCTTATGTTGCTTTTACTGCAAGATTCACTGTTATGTGGGCTTAGTTGGTGTGATTGGGATGATGGGGCATCTCTTCTGCAGGGAGGCTAACCCAGTCTTCTTGATATGGGAGTCTCTGGATTCTCAGCAACAAAAAAGAACAAGCCCCTCTTTGCAAACCCTTTTCATTTCTCTGCTAGCACTATAGTTGCTGACACTTCATTGTCCAAGCAAGTAACATGGCACTACTAGATTCATAACGAGGGAAAGTATGTTCCATCTCTTGATGAAAAAATGGCCAAATATTGTGGCACTAAAAAAACCTACCACAAAATTATTGTAAGATGTGCTCATAATTAAAAATTTTATGCTGCCATGTAGAAATAAAGTGAAAGGTACTGGCTAATATAATCTGTAACTTTTAAGAGCAGTTTCAAATAAAATCTTATCTTAAGGTATCAATGTGTTTTCCTACTTTTAAAGTAAACAGATTTAATTGACTAAACTATAACATTATTATGTCAATGACCAGATTAATATCATCTCTACAAAGGAAAAAATGAAAACAAAATTACTGTATTATTGTTTAGAACATGCTATAAACAAGAACAATTATGCCATAATCAAAAACACAAATATACAGAGAGAATGTCACATTAAATTTTTTGAAACCACATATTATCTTTATTGGTAATCATCTTTTGAGTTATTCTCCCCATGCTTAATGTTAATGGGAACTGAATGTGGAGTGCTTTACCACTTAGCTACATCCTCAGTTTTTGTTTTTGTTTTTGTTTTTATTTCTTATTTTGAGACAGGGTCTCTCAAAGTTTCCCAATCTGGCCTCAGACTTGGATCCTCTTGCTTCTGCAACCCCCACCTCTACCCCAGTTACTGGCATTGCAGGGGTGCACCAGCAGCTACTTTTAAGGAAAATCAGAAGGCAATGTTGTATTAGCCTTGAAAGGTAAACCCACTCAAGAACCCCTGAAATTTATGTCACTGCTGTTATCACTACATGCTTCCAGCTGGGAGAACATCGATGTCTTCTTTCAGAGCTCTGAATCCCAGGGTATTTCTCAGAATTGGCAGATGGATGGTCTAGTGCTGTGTGAGAAAGTAGCTGCCTGAAAATACAGTATTCTGTGCATGTATGTTTTGTTCAGGTTTCTAACACAGTCAGAGACAAACTTACTGAATCAATTCCTAAATGATTCTTTCTTAAAGAGAGAATGCTACAGTAATACAGCAGAAGTTAACTTACAATACAAACATCGTGGAGATTATAAAATCATCCATAAAACTGACTTACACACCCACAAAACACTGCAAAAAAATAAGAAAGAATGCTAAACAACTAGAGCATAATAATTCTTGAATATTTACCCCTTTAGCAGTCCTCATGTGTTTGGTTGACTGCCACTGTGTGATCCAATTACCTTCAAGACACCTCTCCTGCTTCCCCTCTCTGACTCCTATCTTGCTCTTTGATATTCTGAGACACTGGGCAAAGGAAGGGAAAAAGTGGCCATAACCTCTTCACTTTTTCTTTACAATAACTTTGTAAAAAATCATTTCTTGGTTGACAGAATTTCCCTATGGCATCTGACCACCTTCACACAGCCATCTATAATTTTTCTTCTGCTTGAAACAATCTCCCACATGCCACTCTTGTTAATGACTGAGATACCCCCTGATGGTGCTTAACATTTAATAGTGCTAGAGCTCCACATTTGCCCAAACAACCTTTTCCATTTACCTTACCTCAAAGGCCTTCTAATTTTTCTTCAGAGACAGAAATCCTTTAAGCCCATTGTATCCTTAGGCTACAAATTTACTGAGATTTAGGTTTCCAATAAGAGCGTTGAGATGAATGCCACCATCTCATTTATGAATCAATTTTTGCCCATCGGCTTTTTACTGTTATTACTTTTTATTTTATTTTTCACTCAAACGAGAAAACTATATATATATATATATATATATNTATATATATATATATATATATATATATATATATATATATATATATATATATTTATATATATATATTTTATATACATTTATTTATACATTTATATATTTATATACACATATATATGGGATATATGTGCATAGATATACATAAAGATATACACACATACATAATACTTGTGCACATATATATGAATTATGTACACACTGTATGTTTATTTCAACTATTAAAAATTTAAATAAAATAAAAATGTTTGGACAAGAAAACTTCTAAATAATTGCTTGCGCAAAATTCTGTTGTAATTTGGAATTCATTTCTATGTTCACTGAAGAAAGACATCAGAATAAAAAATTCCTGAGCATTGTATTTAGAGCTGGTTAAAGGAGCTTTTTTAATTTTATTTTTTTCCTTGAACAGAATTCATGGAACTCAATACAGCTAGCAGTATAATACAGTTTAATGTAATTTTATAGTTTGGGGTTCTATATGTGGGTAGCACCCTCAAATATAAAAATAAAAAAGAAAAATACTATTTTTCCCAGGGAAACTGAAACTTTTGTTATGGGAATATTTTCTGAAAAGTTTCTATTGCTTTAAAAGGAAAGAAGAGGAACAAAAATTGACTTAAGTTCCTTAATATTCAATATGTCTGAAAGATTCTCTATATTCTTTTTGCTTTCATTCATTTTTAATACATACATCATTATATTTTCGCTTTTACCTAAACCAAGAAATTTTGCTTTAGTGGTTGGCTATCTCTTTTATGCTTCTAAAAAAAAGAAAAGAAAAGAAAAATAAATTTGAATGTCCTGTTCTTTGAACACAATTAAAGAGTTATAGCATGTTTGCTTTATACATGAAGAATATTTGTGCCTTCATATTTTCTTAATCATACTTACATTTGTACATCTGGTAGAGCCAGTATACTTGAAATTAAGCAATAAATTCTGACAAGTTCTGTCAATTATAACAAAATTGTAGGGTGGTATGGTAAGAGTATGAAATGTTAATTTAAAAATAACTATAGGACAGTCACGTAGGATGACATGATTTGAAAGGTAAAGCTCCTTGGATCCCTAGGAGCTCAAAGGTGCCTGAGGATCCCTTGGGGAGGTGCGGGAGGTGGAGGAGGTGGTAGTCATGGTGATGGCTTGGGTGGTTCCTGATAGGACAACAGGCTGAGATTTGGGTTTTTTATTCTTTCTTTAACTAAAACAGGTGTTTTATATTATGAATAATACTGCATTTGAGTGAGAAATTTTAGATTTTTAAGAAATTAAAAAGTTTAAGAATATATATTAGAATTAATTGAATAGCTTAACATCTATAGAGATTATGTGGCCACAGAAAAATTTCATAACTATATAAGAAAGCAGAATCATGCTGGACATGATACTGCACATCTGTAATCCCAGCCACCCAGGAGACTTAGGGAGGAGGATCACAAGTTGGAGACTACCTTGGACTATTCATACAGATTTATGTTTTTCAAAACAAAAACAATAAAAGGGTTTGGATATAGCTCAGTGATAGAGCACCCCTGAGTTAAATCCCAAGACCCTGAAAAAAAAAAAAAAGAAGAGAAAAAAAGGCAGGCAGAATGCCATAATAAGAACTGATTGGTATGTCTTCCAGGGAAGATTAATAAAAAGAGACTTTTATTGATTTTGTTTATAAAAATCATGATAATCAAAGAAAGTCAAAGGAAAATAAATTTCTCAGCCATTTTCTATAGATGTCATGGAGATTTGTTTTCAAGTTTCCTATTTTTAATACATACATATATGTTTATACTATTCAAACCAGGTAATCAGCCAAACATCATTGATCACATTTGTATCCCATATGATTATTTAATTAAAATGTGAAAATATTCATATTTGAGGCATATATAAGAAATTATTAAATCTATAAAAGATCTCAATGTGATTAGTAACTCAAATTCTAGAGATATCAAATAAAATAAGCATGAGACAAAATCTTTTTTCAGAGTTATTAAATTTACATTATAGAATGAATTGATTGTTTTTTTTTAACCATGTGAAAATTAAATACAGAGTGTAAATAAAAAAGAATTCTGGAGACAACAAATGCACATATTGTTTAGAAGATAAAGAGGATCCCTTCAAGGAAACCTAATTCTAATCTATGTCTACCATTATCAGGAAATGGGTGGGAGTTAAGTCAGTTGAAATATACAGCTATTCAATGAAAGTTGTTCTCAGTGTTTGCTTTTATTATTTACCACCCAGCCATAGCATAGTTTGAAAACAAACTGTTCTAAAATTCACTTTTCCATCTCATATTCAGAAATCCTAAATCTAAATCTAAAATAAGAAGAATATTTTTATATAAATATTCCTTCTTACATATAGCTGTTTTTCAATTTATATCTTGTATTGACTACTCTATTTTAAATTCCATATATTATATAAATATAATGAAATATATAATTTAAAGGATATTTTTAAGTAGGTATGTAAATTAACCCCAAAATGTGTTGAGTTTTGTCAAACTATGAATTTTGAAAATTAGTGCATGCTAATTATACAGAATAATAGTTTTTACTATGGTTGCTTTGTATATGCATGTGACATCATTTTATCCTTTTGCTACCCTCATTATCCCTTTACCCTCCTCTCCCCTCTCTCCAGATCCCCTTCCTCTTCTCTACTACAGCAATTCTATTCTTTTTTTCTTAGATACAAAATTACACTAAGACTACAGGCATTTTTTATTTGTTTGTAAATATATATATATATATATATATATATAATATAAATATATATTGTATATTATTATTATATATTAGATATAAATATATATATTATATATTACTTCATCAGGAGGCTGAAGCAGGAGGATCACAAGTTCAAAGCCTC
>NW_026000211.1:39180660-39189112 GCF_001458135.2 Marmota marmota marmota
GTGCACATATATATCATTGCTCTTTATTACTTAATACCAAAAGATAATTTTAGTCTAAGATAACTGAGAAAAAGTGTTTTCTATATTTATTTCAGTTAAAAAAAATTCTAGGGGAATTTTACATTAATGTTCACAGGAAGCTTTGTCATAAATTCATCAATTTTTATACTCCTTATTTTGTTGTTTTACACATAAAAAAAAAGCTGTGATCTCTTGGTTTACTCAGAATCTCATTCATTTGACACACCACTTTACATGCCAATATTTTGTGACTAATGTACTTGATCAAATATAAACTTGTTATTTAAATCACGATTTTTCTAATATTGTATCTAGTTAAAATAAATCACATTAAAAGAAATAGTATAAAAAACTGAGTCAAGAAATGCCAAAATTTACCCATACTTGGTCACAATCTTGAAGGAAAAACCAAGAGTAAAATCTCATTTTTGAAGTCTTGTCAAGTAATTTGATCTACTACAGAAAAAAGCCAAATTAAACAGAAATCAATTAGCATGTAACAAGTAATGATCTGCTATGTTCTAAGCTTCAAGGGAAGATTTTGTGAACAGAATAACAATTGGCCTAGAATATATTTTAATTTGTAATTATCTAAAAACAATGATTTTATATAAACAAGAAAAATCTTTAATGCCATAATATTCAAAATATTGAAATAGTACAAAATTCCAATGATTTAGTTGTCTTAATGCAAAATAGTATAGGAGAGTTACTCATACTGGAAAAAAACAAGCTGAGAAAAACACTTAGAAAATTAAAGAACAATATCCATACTATGACATAAATATTAAAAAGTAACAATACAAATAAACACAATGAGTTTTCATGATAGGTTTGATAGAAAATTGTCTATTGGAAAAAATAAAAATGAAAAGAGAAAATTCGAATTACTGGTCATGTATGTGAGGTCAACTATTTAAAGAACTGCACATCACCCAGAGAGACTTTCAGGTAGAATCAACTTGATCTGTGTCTCTCTGGAGTAGTATCTCTCTATTGAAGAAGTACAAATAATATGTTAAAATGATAACTTTCTCTCCATCCTGAAAGTGATTTGAATAAACTCACCAGTCAGGAAGGTGCGATTCAGTCAACCAAGCAGGGCTTTATGTTCAACAAAACATGCAAAATTAGAACACAATTTCAGTTAAGTAGAATGCTCAGCAGGAGACATGATTAGTCAAATGCCTTTATTACCTCAGATATCAGAATTAAGCTTCTAGAGAGACAGAGGGTATTGAGAGATAGAGGAAGGAAGGATGTACAATATTCTGTTTAATGCTTTTTTGCCTCAAAATTTAATGATTTATTGATGAATCAGAACTTTTCAGAATGCAATGTTATTGAAATATAACTTTGGTTTAAGATATTAAAACCAAAATAAACTAATTCAATCTGCACTGATACCAGGAACATGTAGTGCTTTTCAAAAAAATTATAATTTCCCTTACTTTTTTGTGAGTTTCTCCTTTCTTCTAAAAGAAATTTCATGAATTGAGTTGCTTTATTCCATATATATATATATATATATATATATATTTGTACTATAACTGGTTTGATTTTTTTCATTATTTCTATTTTATCTGTTGTGATGCAAATATAGCTTCATTTCAGTGGTATCATTTTAGAAAACTTATTTAAAAACTTTACAATAAATGGAACAAGGAGATAAAAACAGGATGAAAGAGGTTATAACAATAATTGTTTATTCAAGGTTTAAGAGTATATTAAAATGCTTGCTTAGAAAGTGAAATATATGGTTAGACATGATAACTGAAGGACAATGAAAGGAAAATAAAAAATCAAGATAGAAAAATGAAACATTTTACTATAGTTGGTTTTCCACTATTGCATACTCAAAATGAGCATTATTTGGACATTTTTCTTTTCACTGTACCTAAAAGTTAAGGATAGCAGCAGTAACAAAGTTCCAAACAAAGATATTTCAAGAATTCGATGGTTTCAGAATCTTTGAACCTGTATCAATGGCCTGAGATTTCTTCCCAGTTTGGAGGTATTTGTTAAGACCTGATAAGATTTCATTTTTAGAATCTTATTAGTTGCTGTGTTTATGTATTCCCAATATTTGCATAAAGACCACTGAATAAAGACCACCTGTCTCAGAATATTTCTTCTAGTTATTATAAAGGTAATTTTTAGGATTTATATTAATCACAGCTGTATTTCACATACATATAGGAAAGGAACTAAAAATCATACCTGGAACACATATAATGTAATTAAAATATGAATTTGTAAAAATAAAATCAGAAGAAAAAATATGGGGTAGAATTTCCTATGATATAATTCTTATCCTAGCAAATAGTTTTCACACAGATGCAGTATATTAAATTGAATAATGACGCTACTATATTTTTAAGGCATATTAGTTTACAATCCAGTGTATTATTCCATATGTAAAATTCAGTTACAACAGATAATAAATTAAAATAGTGGTTTTTCTTACAAGAAAACATTATTTTAGAAATAGAGTAAGAAAAATTATTTTGAACATCTCAAAATCATTAATCAGTAGTCAAATTGTAAATATTCATGGCTAATATTCTTTTTGAAGCAGTCAGGGGAAATAGTTCTTTAATTATAAGTTTGCATTTGAAAACTAAAGAGAAAAAATGATTTTTCAAAGAATGAGACAAATATGTAAGCTGGTTTACTTTGTATATAATTTTCTTCCAAATTACACCAAATTCTGAATGTATCAGTGTAGCGCTTGTCAGATTTGAGGGGCATGGGGGAACTAAAAATATTATATAGAAAGTAGTTTTACACAGTTTTTAATCATGAGGTTTTATTCAGAGATAATTCCACTTTGGGCAACAGATGATGGGGCATATGTGAAGTACTTATGGCTTTTTTGTTTTTTAATGTAACATACCACAGAACCACACAAAATATCTACTTCAAAATGGGACTTCATTAAATTTTAGTCAATTTAGAACTGATATATTGAGGCAAAATATTTTCTGAAGTCAGAATAATATGACAAAGAGATGGGTTATATGAGAGAAGAGAGAGATAATATGCCAATTAAATTCTCATAATGACTGTATTGTATTTGAAAAGCCACATACTTGAGCATAACCTTTTGAATTAAAAGCAAGGAGCAGAAAATCTTCAAACCTGGTCCTCTGATGAATCACCTGGATGGAAAAATTTATATGAAAGAAATATGCCTTATTTTAAGGAAAACAGTTCTTGGGGGAAATATACTTATTAGTACAGATTAAAATTGATTAAGACAGAAAAAATTAAGGTAGCATCAGGGTACTTCAGATTAAATAAATGATTATAGAAAATTAGTACTAAAAGGCTAATTCTCTTTGTGGAAAATAAGGGAAGAAATTCTGTTCCTTTCTTTTTTCTTTCAGCATTTACCTGAAAACAGGTTAAGTATCCTTTAACAGTTTTATATCCTTCTTAGAGCATGTGTTTAAAAAAACTTAAAGTACCAAGCCTTTTTATATTTCCTTTATTTTTTATATGTAAATATACATAGATAGATTGATCCATGCAGCCATCAATCGTCTCTTAAAAACTAGATAGGACTTTGGTTGGCCTTATGACTCAGAAATGTCTTTCTTGAGAACCTCGGAGCCAACTCTTTGAAAAGTCAACATCAAGAAAAAAGATTCTAATTTCCCAAGTTTATTGAGAGAATAGAAACCTAACTGTGATGGATACTTTGCTTCAAATTGTAAATTTTCCTCCTGTTATATAGACATGAGAAGGTGGTTTGTTTTCTGGATGAAACCACTTGTATAACAAACCATTTAATTAATCATTTACCAGTTACACTGAACTATGTGTGTAAATGGTGCTGTTAAGGCCTCATACTTGAGGATTAATTTTTGTTGAATTGAAAACATGAATGTAATGTGTTGCTTCTGTTTGGCTATATTAAAGGCATGAGATTCCACTCTTTGTAGTCTCTCAGTGGCTTGCCTATGATACACGTTGTATCCTAGTTGGTTTAGAAAATAATTTTCTTTCTCTGTTATTTTGAAGAGGACTTCTGGAATAAAGAAGGATTCTTTTTAAATTATAACCCTTCAAAAGTGACAAAAAAAAATTAAAACTAAAATTTCAGGATATTTGTGCCAGAAAGAAATATATGTTAACTTTTTAGTATTAATAGTATAAAATTGAATAAATTTATGACTCATCATTGATAATATTATTTCAAATTATACTTTTGCTAAAAATTTATATATATAGATCCTCCAAATAGTATAAGATTTTCTTCTTACCACAGGAAGATAAACATAAAATTTAGCATAATCCTGTAGCAGAATAGGATTAAAAAAAGTGCATTTATTGGATTGTAGAATAAATGCACACTCATAGACTTTGCTAATTAACATTCAAATATATTTAAATGATATTATAACATAACATGAAATCCCATAATTCATTACAAATAAAAAGAATATATTTAATCCCTAGGATTTTTAAAAGTTACCTTATTTTGACCCAATATTGAAATTTAAGAAATACAAAATTTAATTCCATAGAAATTTCTTTTATTACATGCATGTGAAAAATGATAATATTACATATTGACTGTCCAGACAGGGAAAAGTAATTATATCAAGCCTTCATTAGACTTATCTATTCTCTGTTTCATTCCCAAGAAATGAGTCTTTTAATGGATACACCAACAAATTGAACATTGTCCATTTATTTTATAAAAAATGTTGAAAAAATATATATATATATATATATATATATATATATATATATAGTGATTAAAATAAGATAGTTGTATGTTTTCTTGTTTGTGTGTATATGAAAATGTATTTATACAAATTTATATGTAAAGATATATATATGGATCCATGCATATGTAAATTTGGGACACATTCATTATATTTTAATGCTTTTTAATGAAAAACATATTGTCAGATAGTTACTTTTTGGCATGAGTAGCTTAATTAGCCACATGGGCCAAATCCCTTTAAGGCTTCAGCAATAAAAGTTCTCCATCACTGAACTACTTTCTTAATACATTTCAAATGACTGAAAATTAATACAAATATTTGAAATATATTTGATAGAACTCTTATATATACTATTTAATAGTCCATTCCTTTATCATAAAAACAAAATTTTGTTTTGATTCACGTTTCCACAAGTAACTACATCTAATATATAAAAACAGAACTACGTGTCATTAGTTTATACTGAAGCTAACCATAGCTACTTAAAAGATGGAAAGAATAGTTTGTTGTGTTTTGCTTTTATAGTTACCTATTAAATGGAAAATTAATGTTGACAAGGTATAGCAATAACAAACAGATTGATAATTGTTAAAATACTGTAATAGTTTATATTCAAGATTATCTTCAATAAATTAATGCATAT
This sequence comes from Marmota marmota marmota, assembly GCF_001458135.2. Taxonomy (NCBI): domain Eukaryota; kingdom Metazoa; phylum Chordata; class Mammalia; order Rodentia; family Sciuridae; genus Marmota; species Marmota marmota. The sequence continues at coordinate 39,186,064 of NW_026000211.1, forward strand.
TTATCTTTTTAAAACTAAATCAAGTAATTTGAGCCAGAAAGGTTAAAAATGGCTTGGGGAACAACCATGTTAAATAATGTTTTAGGGCCTTGATTTATGCAACAAGTTCAGTTTAATAATGAGCAAAACTGCTAATCAGTGCCCACAGATATTAGATAATAAATTCAACAGGGCCAAATGGGTATTTGCAGTGTAGCATCTACTGACTTAATGATTTAATTAATCTAAACATGCAAAATTTTGTGCTTGCTTAAATTTGTTTAGCACACAACACATTAATGGAGATTAAACAACTAGGGGTATATTCATAAATTTAAAATGTGTTTTGGGGGAAAAGGGAAAATTACCAGATCTTCTATAAATGCCTCATAAGAACCTCATCAAGAACATGAGAAAATGAGCTCATATATTTGGTCTTGTAATTATTTACCTTATATTGCTAAATTGGAATAGCTTTGATTAGTACAGTGTATCTATAAAACTGCTCTAAAGGAAAGAGAACAATAATCAAAATAGCATACCATTAAGAGAATACTAGCTTTCCTTAGAGATGCCCATGTTGTAACAACTATTTAAAGCAAACAACTTAAAGTCCTGTAACTTGTTTTTCTCATTATGTATAACTCAAAATTTAGAGTTGTTTCTTTTGCAAAGTTGCCTCTTGAATATTTAAAAATATTTTATTTTTGAAGTTATTATAATATGCAAAATATATTTGTATGTTATTTTCATTTTCTAAGAATTTTTACTAACTGCTAATAATTTAAATTACCTCTATATTTTACTGTTTGATAGGATTACATATATGGTTGGATGATTATCCTTTGAAAATAAAAGCCTTTTCTTTTTACTACAGAATTTTAATACATATTTGTTTTATATATTTTTAATTAAAATAAAGAAATATTTAACAACCCTATTTAGGAATATTTAAAACCCCTGAGGATTTAGGCTATCACACACTGCATTACTTGAAGATATTTGCCAAATATAAGAAGTTATTACCTGAAATATGAATGGCTCATATTGCAACAGATTTTACTTCCTGAAATTATAGCTATTAATCAACATTTTTTTTAAGCTGTGCATTATCATTTTAACTTTGTGAATGTTCTCAATTTAGATGATATCTACCACTGAGGAGAAACGTCAGAAGCAGACATTAAGTACTTCATTTTTTTCTGATTGATTTTGTCCCTAATATAATTTTCCTAAAATTTTATTAAAGAAGGATTTTAGAATTGGATCTCAATTTCAATGTTTGACAATGATAAGTCTCTTGACTGATATAATTTATGCTTCAAATGCTTAATGTTATCCCAATTATAGCACTTTTCAATTTGAAACCCTATCTCATGGATATTTCCTCCTCAGTCACATAAAGCCCTCAGAAAATTTTGAAACAATAAAACACAAATGAATGAATGAAATATGCATACCAAAGGGGAATTAAACTGTTTCTATGCATCTATCTATTTTGATAAGTTTATTAGACAGTTATACCAAGAACATACTCTTGAATGCACTGTGCAGGGTTTAAAAGTGATTTGAATTTCATAATGTTCAGCATCAAGTGTTAAAGTTCATGATGAAAACCACTACTTTAGATTTGTTTGTGAGATAATTCAAAGATAAGACATTTTTGTATCATGGTGTTCATTGAAGAATTTTTTAGAAATTGATATTACTGATATTTCATTTGAGATATTTTCTAAAATACAAAAAAATCATATTTTTTCTGCTGCTATCATTTGTAATGACTGTTTTTCTTTTCTTTTCTTCTCTCTCTCTCTCTCTCTCTTTTTTTCTTTTTTTTGTGGTATTGAACCAAAATGCCTGGGTGCTTAACTGCAAGCCACATCCTATCCTTTCTATTTTTTGTATTTTGAACAGGGTCTTACTATGTTTCTTTGGGACTCACTTATTTGCTGAGGATGGCTGTGTACTTGTGCTCCTCCTGCCTTAGACTCCCAAGCCACTGGGATTATAGGCATGCACCACCATGCCCTGCTGGTTTTCTTATTTCTAACAAGCTGACGAAAAACAAATACAAACTAAAAGCACTTTTCAAACAAGTAATTATTCACTTTTCTTCTAACATTTTGTGTGAGTGCATGTTTTAATTGCTAGACTAGGACTTAGGACTTAGGACCTGGATTTGTTCCATATTCTTCAGGTGGAGAGTACAATTTTCTGATTTACTATGCTGCAACTTAGATTTTTTTACTGGATGGTAGTGTGAAAGTATAACCATACAGCCATTTTGATTCTCACTTTCACTACAGTGTTCAAAAATCAATGTGAGATATTCAACACTTCATTACAAAATAGACTTTTGTTATCTGACTTTGATAACCATAGGCTGACGTAAGTGTTCTGAGCACACTAAATGTAGGCCAGGCTAAACTCTAATGTTCAGAAGGTGAGAAGGATTAAATGTGTTTTTTTAATAACACTGTTTTTAACTTACATTGAATTTTTTAGAAAGCAACCCTATTGTAAATTGAGGAATATCTGTATTATTTTGTCAAACCTATTTTGTGCTTTGTATTTTAGCAATAGCAATAAAGTATATTATTATAGTCACTGACATCAGAGTTTATGCCTGAACTCTTTTTTATATCTTAAAGAACACACAGCTTTAATATTTTAGACAAACATATAAAGTGAGTGTGTGTGCGTGTGTGTGTGTGTGTGTACTTAGGTAGCCAATTTTAAGCCATATTGTAATCCATTATTTTTTTTACCTGGAATTATGCAGCAATATTAAAATTATACACAAGTCCTAGGAAATACTCTAATTTACTTGAGAACAGGTAGCCTCACTCATGACATTTTCATAGAAATACATGATCAAATCTACATACTGAATATACATTTTTAAGTTATACATTGACATTTATATGTAGAGCACTAAGGAATAACTGAATGTTAATTAAAGTATTTTAATATTACAAATAGACCCCCTTTCACCACTTTTATTTTACATGTGTAGATTGTGACACTTATTCATAAGTGTTACAGTTCAAAAAAAAAAAAAAAAAGGGGG
>NW_026000211.1:39192090-39213239 GCF_001458135.2 Marmota marmota marmota
AAAAAAAAAAAAAAAAAGGTGGTACATTTCTGGTCACCTAATCAGCTTTTGAACTGTTTTACACTTTAGTTCTTTATATTTTTTTTCTGTTAAGACTTTGTTATCTAATTATATAGTCAAAAGTCAACAGAGGAATACATATTATCAAACGTACTATTTAGCATGAGAATTTAAGGTTATTGTAAATATGCCCTTCCAAACTTCAGGGGTGGTCTCTTATTCCACCAATTTCTATTAAAATCTCCTTCATTAGACATGAGTATAATGATGTATTTCTCTTTTATTAATGATGGATATTTGACTCCTCTTTATACATCTAGATATGTTTTTTTTTGTTGTTGTTTTTTATTTATATTTTAGGATGTCAAATGTACAGTCCAAAACATCATTCCTCAAAATGAGCACTGCACCAATGATCCCATTCTTTCTCACTTTCAGACTCCCCCTCTCTGGCACTTTGTTATCGTAGGCTTTCTTTGACTTTGTCAGCAACTTTCTCTGCAGCTCAGAGTTCTGTATGCTTCAAAGGGAGAGATTCCTTTTCAGGTTGAAATCTATTTTTTTCCAGTGTACCTGACTGAACATACAGTTTTCCATACTTTGAACATTCTTAGCAGAATGGAAATATTCTAAAACTAATTTAATGTAAATATAGATGGACAAATGGCTACATGTGTACATGCTGTTTTCATAAGTTCATTATAAATAAAGAGGACAGATAATTATTTTTATTCATACCAAATAAATTTTCTGATATCTAAATATAAAAGAAAATTTCTACGTTTTGATTTTAGGCAGATTATTACATATTTTCAATATACTTTTATTCCCAACCAAAATGAGCACATCTTTCCTTCATAACAAGAATCTTATAAAGTATTAATGACCAGATCAGTCATTGAATCTTTTTTCAAAGATGATTAGCAAAACTGTCAGCCCAGTACATAAAAAGTAACTAAAATTTATAAACAAGAGTTATTTTCCTTAAGGAGATATAAATAAAGAACTGAAATTATAGAAAAGTATAATAAATAATAAATATATTTTCAATCATGTCATCCATTGTAAACTATTTATTAACAATGTTTCTCAGATTTTTCTCTATAATTTTTCCCAAAGAGATATATACTGATAGGAGCAATGATGGGATCACTTTCCATAGTATCTTTTTCCTCTAGATTTAATATATTCTTTTAAAATGAGGTCACAGCATTCCAACTAAATGAGGTAGTCATATATTGACCAAACAGTGATTTTATTAGGTTTTATGGGGGTTGAGAGAAAGTGAGACATAGGAAACAATGAAAAGATCTGAAGTATATTTCAAAACATTATCATCTCTGAAATTGTGTTTAAATCAATAATTACTGCCATGTTTATGGTACATTGAATATATCTACTATTGCATACATATGTATAATGAACTAGAGTTATTTGTAAATTATTTTATAACACTTTCTAAATATTTGGCCAAATACTTGGCTACAATAATATTAAACAAAAGTGACCCAAGGCTGGCCTCAGGGTGCAAGGCTGTCATCCCACCAACTTTGGAGGCTGAGGCAGGAAGATCACATATTTGAGACCAATCTCTGCAACTCAGGATGCCCTAAGCAACTCAAGTAGAACCTGCCTCAAAATAAAAACTGAAAAGGACTGGAGATGTAGCTTAGTAGTAGAGCACCCCTGGGTTCAATCTTTAGTATCAAAATAAAATAATGACAATTGAAAGGAAAGTGACCACAACACTCGGAGCAACCAAAAGATCTTTATTGCAGCAGTGCAACAAAGAGAAAAGAAAGAAGGAAAGAGAGAGAGAGAGAGAGAGGGGAAGCGCACACAGGAGAGAGACAGAGAAAGCAAGAGAGAAAGAGCAAGAGAGAGAGGGAGCAAGAGAGAGGGGGGCAAGAGAGAGGGGGGCCTGGCAGGAGGGAGTTTTTATAGCCCAAATCTAATGGGGCCTCTGAGTCTGCAAGCTGCCTTGTTGGCCCAAGGGGGGGTTAAGTGTTCAGTCTTAAGCAGGGTTGAATGTTCAGACTTGAGGCAAACAGGTGATAAAGGACCAGATAGAGGGGGGTTTGAGTGTGTGGGCTATCTTGCAGCCAACATCTGTTCAGCCTGCCCTGCAGACAACACAGTTCAGCCTGCTCTGCACCCAACAACAATAACAAAAAAAGTAACTTAAATCTCGAGGAAAAAGATACTATGAAAAGTGATACAATAGTTGCTCCTATCAGTATATATCTCTTTGGGAAAAATTATAGAGAAAAAATTTAGAAACAATGTTAATAAATAGTTTACAATGGATGACATGATTAAAAATATATTTATATTTATTATACTTTTCTATAATTTCAGTTCTTTATATCTCCTTAAGGAAAATAACTCTTGTTTATAACTTTTAGTTACTTTTTATGTACTGGGCTGACAGTTTTGCTAAGACAAAATCTAGATTTGAGAAGTTGCATACTGGTAATAGTGAAAATTAACAAGCACTGATATGAATAACTATGGTATACAGAGGGCTTATCTAACATGGATTTCTATGATATTTTACAGTACCATACAACAAAGGTTAAGAATAAAAGTTCTGGAAGTAAATGTACAAAAGAAATGAACAAAAGAGAAAATAGCAAAAAACAGGACATGATTTTTACAAGTAGCTCCTAAAAACATCCAACTGTTGACTGAATAATAAAGGTTCATTTATATTTAAAAGTTATTACTTGGCTCCTGCTCTTTGTTCTGCACAGCCTTCAGCTAAACGGTAAATGAAATGTCCACATGACAGACCATTCAGCAAAACTGGTGCTCTGATTATTTATTTAAGAATTTTATTTATTTATCATTTTGCCAGATGAATAAACATGTTTTCCATGCATTATCTTAATGGACTTGATGATGCAAAGACAATAATGTGATACAATATCACATTTGACTGGGTGATTACAAAGACTTCCTCTACAATTCCACACTGGATCTTACGGATTCAGACAACACATGGTGAGGACCTTTTTTTGACTCCAACAGCAACATTGGCTGATCTTACTTTTACAAGTATAATTCATTATTCTGGATAACAGGGACATTCACCTCCTCAAGGGTCTGCCAAGATTTGTAGGATCTAAAATGCTGTTTGGGGCAGTGAAATTGAAATCAAAGGGCTGCCTTCAGCATTCAGGCTGCTCTTTAAGCTCCAGGCGGCCCTTTCATCTGTGAATGGTCCTTGGGATTAGAGTTTGCAGAGGAGCAAGGTTTTCACCCATTCACTTATTTATTCCACAAAAAAACAGAACAGTGAGGACAGGCACTGAGAATAAATGGATGGTTCATGCCTTGGGTACAGAGTTACCACATTGTGTGTGTGTGTGTGTGTGTGTGTGTGTGCTTCTCTCAGTGACAAGAAATATGTTCTTTCTTTAATATAGGTAAAATTCTTCATATAATTGCAGTGACTACTTTTTCACCTTCATCATTCATTCATTTATTCATTTCTTCTGCACACATTTAATGAATGTTGCCTCTGTTACTGACATTTTCTAGGCACTGGGGACACAGCTCTGAGTGAAACTACTCATGAAATTCATATTCCAATAGAAGCTTGTAAAGTTGTTAAATGACCACAAGTGCTTTGGAAGAATATGATGAGGATAATCTTTGGAATCTGAAGTAAAACTCACTTTCTTCTGTAGGAAGTTAGAATGAACTAATAGGTCTTCTTTCTGGTCTCATTTTATTTTTTTATGTTCAATATTTATGAATAAAACTAATAAATGGAAGGTATACATCTGTTTTTCACTAGGTGTAAAGTTGCCACATAAAACAGGATACTCAGTTCAGTTGGAACTTCAGATAAAAAAATAAATACTGCTTTAATATAGCATGGTATAGATCATTAAGAATATAGATAAAAATCATTCATAGTTTATTTGAATCTCAAATTGAACTGAACACAATATTTTTTTTTATTTGCAAAAAAATTGTAATGCCAACTAGATCTTTTTAGGTGGGCCATTCTCAACAAAGTAGCTTTATTTCTCTATCTGAAGTGTAAATATCAATATCACAATCATCTAAATATTTTCTAAGCAAAAGTTAAAAAGAAATTCTAGCCTTCTGTTATTGTCACCACCACCATTTATGCTTAAGTCATTACAGTAAAACTATATTGGTCCTTTTGTGTCTTGTGATTTGAGAGATAAAATCCTTTGTTAATTGCTAATTTGAGATTTTAGCACCTACTATTGAATCCAAAAGTGACTGGTTTGCAAAATATTATAGTTTGGATGTGAGATGTCCCCCAAAAGCTCATGTGTGAGACAATGCAAGAAGGTTTTGAGGAGAAATGATTGAGTTATAACCCCAATCTAATCAGTGGATTAATCCCTGATTAGATTAACTGAGTGGTGACTAAAGACAGTTGGAGTGTGGCTGGAGGAAGTGGTTTATTGTGGGTGTGGCTATGGGTATATATTTTGTATCTGAGAGTGGACTCTCTCTCTCTCTCTCTGCCTCTGATCATCCTGTGAGCTGCTTCCCTCTGCCACGCCTTCCACCATGATGTTCAGCTGAACCTGAAGGCCTGAGGAATGGAGCCCATCTTCTATGGACTAAGACCTCTGATGAAACTGTGAGGCCCTAGATAAACTTTTCTTCCTCTTCAGTTGTTCTGATGGGGTCCTTTAGTCACAGCAGTGGAAAAGATGACTAAAACACAGGGTTTCTATTAAAATTATTAAACATTTTCACTGAACAACTATCTGTTAAAAATAAAACATTAAGATTAAAAATAAAACATTAGCCAGGATGATTACACATATATATAATCCAAGTGGATTAGGAGGCTGAGGTAGGAAGATTGCAAATTCAAAGCCAGTCTTAGAAACTTATGGAGGTTCTAAGCAACTTAGTGAGACCCTGTCTAAAAATAAAAAATCAAAAGGGCTGGGGGTGTTGCTCAGTGGCTAATGCACCTGGCATTAATCCCTGGTGCCAAAATGACTAAATAAATGAAAACAAAAATAAAACATTAGTTGAGGGAGTGTCAAGACCCTATTTTCCCCTCTTTAGCATTTAACCTTGAAGCAATTATTAATGAAGTTAAGCCTCATGTTTTTTACTATGTGAAAATGATAATTCATAAATCTGTGATGAGAATGTCATGATTACTGCAAGGCAAATGACTTATCACAGTGCCTGGCACATTGTAAATGCTCAACACATAAGGTTATTAAAGTCCAAATTGTGTTACCAATTATGTAGTGTCCCTGTGCTTTTCTTTCATTAACACATGACTGCAATCTTAGTCAATGAAGGTAAACATTACAGGGGCCTACAACATAAATTACTTATAGTAAAGGCAAAATAAAAACTTCTCAAGGCAAAATTACTATAGTCTCTCAATGTTAGTACTAATTTTTGTGCTATTGTAATTATGTCACATAAATACATTGGATTAACATCTTAGACACTTATAATTCTGTATTATCATAGTACCAATGAATAAGTCTCAAAAATTGGTTAATTAGGTCCCTGGAAAATAAGTCTAATAAGTCTATTTGGCAGTCTAAACATCTGCCAAATAGAATACAAAGAATATTATTGGCCTTTGTAAAGTACTGAAAGTTTCAAATGAGTATGTAAGTAAATCACAATAAAAACAGCTGAGGAAATTTTCAATAAAAATAAATCAGGAAGTTTTCAGTAATGGAGTTGATAATTCATGTATCTATTTAACAATGTATCAGATTGTTATTATGTGACCATATATTTCATATACAATCATCTTTTTCATAGATAAAAAGAAAAATGTAGGGAAAATTTTCATGAAATGCAGCAGTTTATAAAAAACATTTCTTCAAATGTAATATAACATAATAAGCATTGAGTAAAAATTTGCAATATATAAATTAAGTAAATGGAAACCTGATTCAATGCATGAATCAAACAATCAATGAATAGACCTTGCAAATGAAAAACATCCTTCTTTGGAAACAATCTGGGCCAGAAGGCATTTCATAACTGTATTTTGTGGTATACCTGTCTTTTAAAACAAAATATAGGTGTATATATATAGATGGATGACAGAAACTGTTAAAACATTTCTGTAAAACTATGTGTCAAAGATAATTAATTTTTAAAAGTTTATAAATATCATGGGATTAGAAGCCTTCAATTTATTGTCTGATTTCCATAAACTGGTCTTAAGTGCCTGAAATAAAAATTTTGAAGTTGAAAATTTAAAGGAAACCACACATATGTTTTTTTTAATTATTACAAGGCCTCACATATTTATAACTGCATATCTTTCTTCTACATAAGCAGTTACAGCCAGATCATTTCAATACTAAGAAAGTAGTCTTGCTTTACCAGTACAAAGAGGCAACATTGCGGTTAACATTTTGTTCCACATGCTTGGAATAAAAGGACAAGTCACATCATTCACTCAAACCTCCAATTCCCCAAACTAATAGTGCTAGGAAAAAGACGAAGGGAATAGACAGAGTTTGAACCTCACCCCAAAGGCTAATAGAAGATAGTTCTGTCAAACTCCTCCAAGCAGGAGATACCCTTAGCAACACCCAGCCCCCAAATCAAACCTAGGGACTCTTTAGGCGTTCTGCTTCATTTGACCTCCATAACACCACAGGACAAAAAAAGGAAGTAACAGTTCCTAAAATCATTGGGAAATAGATTTTAAAGGTTTTGTAGATCAAAATCAGCATCCTGAGTTGTGAGGGGAAGAAAAATGTACCTGTCAGCACAGAAAACAGAAAGAGAATGATCTTTATGTAATAACGGCCCTGAATGGTAGCAAGGAGATTAGCTCACAGTTCTCTCGAGGTCTCCTTTATTTCTCCTTCTCATTCCGCAGAGACTCTAATTCAGGGTGTATTAAATGAGGGTCTCCAGTGGGCGTCAGTAATGCTGTGGAGTGTGGCAATGAGCTGCAAGGGGGCGGGGGGCACATTGCAGCATGTGATCCACACAAGGAGAAAGAAGCACTGTTCTAGCTGCTTACCGAATCAGTGGAAAGAAGGGAAATACCATCTATTGAGCTATCTACCAAGGATCAGGAAATAAAAAGCAATTCAGAGACATGGAAAACAGAAAAATGGACTCCAAAGAAAATAGAAAATTCAATTTTTGTATCAATAGCATTTTGAGTGCAATATAAAGTAAATTATTACAAACAATACTTTGTCACATTAAAGTGAATATTTATTTTGCCATTATCACTTTCTAGTAATTGTATCTCACTACAGGTTACCATTACTATAACTTAAATATCTATGACTGTAACTTATAGTTTATGAATTACTGTTATGTGAAAATAAGTACAAGACAGTAGCAGATTATTAGTTTTTAAAACTCCTTGTGAAAATTTATATTTTCTATACACATTTATCAGATATTTTTCAATAGCTGACCATTTGAGAATTCAAAACTCTTTATTCATTATCAACTCCACTGTCATATGATGGATATATTTGACTTTATATTTTTTAAAAAATATTTATTTTTGAGAAAAAATACATGAGAATTTCTGAATACTCAAAATAACATGGCATTTTTAAAGTAGTAGCACCTTGTTCACTAAAGTATTTCACAAGTCTTTGTTCATTTATTTGTTCAAGTTGTGCTTTCAGTGTATAAAGTCAAATTTGATTAGAAGCATCATATTAGAAGGACTAAGTCTAAGGACACAGATACCAATAAGGAGAGACAGCACTTCTTAATTACCTAATAGTGCTCATCCTGCTATTCCTGAGCTCTTGCTATCTGCCAGACACTTTTCTTTTGCTATTACTAATGTGTCTAATATCCTTTAGGATATGCATATTATTACCTTTAAGAAATCGAGAGTAAGGGAGAGACAAAGGGAGAGAGGCAGGAAGAGAGGAAAAGAAAGAGAGAGGGGAAGAGAGGGAGAGATAATTGAGACTTCTGCACACAACCAGATATCACAGAGGCTGTGCCAACCTCAATTTGCCTGTTTCTGAAGCAAGTGTTCCTGGAGTCTCTGCAGATGGTAAAATACTTTCATACCCCATACTCTTTTTGAACAATACATGAACTGAAGCACCAAATAGCCTTCTGATTATGCTAGCAAGACGTAAAACTGATAGAATATAGGCCAATTTCTCTTCCCTTTTTATTATGCTGCTTGCTGCTTATGTCAAGATTTTACTGCCTGTGGAGTATTGGTATTTCTGGCTCAAAATACCTGAAGTCCTTATTTTAAATCATAATCTTCTAATGCACAATAGTCATGACTTGGGAGAGATTACTGAAGAGTTACTGTTAGATTTTCTATAGCTGTTTCTTAAGCAGCTTAAACCAGAACTCAGCATCCTCTTCTGAATGAAGACCCTGTTTGACTTCATTTAAAAATATATTTCCCTTTAAAAAGAGGCCTTTGAAAAAAACATTCCAGTGAGGCTCTACTCTTTCTATGATAGAAGAGAACCTTTTCCTAAGCCTGGGCTTGTTCTGTGGAGCCTCTACATCTATTTTGGGTCCCTCTGATAGTTTTACAATTGTCACACTGCGCTTAGTCTAAGATTTCATCTTATAAAACATAAAATATATTCCCTTCCTTGACCAAAGCAACTTCTATTTTCATTCATGGAAAATTTCAGAAGCTTTTCAAGTATTCTTATAGTATCCCTAATGGGAAAGGGTATTTCAATCGAATGCTCAGCCACGATAAAACTCCTGTTCATGTCAAAACACAAAACATGAAAAAAAATCAATGAAACCAATGCCTTCGCTTTAGGAAGCTCATGGTTTAATTCTTTCCTTCCAATGAGCATTTAAGTAGAAATTTTTGTTATTTTATTTTTAACTGTGCAGTTGATGCACAAATATTCACTGTCAAATTTACCCACAGTATAGTGTATTCCCTTTTGCAGATCTGATTGTGATTTAGATTGTTGTTGATTATAAAGAAACAAAGAGATTTCTGGCCAATTACTAGGCACAAATCTGTAAAAGTCCAAAATTCAAATGAAGATTAGAAGTTCAGACTATTATAAGATTTTCATTGGGATTCCTTATGTTTAGCCAAAAGCTCACCACTAGGCAAATCTATCTGTACATCTTTTGCTCAATTCTATAGGAATAATAAGTTCCTTCTATGTCATGAGTTAAAGTTCTCTTTAGACTAAATAAGAGTAATTTTGAGACAACTGGTGGTAAGTCACACAGTTTTTAAAATGAGTTTGTATAAGTGAAATGAAAAGGCTGAGATTCAAGATACACTAACAAAACAATATCTATCTTTCTCTAGCCAACTGGGAAGAAATTGGAATATAGGGAAGACTAGCCTTATTAATCTCTGCCTACATATTACTTAAGAGAACAAGATTTGAAATAAAGGAGTTGATTAAATAACCATCTACTTTGACTTGAATTTTTACAATAATAAGCTCACATAATTGAAGAATCTACTTTGAACCAGAAACTATTCTAAGCTAGTTCTATTAACCCTCTGCAATATGCACAAGTCTATGGAGTACATATATTTGCTCTCATTTTTATGTTATAGATGAGATAACTGGAGCACAGTTTCCTAACCAAGGTCAAGCAGCTGGCAAAGACAGGAGGTGTGATTTGTACCTAATCTTTATTGATAGCAGTTACCCACTGCACACACTTCCCCTTGGTATCTTACTTGATATGTCTTAAACATGTATTTTGGTCATTCATAGATGGATGTATTGGCTAGACTATGTGACATACAGCTTTAAGTTGCAGATGCAAATTTAATCTCAACATGTGTCTCTGTCTCTCTCCCGACATCATCTTATGTTGACATAGGGTCCTTTAGAAGTAATTAGATATTGAAAATGATAAAGTTTGTAAAAGAAAATGAATACATAAGGATTGAAAAATGTGATATATCAAAAAAAAAAAAACTATTTAAAAAAAAAAAAAAAAAAAAAACAAGGAGCATAGCAACTCCACTTTAACCAGAGGTTCTTTTGACAACAAACAGTAAAAGACCAACCTCAAAGTCACCATTGCATGGTGGGGTAAATAATTTATAATGTTGACAATAAGCCCAAACTGAGCTTCTGATGTTCCAGTGTGATTATTTTCTGGCCATGCCAACAACTATATGGTCAGGGATGAGCTCCTAAGTAAATACAATGAATCTCAATGAAAATCTTATGATAGTCTAGACTCTTTTAATCTTCATTTGCATTTTGGATCCTAACATATTTATTCCCACTATTGTAGTGCACTGAAACTATTGCATAAATTGTAAAGTTGCCAGTTAAAACATGGGATGGACAGTTAAATTAGTTTAATTTGAATTTCCTATAAAGAATGAATGATGTTTAACATCAAATATGTTCCACATATTGCAAGGGACATTATAAAATTGAAATATTTGGGATATAATTAGACTTAAGTTTTTTTCATTGTTTAATTTAAATTCAAATTGAGCTGGCCATCCTGTATTTTACTGGCAATCTTACTTTAAAGTTATTAAAATCTGGGCATCCGTGTATTTGTCAATCACACTAATCTAAATAAGTCGCAACCTACTGATAGGAATGCATGTCAAAATAGCATTAAGGAAATTTGGAATATTTTAGTAAACAGCTATGATTTCTTCAGAAATTTAAAATTACTCTATAGCTTCAGATAATTTTATTTATTTGTTCCTGTATCTGTGGATATAAAAATAAGATGAAATGTCTGAGTTTGGTTTTATGTGTATAAATTCTTATTACTGTTTTATTTCCATTTGTTTCTTGTGAAATAACTTTATGTTAAGGTTTTGAAAAAGGTAATTTTTACTCTTTTAAGTTACTGATATTCAGTAAGTTCCATATTTTTACATGTAGCTACTGATTGTCATGTATATCTATCACTTTTACCAGTCTGAAACTACTGCAAAACACAAATACAGAAAGAACAGTTTTTCTCCCCTAGGGCAAATTATACATTGGGGTTAAGTAAATACCATTCCTCTTCATGACTCCTTAAAGAATGGATGACATGAGGGCAGCTACCAAAATGAGATTCCAGGCAGCATAGCTGAGAGGCTCGTATTACCATTACTCTACACCAGGAGGCATATTGTTCTCACAAATATTTTCTACTCTACTATTAAACACACAATATTTGTGACCCCAAAAGAAGCTCAAACACATCAGATAATTACTAGTAACATTTTTGTTTATATAATAAATGAATACTCAAAGTTGATTGTTTTGCGGAATAATACATGTCCTATTTGAAATTCATGGATCTAAACCTTCCAGAAGACAGAGCTTGTGTTCCTGCTTATTTTAGAGCAATCCTTTAAACAACACTAACATTAATGCTATAGAAAACTATCTTGCTGGACCCCTTTTTAAGATGACATAGTAATAAAATGGAAAGTGTACTCTGAAAATTTAATATTATGCTAAATACTTTAAAATCATAAAGTAAGCATATGTATTTTTAAGAAAAACAATGAAGATAACGGAACATAAATAGGTTTTACCATGTAATTTATATCAATCTTTAGTAAACTGTGATAGAATCACCAATCATATATGATAAAGAGAAAAAAGTCATATCAGAAGAATATAAAAATAAAATTTTCATAATTTGAAACTAAAACATTTCTAGAATTTTGCTTATTTTTTCTAAAGTCTAGCAATAATTTTACTCTTCAAAACTCACAATGGTATTTTTAAATTAAAAATTTGCTTAATAATTAAGGTATAAATTTTGCTGCTTCTATGTCCTTTTATTATTGATAATGACAATTAAAAGTACTCATCTCTGTACACCAAGCCTGCATTGTGCCAAAAATATTGTGCCAAAAGCCTGTGGCTGTGATGTCAGTAAGTTAGGATTTAGGTTAGTCTGTACTCACAGTCTGTGTTCTCTGTCAAAATTCTACGTTACTCATAAAACCCACCATGAATCAGGAATAAAAGTCAAAAATCAGCCAGGCATGGTGGTGCATGTCTGTCATCCTAGGAGCTCTGGAAGCTGAGGCAGGAGGATGTGAATTCAAAGCCAGACTCAGCAAAAGTGAGGCACTAAGCAATTCAGTGAGACTCTGTCTCTAAATAAAATACCAAATAAATAGGGCTAGGGATGTGGCTCAGTGGTTAATTGCTCCTGAGTTCAATTCCTGGTACCTCCCCCCAAAGTTAAATATCCCAAAACTTTCCAATAATTTTCTAATTGTGCCTTCTTAATTTTATAATCTTTGCTCCCACCTACTCCCATCTTTGCCTGACCTGATAATGTAGGCCATGACTTCTATCTTGGGTTCCTTTCTCTCTTCCAGTTATTATATTTACTCCCAGAATTTCATTCACCTTCTATGTTGTCAGTTTTCAGTTTCTAACTTAGAATCATACTCTTAGTTCTCAGGTAATTTTTCCTAGTAGTTTAAAATTAATTTAAAAAAAGCTAATTCCTAATCTGAGTTTTTATCATATGTTCTTTAACTTACTTAATTGTGTAGTTTTCAATAAGTAATATGAACTAAACTCTGGGAAATACCCTTAATGATTTATTTTCTTTTATCTCCTATATTCAGCTAACCTCTCCTTCCCATCATTCAAAATCTGATCCCAAACTATGTCTCAATTCACTCTCTTTTATTCTTATTTACTTGAACAGCTAATATCATTAATTAAGCATCTACTGTGTTATGGGCCCTATAATATTTTATAACAATATTACCAGATATTAGTAGTTCTCTTTTTAGGTTAATAACTATATACCTCAAGACAGTGGTAGAGTTAATCAAACCTGCATAAGTGTCAAAGACAATGACATTTTCACTCCCTGCCCAACTGGCCATGATATGTTTATAATATCAAGAAACCTATACTGCATGTGTATATATACAGTGTATTCATACATATACAGACATTTTATTCATTTAGATAATTTATGCTAAACTATAACAATTTATTGAATCTTTGAATTCCCTAATCTAAGGTTTATTCTATACTAAGATCCTTTTTTTATACATTTATCATAAACATTTATTCTAATTCACTAGTTATTTGTGTCAAATATCTTCTCTCCTACAAAAAAAATCAGCATTTCTTTTCCTTTTTCTTTACCCATGTTTGCTTCTTTTCATGGCTTATAACATTTTCCTTACATGCCCCCCTACACACACACAAATTGCAAAAATTTCACAGTTGCCTTAAAACATGCTCATGGGTCTTTCAGATCAAAGAAATCAGATTGAGAACTCTTGTACTAAACTGTTAAATTGTCTAACTTTAGAGTCTTGATTTTAATGTCTACCTCCAGAATAAAACGTAGTAGATTTTACAGGAATGTTGGCAGAATGAATAGGAACATGAGTAAATACATGAATGAATCTTACAAAGACAAAAATAATAGAAAATACTAAGATTGAAGATGCTGAAATTAGATTGCATGCATTCTCTAAAGTGACCCCTGAAGATCCCCACCACGTGGTATTTATAACTTCTTAGGAGCCCCTATCTTTGAGTGTTGGCCCGACCTGAGACTTCTATCTAACCAACAGAATATGACAAAGGTGATAGAATATTATATAGAACACTATCTTGCTGCGAACATACTCCAGATTCTCCCTACATGGCTTTGAAGAAGTAAGAAGTCATGGTGGGAGCCATTCTTCCTTCATTTAAGCCTCCAGATGAACATGCAGCTTGACTGACTCAGTTGTAGCCTGTGGGTCCTTAGCAGAGAGCTTATCTGAGCAACACTATGACTCCTGGTTTACATCACTGTGAAGCATGGGTTTTGTTTAAGGTTGCATACTTTGTAGTAATTGCTGTTATGAAGCAATCAAAAAGCAACAGAAAGATAAAGAAATGGTAGGCAAAATTTTGGTTTATAATACAGAATTTTTTTTTTTTTTTTTTTAGTATTAGATATTGAACTCAGGGGCACTCAACCACTGAGCCACAACCCAGCCCTATTTTGTATTTTATTTAGAGACAAGGTCTCACTGAGTTGCTTAGTGCTTCACTTTTGCTGAAGTTGGCTTTGAACTGGAGATCCCCCTGTCTCAGCTTCCCAAGCCAGTGAGATTTACAGGTGTGTGCCCCCAGGCCTGCCCTAGATATTTTTAATCTAGTAAATATTGTGACGCCTCTAGGTTTGAGATCAAAATAGTTAATAGACAATTTTTTCAATTCAGATTTTAAAAAATATATTAATAAAGTGAGAACTTATATTCTAAATTCTCATAGAACAAAAAATGTAATCAAATTATGTTTTTATATTGTTGAGCTATTAGAACCTTATTTTTACCTTAAATTCAAATCACAGTAGGACCTTTCCCCCAGTACCTATGATATTATCTATGTGACTCTATGATATTCTCTTAGGGACTGCAGATTCTTTAACTTATGGGCCACTGTGTAGAATTATCCTGAATTGATTCCAAAAATCTCATGGGGTTACAAATATAGCAGGTTACAATATGTGGTTTCAGAGAAATTTTCTTCTAATTTATGTAATTTTCTCAATGTGAACACACAAAAATTGTAATCATGATTCACAAAAATATTTAATACAATATTATGCAATATAATGACAAAAATCAAATTTATGTTTAATTTTGAGGTATACTGTGATCTTTTTCCCCCTGCAGGTTAAAGAATTAGCACAATTCTTAAGGACCAGAATTAAGTAAAGTAATTTTATTTTCATTGACTTTTTTGAATCTTTTACTAGCTAGATTTCAGTTTTCCAAAATGGCAGCTTGTCTCTCATGCCTAATTTTTTAAATGTTCATTTTTTATTGAGCAAGTACATCTCGTGTATTTAAGCATATAAAGAATATTTTGTAATGTAAATTTATATATATATATATATATATATATATATATATACACATATATATAATATCTTTTTTCTCAGTCCTGTGTCAAGTGATTTTCATATATTTTATATCAATACAATGGAAAAATATATTTAAATGTATTATTAAAATTGTGAAAATACAGACAATTAAAAGAGGAAGTTAATACTAAAACTTGGAGATAACTATAATTAACATGGTACATTACTTCTTTCTAAATGTTGTTTATCTGGCTGATTTTATCATCATAGCACATATTTAATTTCTCTTACTGTATTTCATGTACTTGTGGGATACCAACATATTCATTCAGTCAAAAAATATTGCTGGCCTACTATTGGCAAGACACTGCCCTGCATAGAAAACATGGTCAAGCAGTTCTAGAGAATAAGGAGGGTGGCAAATATGAATCATATGATCAAACATATTCTCTTTGAGGAAAAGACATAAGTAAAGATGGCTCCAGTGGAAAGAGCACAGACACAAGATTCTGTATGTGGTAGCCTTATCACTGACTAACAAACTTCGACTTAGCCAAAATACTTCCATTTTTATGCCTCTGTTTAAAACAATGTAGCGCTGAATGGGGTCTCACTAAGGTCTAATTTTAATTGACTATTACCACAAATCAACAACAAACAAACAAAATAAAATGAAAATTACCAAAATCTTCAGCAACAGTTCTCTAACAAGTTGTTCAACTGACTAGCAAACTATCCAATCAACTTCTTAATTGTCAATTTCTTGAAATTCTTATTAAAAATAAAATTAGTGCCCTATAACTTAAACTATAACACCAGTGACAATCGTGTTGAGTCAAACAGTGCAATAAAACATGTATACATGGAAGGTGGTTTCTCTATATGCAAAAACCTTCGCTGTGGAGTCAGGCATGGCTCACTTATACCACTATCTAATTTATACTATTAGTGTGGAATCATAAGAAGCATAGCAAAACAACTATTAGAATTCCTGGCTCACAAAAAGACTTGCATAAATACTAACCAAAAATATCAGGTATCCACACTGCATTTAGTGAAACATGATTCATAACTTCTTTCAGGTAAATTCAGAGGTGCATGACAGGCAGGGTTTTGACATAGTAAATTTAATCTGCAATTTTGCACATGATTAAGCAGCAGAAAATCCTTTAAAATAACATTTAAAGACATACCAGATATAAAAATAACTATTCTTATTTCTCAATGGGACAGGATTAGGACTTAATTCTGAATTAGTGGTAATAGCCCGTTTCTGATCTGATCATATAATTGTTTTTGTCTGCTTTTAAATTAGTGAAATTCTTTCCTCAGTCTACTTAATATTAAAAAAAAAGAGTCTTCAATTGAAAATCTCCTTACCATTTATTTTCTTAGAATAAATGGTTGGTGATCATGTTAATAAGTTAACTTCTTAAGGAAATATGATTTACTGCTTCCTGGGAATAGAAAATCTTTGCCTGTAACAACAAAGCAAAAAAAAAAAAATAGCGTAATAAAAATTAGATATGTGTGCATCATTTCTGGTGCAGTTGGATAAATTTGTTCTCTGATTTGAATGTATTTAGGACATAATGATAGTAGATATTTGGTTGCCAAAGGGATACCAGACTTGCTCTTTGTTAAAATTCTGTTGTGTGTCCTAGAAACAATAGTTCTGAGGTTTGTGGTTAATGCTTTCATTGCTGAATTCTAGAAGAAATTTTTGAAAGACTTTATTTTACTTCAAAGATATTTAATGAAGGCTATCACCAATTTCTGTTCATCTAACAAATACGTATACATTTGAAAATCTGTTTTATTTCATTTTCTCCATTTGAAATAAACTTAAATGCATAAAATATGCACATGATATACAAAACATCTGTCTATACCTTTGTATAGTCAACTGTATCTTTAGAACAAAAACAAGAGAATAAGGAAGAAGAAATAAAAGGTGATCTCATGTATTTCATATACTGATTCTTTTTTTACTTTAGTACCAGTTTTCCACTATGTTTTAGAAAATTTTAGCTCTGTAAATATTTCATAATCTATCACAACCAATGAGGATTCTTTTTTAACAAAACTACAGTTCTATTATCACTTTTAGCTAAATAAATAATAAATATCACATACCATTAAAAATATAGCCATATTGATATTATCTGCAATTGTCTCCAACGTAATTTTTTTATAGTGGTAGAAACATAAACAAGCCAAATTCTTGGTTTGTGGGGTACCAACTCATTCTGTGATATTCAAAGCAAGTATATGCCTCAGATTTCCTATAAAAATTATATTTTATGTTAACTAATAACTAATAAAGTGTAGTTCTTCATCATGTTTTCTTGAAAAGACTTTGTCAAAAAGAAATTCCTTTTGTCTATTTTTCACATTCACACAGTACATTTTATTAGAATTGTTATATAATTGTTTTAGCAATAAATATAATTTTATAATTTGAAAATAATTTTAAAATATTAATATGTTGTTTTTTCTTCCTATACATACCCTTTTACCTAGACCAGTCTTTTCAATATCCTTCATAAATAAGCTGTATTTTCACTGCTTAGATAAGGATGAGACAGAATGGGGAAGAAGTAAGAAAGCATTTAGCTATTTTGCAAAGTCCTAAACCTATCAAGAGATTATTTTTGTTTGCTAATGAGGCCAAAATAAATAAGTAAATAGTTAAATAAATAGTTGTGTTTTGGAGGGGAAAATATCAAGAAAAATAGTGAAGATCCCTAACAATAGACATTCTGTACATCACTTATTCTGACCGAGAAGAAAGACAGGAAAAGGAAAGAAACTGAAAGGAGAGATCCCATATTGGTTGGGCAGGACTCAAGAAAAGCCTACAGGATTAAGATAAAAGAGTCCTTGAGGCTAGATTACATAGCAGAATACAGGGAGGCAGAAAAATTTCAGAGAGTTAATGGGCCTTCCTATACATCTAAGCAATGAATCAATAGACACCCTCACAGAAGCCTCATTTCACTCCCATAGACAGATTCTATCAGCATAATTCATGAAGAGGCCAGGAAGACTTGAATAAAAGCAGTCTCATTTGAGACCCATATGGACCAAATGAGACAATTGACATACAATTTGCAGATGACATAAAAGTCTGAATGTTGCAGTTATTTTTGCATAATATTGAAACTAAAATTAAGGGATAAAAGAAGTAAAGATTCTTCCATATTAATATAATGGAGACTGAAATTTTTAAAAAGAGCCAGGAACTTTGACATACGCCTATAATCCCAGTGGCTTGGGAGGTTGAGGCAGGAGGAGCGTGAGTTCAAAGCCAGTCTCAGTAACTTAGAGAGGCCCTAAGCAACTCAGCAAGAACCTGTCTAATAAAATAAAAAGAAAAAAGAGGCTAGGGATGTGGCTCAGTAGTTAAGTGCCCCCTGGATTCAATTCATGGTACAAAGAAAGAAAGAAAGATACATAGACTTAAAAAGGAAAGGGAAAATGAAAACTCTTTTCCAGTATATGTCAATTAATGGCATAAGAGTGGAACCTGATACAATGAAGACAACCCTAGATAATACTTAAATTATCCACAAATTGTTGCCTAATTTGTGCATCATTTATTCTTTAATTTACATCTTGTGTCAGCTTTGTGTTCACTGTGATGAAATACCAGAGACAATCAACTTATAAAGAAGGAAAGTTTGAATTTGGCTTATGATTTCATAGGTTTCAGTCCATGGTTAGTTGGTTCTGTTCTTCTTAGGCCTGTGATGAGGCAGCATATCATGATTGGAAGCCCTTGGCAGAGCAAAGCTCTTCAACTTGTGGTGGCTGGGAAGTGAAATGCCAAGAGGAAAAGGTAGGGTTCCAATATTCCCATCAAGGTCATGCTCACAATGACCTAACTCTCTCCCTATTGGGTCCCATATTCTAAAGATTTGATCACCTCAAAATAGTGCCATAGGCTAGGGACCAAGCTTTCAATGCATAAATTTGGGGTGGTACTCTATATCCAAACTTTAGCACATGTAAAGCCCTTCTTCATTTATTTTTTATAAATCAAAAGTTGGCTATAATATAAAATGAATAATGCCAACAACCCAAAACCTTAAAACAGGAAACAAAGCAGAATAATGTACATCCATGTCACTGCATATGTATATTCAAAAATAAGAATGTAAGCTTAAGTCCAAAGTTTCCAAAATCCTTATTGCATGAAACCATTGTACTAATTTCTTTGAAAAATACATAATGAAGATAGTTACTGTGGAAATTAGTTCTAATTTGTAATGATTTTTAAGTGAGAAACATTATATTTGGGGAAAAAATAAGGATCCTTACAGGTATAATATTTATTACTGAGTAACTCTTCAGGTAATACTGATAGTAACTAATACTGATAGTAACTGCTGCTGTTTCACTTGATACAAAATATGGCTCTTCAAAAATTGTTAAGAATGCAGACAGAAAACTTCACTGAACAAAGTGAAACAGTTGAGATCTACATAACAATATGTTTGCTGGTGATGATTACTCTATCAATTCCACTTCACTCTGCTTCACAAATTCCTCAATTACCAAAAAAAAAAAAAAAAGTGATTGTGAAATTTAAAGATAATATATCAATAATATCCAAATATAAATTATTTAGTTTTTATCTCTTGATATTTCTAGGGTATTGATACAGGAGGCAGACATTGACACCAGAGCTTAAAATTTTAAGTCCTATGAAGTGTTAGCTACCATTGTCCCTTAAAGCTCTCTTTTGTTTCCCTTTCTTGCTCTTCTCCTTCCTTTTCAATAAGGAATAAGGAGTGTGTTTCTACCAAGAAACCCTGCTGCTTCTGGCTTAGAGACATTCCATGGATCATTATTTTCCTGAGTGAAGTCACTATGCTGGGCTGAATATTGGAGTATGCAAGGTTGTGTCATTCCTTGGGCCTCTTTTTCCATATGACTACATTGGTAAAAACTCTGGGGACTTCTTAAAGCAGGCTTCAAAGGTGCATATTTTTTTTCTCTAGACTAAGAATCTCTTTTGTCTTCTCCCATTTGGCACCTGGCCCAGTGCTATTGCCCAAGTCTAAGAAGTCATTATGTGAGTAGCTACACATATTGGATAAAGTTCTAGCCAAGGGCAATTTAACTTAAGCATACTTTCAAAGCTAGGGAAAATGCGCTCGCTCTCTCTCTCTCTCTCTCTCTCTCTCTCTCTCTCTCTCTTTCTCTCTGTTTGGAAGACTCAAACATGGGCTTCCTCATGTGTGCATTTAGAAGAAAGAAGAGGAAGATCAGTGAACATTGTCTCTAGTCTAAAAAACAACTTGTTTGTTCATTGGTCCAGATCAATTCACCAACCACCAACAAAATACTAATTTTGTCTCATTCTTACTAATTTTTTGTCTTCCCTGAATGTATATTCTCTTTAACGACTTGAGAAAAAAAATGACAGCTGGAATGTGCTGGGGCCTGCTTAAAGTATTCAAAATATCTCAATTCTCTTGACAAAAAAGCTAAGATGAAATTTAATATTACCACACATTTTAGTAATATTTTTCCATAAAATCTTCATATATTTTTCTTGAATTTATGCTCTACAACATAACCACAGTTTTTGTGGAAATGTATATTTAGATGAGCATTTTTATTTAATATTTTTCTCCAAATCTGTCTTTGGTTTGTAGTACTGTGGGAGTCAAAAGACAAACATCAGTTTCATTTGTGCTTGCAGATTGCAGTTATGATAGTAAATATATATATATATATATATATATATATATATTTACTATCATAACTGCAATCTGCAAGCACAAATGAAACTGATGTTTGTCTTTTGACTCCCACAGTACTACAAACCAAAGACAGATTTGGAGAAAAATATTAAATAAAAATGCTCATCTAAATATACATTTCCACAAAAACTGTGGTTATGTTGTAGAGCATAAATTCAAGAAAAATATATGAAGATTTTATGGAAAAATATTACTAAAATGTGTGGTAATATTAAATTTCATCTTAGCTTTTTTGTCAAGAGAATTGAGATATTTTGAATACTTTAAGCAGGCCCCAGCACATTCCAGCTGTCATTTTTTTTCTCAAGTCGTTAAAGAGAATATACATTCAGGGAAGACAAAAAATTAGTAAGAATGAGACAAAATTAGTATTTTGTTGGTGGTTGGTGAATTGATCTGGACCAATGAACAAACAAGTTGTTTTTTAGACTAGAGACAATGTTCACTGATCTTCCTCTTCTTTCTTCTAAATGCACACATGAGGAAGCCCATGTTTGAGTCTTCCAAACAGAGAGAAAGAGAGAGAGAGAGAGAGAGAGAGAGAGAGAGAGAGAG
>NW_026000211.1:39213614-39311845 GCF_001458135.2 Marmota marmota marmota
TATATATATATAAAGATTTTGCTACATTTTAACAAAATACTTCAGTTGGCTCTGGCTTACCACAGACACAATTCTATGACAAACAAAATATATAACTATAAGTACGACTTTGTCCATTTCATTAATGAATCCTAAAAGCTGCTATTGCTTTCTAGTAGAATATTTTAAAATTCCTAATTCAATTAGTTCACTAGAAAATTCCCCAGGGTTCAGCAACTTCTGAAAGCCACTGATTAAACTCACAGCACTCTTTAACCTGCATATATCTAAAATATGTCATTCTGCTAAAAATTTTTTTAAATATCATGAAACACTACTTCAGGAAAGGGTAAATCATTCACCTGGAATAACATAAATATATTGAAGGTATTTCTATAAAATTGCTTTGGTAAACTATTTAGACATGTCCTAAAACATTTTAGGTTAGTATAGTGTGAACTTTTTTTTTTTTTTGTTAGTGTTGCTGGGGATTGAACCCAGAGCCTTGAGCATGTGAGGCAAACACTATACAAACTGAGCTATGTCCCCAGCAAAAGTGTGAATATTTTTGTCTTTATTTTGACTGAAAGACAAGAAGATCCAACCCATCCCACATAATTTTTTAAGAGGCAGTGAAGAATTAGCTTTGAGACTATTAGCTTAATGCCAATAAAAGATATTTCATGACAGAGAGGAGGAAGTTGTGATTGGGAAAACAGATCAGAACAAGCTGCTATCATTTCCCCCTACCCCTGTAAGGGGACAAATAGATGAAAATTGTGGAAACATGAGTTTAAGAGAATAATTCTATAAAATGAGCCCACTATACAACAACTCCCCACATGCTTTGCCCAAAAGCAATCTGCCTGCAGCCCTACCTGGCCTGAGGGACAGGAAATTCCTCAACAACCTGAGGCAGGGGCTGGAATGTCTGGCAGTGAGTATAGGTAATGAAAGATGGAGGTTGATAAGAAGAGGGCTGGTTATCAAAGAAAAGACCACATGTTGTTAACAGCTAACCTCTGGGATGGGGATCCACTTTCTAGCCCAAGGAATTGCTAAGGAGGTTAGCCCCTGTGCTGCTCCTTCCAGCCCTCAGGAGAAGAAGAAAGAGAAAGTGGGCGTTTCTGGGGTCTATAAGATACACAACATCCACTTATGAGGAAACCCAGCTCTGGGCTCCCTTCATTTCAGGGATATCTGTTGCCTCTATCACTCTCTTCAATAAAACTTGCTTTCTACTCTTGCCTTGACATTTCTTGGGTGTTTAATCTTCAACACCAAGGGAACAAGGACCACATCCAGATCTACAAGACTAGTGTCACCCTTACCTCTCCACTCGAGTCTAGAAAAGATTGATTCAATGGAACCACTTAGATTCCTTGATGTTTATTTATACTGATGAGTGCCAAGAATCTAGAAATTTCATGTCTTTTATTTTCCTTATACAAATGCACTTGTGTTTCCTATACAAAAAAGATATAGAACACTAAACAGTAAGAGTCAGAGCTGGCATGGAGTTTACTTAGGAGAAAGAAGATGCAAATGTAACTCCACATGTATAATATTAGCTTATGAGAAAATCAGCACCCAGACACAGTGGCATGATTCACATGGGGTGGAAGTTACAGGTAGAAGCATACCTACAAGAGATCTCTTCCCTGGATAGAAAGGCACCTTAAAATCCTGGAAGTCAGAGAACAGAACACCAAAGCTGGATTACAACAATGAAACTAGTTAAGAAAGCCCTTTTGTACTTTTTACCTCCTCTTGATATTCCTACTTCAATCACAGAAATGCCAGAGGCACTTTAATATCTGAAGCAGTGGGAGCTAAAAAGCTACAAAATTAGGAAAAATTCACCATACCCCTATTTCCCATTTTAGACAACCGGTTTGAAGCAGATTTAAAATGAATTAAAAGACAAACCAACCAAAAATTTCCCACCATTTTTCTCTCCTTTTTTTTTTCTTTTTTCTTTTTTTTTTTTTTTAGTTTGGATATTTTCTTTTTATGTTGGCAATTACAGATATTTTTTGTATATCCCTGACCCCAAACATGGACAACCCCCACCCCCACTATCCACATCATTAACTAGGAAGAAAACTTTTAAGTAAAATAAGATAGAAACTATGCCCATTACCCTGAGATACTGAACATTACAATTCTGAACATTTTTTAAATAAAAGTGAACTACTCAGATTTTTTATTTTATATTACATATATATTGGACAAAAATAACCTTTGCCCAAGATTTCCTCCATTGCCTAAGAAGAAGCAACACTACAGAGTTTTCTTTGAATGAGCAATTATTCCTGAGGTAGTGTGGATGTGTGGAGAAGGAAGGTTCTGGTAGAATACACCTTATCAAACATCCAAAATGAATCCAAAACTCAAATAAAGGAAAAAATAATAATACAAAGCAAAATTAATAACTTGTCTCTTCACACTTATTTTAATAGCTCTTTAATGTTTTTTTCCTATGAATTGTTCATTGGAAAATATCACTGCATAAGACAATATATACATATATGTACACACACATATACAATTGTTCTTTTATTATATTCTACTTAATAGTATTTTATGAATTCTAAAATATGTGCTTTCACATTGTATATCTTTGGTATCAGCATATCTTGCAACTAATGGCTTCATTCAATGATACTTGTATCATTTTTCTTCTTTTTTAATGGTTCATAAAATAAAGATGAATCATAGAATTTAACAGCCAGTATATCAAGCATAATACACTTGATCTATTTCAAAGAATATAACAATAAAGCCATCAGAGAATGACAGAATGTCCATGTAGCCGAACCCTAGGATCACTGTTACAAACTCAAGTGCACAACCAAACCAGAACAATGCCAAGGAGTCAAAGTGCTGAAGAGGACTCACCAGAGTTGGGGTCGGAATTGCCATCTGCCTCTGTCCTCTTGTCCGGAGAAGCCTGGTCGTAGAATTCGTCCTGTGGCTGAACCAGAGGAAGAGGGTGTGAGATCAGGGTTCCACTACCCACCGGCTCGTGGTCTCCAAGACCACTGTCACTGCAGCTTTCCTGGGAGCCGTCGGGGAGGTGAAAGGTAACACGGCGCTGCGACTACAAAGAAGATCACAGGACATGCTGATTAACACTCCTCCCACATAAAATGTTTTATGTGCACTGGAACACAAAATCAGACAACTTTCAATAAATGACACAGTATAAAACTAAAATAAGACTAGAGCAAAGCTAAGAACAAGCATTCATTATTCGCCATTTATTAGTTAATACACAACTGGCATACTATGAAAAAAAATTTCAATTGTGTATGATTCAAGATTATCAAACTAAAGCAAAGCCTTTGAAAAGTGTAACAAGAAAAGCAAAATAGAATACTTATGCCAGTCAACAAAATTATAGAAAATCTCTAAATAAGAAGAAATATGCAAATATATTTGCTGAATAGATCTGAATAAATGCGTAAGTAATACAAAATTTTACTTCTTTCGAATGATCAAGTACTGTGCTTACTTGAACTTTTTACAGCAATTTTTGCAATCAATGTATTTCCCACACTTTTACATCCTGTTTTTAAAGAGCAATTTTTATATCTAAACCAATACTGGAACAATTAATTTAAGTTAGTTTAAATAACCAAGTTCTGTGAAGTTGCAATTGATATTGTTTTCTTCATAAAATACTTTTAAACAAATTATTTTACAAGAATACTTTTCATAACCATGCTTTTGTGAAAAGAATGATATTTTCCCTTAGAGATTAAATGAGTAAACCATTATTGCCCATGCCCAGATATTTCAACCAGTTTTTGGTTTTGTAACATTCTAGTTGAAAAGTATTCAGAATATTATTTTGTATCTATTTGCATCATGTCATTCTCAGTAGCAAGCTAAATGTTTATATGGTTACTTCAATAAATGTTACTACTTTAATAAAACAAAAATATGCATTTCAGTACAGATCACAGTTTAGTTCTCTTGGTAAATATCCTTTTAGCTGATGTAATCCATGAGATATGAGAATATTTACAGCAAACTGGAATGAACACTTAGGCTTTAGGGAATTTCATGAGAGTAGTAAATTTGTGCTATACTACTGAGCTTAATTTTCATTCTGCTTTAACAGCCAAAAGACCTTTCAATATCATGCCACATGTGACCTCTTTTATTCAGATTTAATAAATTATGAATATATAAATAATAAAATATATGAAATATAAATACATAATGTAACACTATCATCACTTTATGTTGCCTAATGTTTGTGTTTTTCAAGAGACTATTTACAGATTATATTCATTTCAAAAAAAACAGGAAGACACTGAGAAACTAATGCAATAGAGAGATATACTGCAACTCTATAAATGTGGTTTTATAGACTGACAGTAGAACAGAGCCTATTTTCTATGAGTCACTGGTTCAAATCCAGCTCAGAGTCATAATGGAGAAGAGCTGATACCACTTTATTGCTGTTCAATGACCTGTGTGAAATGAGTTGATAGTTCAGCACATTTTTAATGAACTGATTCCAACATCACATAAACTATAATCATAAATGGTACTAATTGCATCCATTGTAGCACATTTCACCTTCATGCACAACTATCTTATGAGCATCCTTCCCCTCTCAAAGGTTTTGACATGTGCCTAGGTGAGTGCTATAGAAAAAGCAAGTCAAACATGAATATTAATATTGGAAGTATATTTTTCCTTACATAAGGAAGATCACTTTTCCATTTTTATTGTAATATTTCTGTTCTCCTAAGAATTTAACCTTCTCGGGAAAACTGATATTTTCAGTTTGTATTTCAATATGCTTTCAATCTATCAGTATCCTTTTGTGGTTAAGTCAATAGTGAGGACAATGAACAGATTATCCATTTTACATGACTATCAAACATGGCTTTTAAAATGACTATTCTGACAAAAAGTCCACAGATTTTAAAGTATCTTTGGTTTTATCCCTGCAGAAATTTCTCTTAGATATAATGCAATGAGTAAAAAAGAAACAAAACATAAGATAAAACTAAAGGAACAAATTATTTTCTGATATTATAAAGAATTTCTTGAAGTTACATAAAATATTAAGAATTGTTAGAGAAAAATTTATATTAGTGACAGTTTTATAAATGTTGCTTCAATTACAATTTTTTGTTCAAATGTCCAAATATACAATGCCAGTTATGCTGTAATGCAGCACTTCTTGCTGCATTAAAAAAAAATATTAAGCATATATTCTATGCCTGCTACTATGGTTTACTGAGAACAAAAAGTCTAACCTATTTTTCTAAAATGATTTCAAATATAGTTTATTAGACTTAATCTACATATTATTATACTATGATATTTCCTTAACATTTTATAAGTGTGAATTTAAAAATTATAAATTTCGTATAATTTATTTGCAGGGAGACTATAAATTAGAATGATATAATGTTCAAACTACTGTGGCTTATGGAAATATTTCTTAATTAATTTGACACAAAGATGTTTAGGACCTAATTGGCAGAATGTGCACAATTGATCTGCCTGATGGGAGGTGGGGGTGGTGATGCATATGGACTAAGAAATGATATATGAATATTATGGTATGAAGCAAATTGATCAAGCAAATCCATCACTAATTTATCATGATGATGATGGATGTTAGTAGAATTTTAATCTGAACTATCAAGGCAGATGTATGGAAAGGATCTAAGTAAATTGAAATGCAGACTATTTGGAAGAGTGAAGTGTTAGGAGACAGAGTATCTGTGGGTGTCATAAAGGACTCAAGAGCACCTGTTTAGATTGGGGTGAAGAAAACCAAAGGGGATGTCAAACCAGACTGCCTGGCTTGCAGTCCTTGCTCTGCAGTGGCTGGCACAATTCAGGGAACTTTATCTTCTTGAATTAGTCCCTGGCTTTGAAAAAAGGAAAAAAAAAAATAGTGCTTGTGGTGTTAAAGATCAAAATAGATAAAATAAGTAGTGTTCCAGATACATAATACTTGTCATACCATACATACTCAATAGAAGTTAGCTATAATTCTTTAAAGCTACATTCTTTTAAACTTCTGGGTCTATCAATGTTTGGCTAGTTTTAAAGATATGATTCTTTCACACCAGAGAAAAAAAGCATTACTCTTTTTAGAAGAGAAATGTGAGAAGCACTGAATTTTGGCGTGCCTCCCAAGGGGCCTGTGAATCTGGTCAGCTCAGGGCCCTCTCTGAGGTGAGGCCACTCTTTGGTGGGATTGAAGGATAGGGAAGAACAGTCTAGAATTCATGTTTCCTCCTCAGAGAAAATGAAGATCTGCCATTATCATTTCAGGAAATCTAAAATTGGTTGTATATTCAGAGAAAGAAAAGAGGGAAAAGTTTTTATTTACTATTTCTGAGAATGTGGATTCCAGGCTTACCCTCATGGAAATATGCCCAGTCTAGACTGTAAATGTTGTCAAACCCTGTCTGCAGAGTAGGGGCAATGCATGCTCAGGAGACTGCTTCAGACTTTCTAGAACTTGGACATTTACATTTTGTTTTCCTAAATCTATCTTACCCATTAAATTTTATCCCATGGAAATTATTGTTATTTCTATAATTATTAATTATTGGATGTTTCTGGTTATTGGTTAAATTTCACTTTTGTTTACCTTGATTTATTACTGATTGGTTAGTTCCAGGTCACTGACTCCTCTGAGAAAGAATGAGATAAAAAAGTAACTAATTAAGACTGCTTTTTATTATTTTCTGTCAGACCTGCTGCTATGAATACTGACCAGGTAGGGTTATTTTCTTTTATTAGAGACTGCACAAGTTTAAAGTGCCACATATACATGTATGAGTATGTACAGGATCCACCAAGTCTGAAGGTCCACACAGGTTTGATGTGAGAATCATTACCAAGCACCTATACTACACATTTTTCTTGAAGTTTTGTAGAAAGGCAGATAAGAGAAAATTTGAAATGCTTAGGGAAGTTAGATTTTCCATGGACACTGTTTGTCAAGAGGCACAGAAATACTGAATCACATAAGAAATCTCACTTATTATTTGAGTGTTTTTCTTTTCTTTTTCTTACTGGTATAGCATAGCATTTACCAATGAATGATTCACATTCAAGTGTATGATTCAATGCCATTATGTAGAGGAAATTTCATGTGCAAGGTTTGCTGGTAAGTTCATTCATAAAATATCAAAAAGTTAGAAAAATGGAGAAATGCCTAGTAGATGATTAACAAATTATGTAATAGCATTCAATGAATATTGTAAAATACTTATATTTTTAATATTAATATGAAAATTTTTATTAGAAATTGCTAAGTGTAAAAATCAGATTAGTAAATGTTTTCCTAGTTCGATTGCTGTTGTGTGTAATGTATGTTTTTGTGTGACTGTATATAATCTGATGTATAACTATGCATGTACCAAGTGTTTAAAATAATCTTATTTGAGCCAGGCACGGTGGCATATACCTGTAGTCCCAGCTACTAGGGAGGCTGGTACAAAAGGATCTTAATTTGAGGCCAGGCTGGGCGACTTGTTAAGACCCTGCCTGAAAATAAAAAAAAAATAAAAAGGACTGAAGATGGAGCTCAATGACAAAGCACCACTTAGTTCAATCCCTAGTACTGCAAAGGAAAAGTTGGGTAGTGGGGGAGTAGTTTTGCTTGATCATGAACATGGTATTTTAATTTTATTATTTTGACCACACTAAACTTTCTATGCATTATGAGCCATTTTCTAGTTTGCAATTATTTCTCTTTATTACTTTGAGTAAATTAGAGCCCAATTCAAGAGAACAGAAAAGTCTGTCATATAGTAGGTATGCTTTCCCTTGAGCTTAAGAATGCCAAACCATCTTCTGATTCCTTTGATATTCTAACTTCCATTCTTTACTTTCTTAATCTTTTTAATCATTGCAATAAAAGACCTTGCCATGTCCTCAAATAACACAATAACAACAGGAATCCTGTGTTATAGCCAATCATTAAAAATCTAGTAAATAACGTCTCTAGTTAATGATTGACATTGAAAGTAAGTTTCTTATTAAAAATTATAAACTGATATTATAGAAATACAAAAAAGGTACTATGGATTTTTTAAGTATTACTCTATTTGTAGAAAATTCTTTAAATATTTTCTCAATGAAATATAATCCTTAATCAATTTAGTTCTCTTAACCAATGTAAGAAATAATATTTTATCTTCTATCTCTAACTCAACACACACACACACACACACACACACAGATTTATTCTCACAGTAGCAAAAAAAATCATCTCAAAGAGGATTATTAAAAATTATGAAGAACTGAAAACCATATTTTAATACAAATATTTATAATATTAATTAGAAAAAAATTTGGTCTTATGTAATTTGAAGAGAACATACTTGAATTGAGATTTTTACAGCCCCAATGTAAGGGTCACTATATTAATACATGTGTTATTTTTCATTTCCATTTTTCATTTATATTTTCTGTAACTGGTACATTGAGTTAATCTTGTATGCTTTTTATTAGAAGTACTTATGTTAAAACAATTACACTAATATAGAACTTACGTCTATTTTTAAAGTTGAAAATTTAATTTAGAGATTTAATAATCTATTTTAATCCATTACATTTTTTTTGAATGATGAAATAAGGTAGAGTGACTTGTCCTCATAGGTCATGACAAGGAACCAAACTAAAATTCATACTTTCTGGTTTCCAATATAAAACCATTAGCATTTCTGACTCATCTATTCATTTAACAAATCAACACTAAGCCCCTCCTGTATACTAGATGCTATTCTAGCAACTAATAATACAATAGTGATGTATTCATCAGTGTTTTGTCACTGTGAACAAAATATTTAACAAGACCCATTTAGAGGAGGAAAGTTTATTTGGGTTCATGTTTTTATAGGTTTCAGACCATGGTCCTCAGACTCTGTTACTCTGGGCCTGAGGTGAGATAGAAAATCATAGCAGAAGGACATGGCAAAGGAAAGCTGTGTACTAGCTCATGGAAGCTCATGAGTAGTTAGAGCAAAGAGCAAAGGCACGTGACCAGTGACCTACTCCTTTTAGCCATGTCCCACCTGCCTACAGTTACCACCCAGTAGTCCTTTTAAATTATTAATCTATCAAATGGATGGATCTTAATCCATCAAATGGATTAATCCACCAATTAGGTTATAGCTCACATAATCTAATAACTTCACTTCTGAACATTCTAACATTGCCTAAAACATAATTTTTTCAGGGGGCATCTCATATGCTGGAATATATAGAAAATATATCACAAACTTTACTAAAAATATTATGCTCTAAAAAGCAGAATTTATTAAGCTACTTCCCATTAGTTCTCAGGGTGTTTTTGGCTAGCTACTGTGTCACCTTTTCACAATATGATTCCATTCTGATGCCTTCCAGATACACAGATTTAAGCAAGGTCACTTTATGAATAGGAGACTTTCACCATATTAATCAGCAGTAACCCATGCAGACTACTTTTTAAAAAGGTGGGGGAGTAAACGCTGAGCTTATGCCAGTACAATCCACAGATCTGTTGCCAGCCATAAATTGAAATCCATTGCCAATTTATGAAAATAAAATAAGAGTGGAATAAAAGGTAACAAAGACTGTTCTAATAGACTAATTTTTTTGACACAAATACATGATTTTTAATTGCATGTTCTTGAGTGTGTTCCCCCTGCTGCCCCCAGTCTGGGTAGTTAGAGAAATGTTAACAGCCTCAAATATGGATTGATGAAATCAAAACCAGCAAGTGTTATAAAGAATGTATATAATTGATATTTTAGGATCTTGTAATGAATATTTCTTGAATTCAGATGGGTTAACCAAAATTGAAACAGGGATCCTAAAGGGGACAGAGTAGCAAGAAAATATCATTGTCCATCCTGCAAAAGGCTTTCCCATGGGAAAAGCTGTCTTTTTTTTCACCAGTAAGAACTTTTCAGAGAGTGCTGTCCTGATTCAGAAACTGCAAATGAAATAAAACAAAATTCCACTGGCTGCCAACTTTTTCTTCTTTCCTCTCCCAAAGCTTATATTTTGGAATATTTGGACACAATAGGGTAAGATTCAATTTGTGTTTGAGAAAGATGTATAAATTCACTGATCATAGATAATGATTATAAAGTTATTAGCAATATTAAAATGTACCCTTTTGATTTCTAATTTTGCTTATAGTATGTAAAGAAGGACTAGGGTATAGATGATACCTGGTCTATTAAAATCAAGTGGCATTTCTAGGGGAAATGGAAAGTTCCCCCATACTGGACTTTGCTCTGTTAACAGTTTGCTGTCTTTGGCTAAGTAACTATCTTTCATTTTGGGACAGGGCTGTCACCTTTCACTGCAACTTGCTACACAATTGCATGTTTAGAATTTGAAGAATTTTTAAATAATGTGCATGAGAATCACACATTGACTTAAATTTGGCCTGTTTAATTTTTATTCCTTAAATGAAGGACCTATATAGGCTTACTAGTGATGAACCAGCCTAATTCCACCTTAAGATTGGGAGCCATCTCGTCACAAAGGCATGAAAAGTTAATTTCTGCTTCACTATAAATTACTGCGATTTCTAAACTTGTTTGAAATGCCTGCCCATGCCTGGTTTTCCCTGACCAATAATAATCCTCTCTGAAACCCTAATGGCGCCTCATAAATTCTGATGTTGGGATCTAAATTTACTCCAAGGGCTGAACCATTTAGACCATTAGCCTACTCTCTGCCTTTGTATTATGCCTGTCAAAATCCCGTTATCTGTAAGTTTTCAATATACCCCCCTTTTGCAACTTTTTGTGCTATAAAACTGCACTCCTAGAGAGCTGGAGTACTGTCTTCTATTCCCACAGATTTTGGGAAAGGGACAGTCTTGGCCAGTCAGAATTATGAGCTTGCCTTAATTTGATTTAATTGGAGTCAGTGGTCTTTTCTTTGCATCATGGTTTAACACTAGAATGTTCTAAATATCTTTTTAAGACTCCTGATAATGGAAGGTTTCATGTTAATGATATATGGTGATGTGATTAATATTTGATATTTCCTTTTGATTTCAGAAAAATCTTAAAGAAAGTTTTTTCCTCAAAAAAGAAAAAAAAACATTTAAAAACTGACATCTTCAAGAAATCTGAGAGGTAATTACACTCTTAGAACTCATTTTTTGTATGACAATGTTTCTATAATTTAAATGTTTAAGCAAATACAAAATAAAAGACTTTCTTCTACATCCTTTTTCCCTAGGGGATATGAGAGAATGAAAAAGATTTGAATTAGCTTCTCTTTTAGGTTTGGGAAAATCACTGCACCCTTCAGGATCCTTTGGGGTCAAAAGAAGCAGAGAGTATTAAAAATTGTCTTCATTGTTGGTTATTTCACTTATATTCTTATTTAGTTCCTGCTATCTGAAATGTCCTGAACCTATTTCTTACAGTTAAATGTTGCCCAGTAGGAATGTAGTACTTTATCTGAGCGTACAAAATATAAAGTGACTACATTTAACAGGAGCAGCTGTTCCTGAATCTACAAGCAGAATTTTTGCATCTATAAATTATATGTACAGAAATATGGAAGAAATAACTCAGCAAGAGTCCTATCCAATTTAGTTTTCTAGTTCAAAAAAAAAAAATCTGCATGATGGAGTAAGTTACCCTTATCATATTTGTAAAATCAGCTTGTAGCGATTTAATTAGAAATTACACTGTTATCACCACATTTATTAAGTAAATATATGGGACTCACTGCTGTAACATGTAGCTTTTTTTAAAAAGATGACTTTTTTTACATAAAGATAAATCACTAAAAAACATATGTCAGACCTATCAATATTGATAACAGAAATGAAATCTGATTTAACATCTAGCATTCAAGAATTTATCTCAGCTAACTTTAACAGAATTAACAAAAGAGAAAATGGGAATCTCCCCAGTGTTCCCCTTTGTTAATAATTCTCAATATATAATAAAATTTGTAAATTCAAAGCAGGTCATTTTTTAAAAATTAAGTGGTAGCTTTAAGACATAGTCCTAATTTTATATTATAATTAAACTCAGACCACAGCACCTTGACTCAGAAAAAAAATTAAGCAAGGATCACACACAAACAACACACACACTTCTCTTCCCTGGTATATTCCTGAATTGGCTCACAATCATAATTACCTAGTCAGAACGAAAACTAGTAATTCAAGGCTGTAGAATACTGATCATGTTATTCAAAGTTAGGAAAAGAAACACAAATGGAGGGGTAGAAATGATCATGGTTTAAAGTCTTCAACAAATGCCTTTACTGTACAATAAGGTTGTTCAACGTCCCCATGAAGGATTGGTAATTTGCATCTAAAATGCACTATAATCTGTTTCAACTGACTTTGAGTCATGCATTGCAATTTAATTTTATATATATAACTTCTCATCTTTTTTTTTATTTTTGGTAGCATAAAGAACAACATTAACTTCGGTGTGGCGGTGCATGGCTAGAACCCCTGTGACCTGGAAAGCTGAAGCAGGATGATTTTAATTTTGAGGCCAGCCTCTGCAATTTAGGAAGACCCTGTTTCAAAGTAAAAATAAAAAAGAGCTTGGGGTATGGCACAGTGGTAGAGTACCATTGAGTTTAATCCCCAGTACTACAAAAAAATAAAAATTTAAAAAAAGAGAGAGAAACAGATATAGTAGAATAAAAAAAAATTAACTAGTCCTAGCAAATACAACATCTATCTGTCACAGTCAGACCACAGATCACAATTAATTCTGAGCCTTCAGTCATGTGTTCTTAAGCAAAAAGGAAAGCAGCAGTAGAATGATGCTCCTGGAGCACAACTTTCTACTCTCTGATTCAAGGACATTGCCATATAAACAGTAATTATTAGCACAGGACCCACAAAACTGTTATGTTAAAAAGCTTAATCCTCTTCATCAGTTTAGGGGGTGTCTCTGTTACACAGAGAAAATGGACAGTGGGACATAGTATACAAAACATAGGTAAAGATACAAATTACAGTTACAGGATATGGAGACGTTTCCATACAAGTTCAGAATATGAAAGTGATGCTATTGGATAAGAATTATATTCTCTCTTCCAGGCTGTCATATAAATATCCTAGAAATGTTTTCTAGAATTTTCTAGGGACAGGAAGTAGAGTGGATATGAATGGGGCTTCCTTTAACTAAATAGATCACACACACAAAAAGCATCCTTGGAATTTCAACTGAAATCTTTGGTTAATTAATCAATGATATGAAAATGATAGATGGTGGATGATTTGATAGATAGATGGAAATTCTGACATGATATAGCTTTCCACTGCAAACTGTATGTGTACCTACATACACACACACACACACACACACACACACATACACACACATACATACACACACACACTAAAAATAAGAAAATTAAGCAAATATATTATTTGTTCTTTGTAATTGCACTGTGAAAATGCTTATGTCATGAAAGGCATGCATTTTCTTACTTTTTTTAGTTGTCCCAAAGAACATCAATTAAAATATAGTTTGTAACTGAAAACTTTTAATGTGGAATTTATAATTCTCAAGTCATATTTCTTTTTTCCCCCAAGTCATATGTCTTTATTGCATGTGAGGAAAAGTAAAAAAGAATTTTTAAAATGTTGATAAAACATATACATCTGTGTATACATATTTGTATATGAATCCATGTTACAAAACCTGTGCACAAACACCAATACAGACAGACACATTGTCCTTATCTTATACCATGGAATTGTCCCTTTTTAGAGAATGGAATTGTAAAACATGACTGATATTATGAATAAGATCATTATTTATTAATGTTGAAATAAAATTCAAACTATTGGTTCAATCTAAGAAAGCTTAAATTAATGTAGGTAATGTAAAAAAAAATTTTTTTGGAGTGTGGCACTGATGCTAAATATTGAGCCCAGGGCCTCACATATGCTAGGCAAGTGCTCTACCCTCAAGCTACAACCAACCCAATGTAGGTAAATTCTGATATCACAAGTTACATTTTAAAAAAGTTTTTGTGGATATGTTAGTACCATATGATGCATAGTCTAATCAGTTGTCAAAAATTGCTTATTTAGGAATGATATTTCATTGAGTGTAGAATTTATCTTATACAACTGTGATTATCAAATGACAAAAACTTTTATTAAAGTAATAGAAATTTTATAGATCATCTACTGTTTTCTTCTAAGCCTTATATACTTAATGATCTAAATGTTATTACAGTGACACCACTATATTTTAAACAATCTTGGAGTATGTGGTTTTGAAATGCTTTGAGACCCTACATGATATTACTGTGGACAGCTTAAAAGTACCAACTCTTCACCTTTAATGAGTCAATTTTATCTTTTGAAACTGCTAAAATATATGTTTAGTCATGCACAATAGCATTTTTAAAAGGACATATTATAAAGTCATGTGGCACATTTTCTTCTGTAGCTTAAAAAATATATGTGAGGATCATTATAAAAGTGGAGTGCCAAAACATTTTGAGAAATGACAATATTAAGTGCAACTATGAAAAAAGGGCAAATTTGAAGGACAGCACCCATCTAAATGCATAATTTCTGTTCCTTAAATAAAGATCAGTCTCAATCTTATTCAGCTTATATGCAGGAATGTTCTTTTTGGGTCATAAATTTAGTAATAATAGTGAGGGCAGTACAGAATGAGAGAATGAGATGAATGGTGATGGACTTTATAAGGAGTTTTGAATTATAGAAATCATAGAAAAAGCTTATGAAATAAATTTCCAACATACATATTGAGCTGAGACATTTGGATATGGAAATAATATTAAAATATTTTTAAGTATTAATAAGCATTATTCAGAAGAATGTAAAACACTGATATCCTGATAAGCTGAAGGAAAATATGTTTTAATCCTCTCTTACTTTGAAAAATGTAATATATAACTACCTCTCTACTCTGTTAGAATCAGAGCCCTTATAATGATCTTAAGAAAACAGAGAAACTAACCCAGTTGGAATAAACATGAGTAAGATTTTATATCTCTTTTCTCCTGGGTAGAGGAGTCTTTGTTCTGAACAGTCTAGGTAGCTGGACTTTATTTTAAAAAGAAAAAAATCCACCTATTATTGCAGACAGTCACTGTGACTTTGAGGCTGATATTTGAAACAAAAATCACTTCTACATCTCAGTGATAATCGCTACTTGCCCTGTGGCTTTTTAGTCTTTCCTTTGAAAACATTACTGAGTCACCAATCTCAGTTATTTTTGCACTGGGGATAATTTGCTTTCCCTGAATACAAATATAGAATTCAAACATATGTCCAGAACTTCTACACGTAAAAGCTTCTGTAAATTTAGGTAGAATTTAGAAAATAATGAGTTATACTCAGAAATATGTAGTTCTTTTAGAAGAGAGAGCACTCTCAAATACTATGCTCCAAATGTGGATACAGCAGCACAAAAGGAAAGATCCAAAAATCTTAGCAATTTTTTTTGAGATAAGAAAGTAAATACTTAGTAAATCCACTTGACTGTAAGATCCAACAAGTGAACACAGACATGCCTTCTGATTTTTGTCTAGGACAGAGAGAGAAAGATGGTTCCAGATGAAACATACAAAATTTCCAAGACTAGAGGGAATTTAATATGTGGTAAAATTTGGTCTAGCAATTAAAATGAACACTAAAGCAAGGTGCATTTATAACAAATATATCAATTTTCCTGAAATCTATGTAAGTTTATAGGGTATTATTATTTCTGAAAAGCAGAAATACATAATATAATAATATTCATAATGGCTTAAATGATGTATAAATCCTTAGCCTTGAGTATCTTTTTCAATGAAATTATTGCTGGCAATATCTGTCTATACTTGCATACATAGAAAAGGAAGGGAAAATACAATAAATATTTGAAAAAAATTTTAATCATCTAGGCTATAAAAAGATTAGAATACGGTAAGTTACATTAATGTAAACTATAGACTTAAAAATTAATTGATAATGGCTTATCAACTGTAACAAAGTCTACTCTTAAGCAAGATGTTAATCATAGGGAAACCACTCAGGGAGAGAGTATGTATGGGATTTTTCTGTCCAAGGTGCACAACTTTTCAATAAACTTAAAACTACCGAGAAATCAAAGTCTTAAAAACGAAAAAGAATAGTTGAGAAGAAGAAGTAAATAGACTTGTGGGGAAAAAATTAAGGGGACTTCAGGCCATTTCTAAAGAATTTAAAATATGATAACACTCTTCTGTATTATGTTGAATCTGATTTCTATTGTGTGTGTGTGTGCGCACACGCGTGTGCCTGTGTGTGTGTGTATGTGTGTGTGTGTGTGTGTGTGTGTTGGTGATACAAATAATCATGTATCATTATTCTGATATTTTAGCTCTGATTAGGCCATGTTAAATCATACAAGATGGTCTTATATAATTATTTGTATTTCAATAAAACATTTCTGTATGCATACTTTTGTGATAATAGTCTGATTGTCCTTTGTTCTTTTTTTAAAAAATTTTTGAAACAATATAAAATTCTCCTTAAAAAGACATTTTAATTCCTATATACAATGACTTAAACCAATCTTGATCCTTCTACAGACATATTTCAGGGAGTTAGCTTCATGAAGATGAAATGCTGCTCATATCAGAAAATAATTCTGATCTAGTCCATGTCTTTTTCTGACAGATGGAAAGAGATAGATGATGGCACTTTGGGAATTAAGGAATTACCTTTCCTGGAATAGATCATAGAGCGTGATGTCTATGGAGACATCTTATCTCAGGCTTCACAGACTGATAAAGCACACAGAGCATGCAGTTCAGACATCTTGTTCTATCACTAACTTTTCATAGATAGGAAAATCTAGGAGACTCTCATCAGACCTGTAGTTTGGGTGATCACTGATCAAACATGTCAGTTAACCAATAATAGTTCCTAAGAAACTCTGATAGAAAAAAGTTCTCTTAGTGCCAGGATATAATCCTCTGATCCTTCTCCCTCCCACACATGCACATATCTCTCCTAATATTTACAGGGAAATAGAAGAAAATATGCAAACATAGGTTTTGTTGAAAGAAGAAAATTAAAGTGAACAATTTGAGACTTAATCTATTTTAGCAATGGATATAAAAAACCTTTCAAGTAATTCTATTTACTAATTTGATTACTGCATCCCAAAGACTTTTGTATTTCCAAAATACAATAATAGAAAGATTATCTAAATTATCAGACTTCATTGAATGGATATCTCAGAAAGTATGATCTCAGAATAATTTGTAAATGTGGAGAATATATGTTAAAACAGAAGAGCTTAAGATACCAAGTCATGTGCCACTTGACAACAGGGATGCATTCTGAGAATGTGTTTTCAGGCAATTTCATCTTGTGTGAACGTCATAGCTTGTATTTACAGGAACCTAGATGGGGCAGCCTATTCTACACTTG
Organism: Marmota marmota marmota; assembly: GCF_001458135.2. Taxonomy (NCBI): domain Eukaryota; kingdom Metazoa; phylum Chordata; class Mammalia; order Rodentia; family Sciuridae; genus Marmota; species Marmota marmota. Next base: position 39,231,028 of record NW_026000211.1, read on the forward strand.
GCTATGTGGTGTAGACAACTGATCCCAGACTACAAACCCATACAGCATGTCACTGTACTGAATACTGTAGGCACCTGTAACACCATAGTGAGAATTTACATATATGAACATATTAAAATATAACAAAGCTACAGGAAAAATAATAGTATAAAAGATACAAATGGTATACCTATTTAGGGCACTTCCCGTAAGTGGAGAATGTAAGGCTAAAAGTTGCTCTGGGTGAATCAGTGAGTTAGGGGTGAGAGAATGTGAATACCTAAGAGATTACTGTACACTTCTGTGGTCTTTGTGAACGCTGCACACTTAAACATAAACTAGACTAAATTTGAATTTTTTCTTCAATAACAAATTTACCTTAGCTTAATATAATATTTTTGTTATATATATATAAGACTAGAGGGAATTTAATATGTGGTAAAATTTGGTCTAGCAATTAAGATGAACACTAAAGCATCTGGATATGGAAATAATATTAAAATATTTTTAAGTATTAATAAGCATTATTCAGAAGAATGTAAAACACTGATATCCTGATAAGCTGAAGGAAAATATGTTTTAATCCTCTCTTATATATTAAGTTTTTGACTCCTATAATAACACTTAGCTTAAAGCAAAAACACATCGCACAACTCTACAAACACATTTTAATTTCCTTATTCTATAAGTTAATTTTTATTTATTTATTTATTTATTTTTCCTTTTGGACAATTTTGTTAAAAACAAAAGGAGTAAGCATCACGTATCTGAGACCTACACAAAGTCAGGATCATCACTATCGCTGTCTTCCATTCCATATTTTCTCCCCTGGAAGGTCTTCAGGGGCAGTAACAATCTTGGAGAACTCATCTCAGATGGTAACAATGCCTTATTCTGAGACACTTCCCAAAGGACCTGTTTGAAGATTCTCTTGAGGACCTGTGACTGATTTCAGAAACATGTCCCCAGTAGTCTGCCCTGCTTGTTGCCTGTTTTTCATCACAGATTCGCTTATAAGCAAATAATGAACCATGAGTACGGTTCTTTATTAATGTAATCCATTCAGAGTTGGAATCCATGTTTTCTAAATCTTTCAGGAACTTGTTGAGGTCTGCCAAAGCTTCTGCTCAACAATTCACCGTGAATTATCTTGGGGATTCTTTCTCTTTCATCTCTTATAATTTCCTTTCTCTTGCCTCTTCCTATGCCTTTCATTCCCTGGGTAATAGGAAATTTTCAACTCCATTATATTTGTATGAGATCAACTTCATATGTGCAGTTGGCTGTGGACTGAACTGTCATAATGTGACACATGACTCTGTATCTTAATTTGTAAATGTGAAGAAAATGTGCTGAGATAGAAAGGTTCCTTATAGCTCAAGAGATTCCCTAGAGCTCTTTATTCAGCTAATTAACAAAAATTTTTTATCACCTGTTTTCTATCAGGGATTATGTTAGACACTAAAGAGAATTTGCTGATCAAAAATGGCACAGTCTCTACATTCAGAAGGCTTATATTCCAGTACGTTAAAAAGACTGGTACAAGTGATTACAAATTTAATAGGTGTTATGAAGGAGAAATTAGGGTATGATAGAAGTAATAGTAATAGCATGACCCAACCTACTCAGGGAAGGCTTCCAATAAAAGAAATGCAGGTGGTACATGGCCCCTCGGCTTATACTGGGAGGCTACAACCCATTGTGCCACTGGCTTGTAATTCCATGCAAAATATAAAATTAGAACTCTCCAGAAGCAGTCTCTAGTACACTTGGTTTGCCTTCCTCTGTGGAATACAAATTCTGTATCCCCTAAATAAAGCTAACATTAGACAGTCTATTGAAACACATTTCCCAACACTCCTGATGATCTCTTGAATTTACTGTATCCACTTAAATAAATTAACATAAACACGAATGTAGGGATGTTTCTTTTCAAAATTTAAGTATTTGGTTCAAATAATGCTGGGTGCTTAATAACGATACACATATATACTCTTCATTGATTCTGTTAGGATTTCTTAGTTCAGCTGGTACTTTTCAGCTTATTTTCTGAATTATTATCAACATTTTAAATAGGTAAAATTGTGACCCATCATAGCTATAAGTAGAAATATCTCAATGGCAGAGACTAATGTAGTACATTATGGCACTCAAAATACTTGTTGAATGAAAACACATAACAATCTACATAATCACAAAGCTTTCTTTCCCATAATGTTAGTGTCAAAATGAAAGAAATAGTTTGACTTAATTTCCTTTTAAACATGAAAAGCAAATACTTATCTGTTCAAATAATTCTACTGAATATATCAGAGTTGACAGATGAAATATAAAAAATCTTTGCTTGACTTTTTCTTTAATTTCAAAGCGTACGTAAATGAGTGCAAACGGACTCTATAATTGTTGATTGTTTCAAAGAATTTTTTTCTTTTTTTCCAATTCCATTTTAACAGCCATTTGGAAAGTTGTATTCCTACAGAAAATATCTTCTCTGGGAACTACAGGGACACTGCTATTGATAACCCTTGCACTGTTAAAAATAAAAAATACAGATTCACAGTCTGAATTGCAACAATGAAAACCAGCAGGTTAGTCCAATGAATATTGCTGGATCAATCATGAATGCCATTTTCCCTATCATGGGTAAAATTTAAAAAGGCAAAAATAGCTGTCCAGTCAAAGAATTAAAAAGCAGATAAGTATCTTCCAACAATTATTTCATGGGGAAAACATTTAAAATATTGACTTTTACTACTTACAGATTCTATTCAATGAGATGAAATGCTGAAATAAAACCATGTTTGTGATTTTTTTCATAAGTAATCTTCTTAGTGTGCTCTTTATGCAATGTCAATTTAAAAAAAAAAAGTTCATATACATTTTTAAAATTATAATGTATAAGGAAATTTAAAACACTATAGATGTAAACTGACTTTAAAAGTATATTATAAACATTAATTAAGGTAATTAAGGTAAGGAATGCTCAGAGACGGTAAAAAAATTCTTAAAAGCACTATTATAAAGATGATCTCTTACATAAACCCTTCATCCTTAGGTGAATAATTTGTGAATAATTTATAGATACACTTTTTGATTCAGCAGGAATGATGATGTTTGCTGGAATCAAAAAACATTCTAAAATGTATTTACTTCTAATTGTGTTTAATTTCATATTACAATGATTAATCAGAGTAAATGTCTTCATTTTCTGCTGCTTTAACTGCAAGAAATGATCTCTTCTGTTTTTATCCTATTATAAGGATCGTTACAAAAATGGGAAACAATTAACACCAGGTTTAATGCCTGAGTGCTATAGAGCTGAAGTAATTGCACTCAAGGTCTGCTAACTTTTTAATCAGGCATTTGGTTGCAAGCTGCTCGCAATTGATTCTGAGAGAAGGAACACTGTCTAAGGAAGAAAGCAGGTGTGCCAGAAAAGCAGGCATGTTGGCAAAACAAATGAAAGAATTTAAAAGGAAAAAAAAAAAGTAAAGCAAAACCTAAGCAAAATGCCTTAGCAGGGCATTAGCGTGGCTCAATCCCATTACTGGGCAAAACCAGTTGTGCACACATTCACAGTGGTAGAAACCCCACAAACCTACTGCCTTCAAAGTACATACTAAAGCTTAGCAGTGAGGTGCCCTGTCCATCCTGTGTTACTGAATTGAGTTAATTAACAGAAGGCTTAAAATCTCCATATTCACTAGAGTTAAGACACAATCAGAGGTTTCTAGAATTACATTCTAATTAGAAAAGTTCCCTTTTCTTTGCATTCAGGCTATTCTTTGAAAAACAAATTTGGTTAGGTACTTTGTTCTCTCTTAAAGGAAAAAAAAATCTAGTTTTCCTACGAAGCTAATGATTTTTTTTTCTTTTTTTCTTTAATGAGTGTCATAAGTGTCATTCTCCTACTGTGAAAGTGACTCCTTTGGGGCATGTTGCACACATTTAAAGGTACATGTGTGCTTCAGAGCACTGGCCAGGGGATTTTTAAAATCCCCTCTTCTGCTGTCTCTTGAAATGGAGCCTCTAAGTTAATACTTTTGGAACAGTGTTTTATGCTTATAGAAGAATATTCTGACAAGAAGTAGAGGTATAATTAGAAAATTAAAAGGCTGAATTTTGTTTGTTTTTGTTTTTTGTGTTTTCCTTTTTCTTTTCTTTTCTTTCTTTCTTTTTTTTTTTTTTTCAATGCTGGGTATCAAACCCAGGGTGTGCATATGCTAAGCAAGTACTTTACCACTGAACAATGAATAGGAATGTATGTGTGCGTGTGTGTGTGTGTGTGTGTGTGTGTGTGTGTGTGTGTGAGAGAGAGAGAGAGAGAGAGAAAGAGAGAGAGAGAGTTTTCTCCGGGTAAATGGTTATATACACACACACACATACATGTGTACATACTCACTAGGTAAATGGCTATAGATATATGTATACATCTTCACTAGGTAAATGGCTATAGCTCTATGTACACATATATACATTTACCTACTGAATTCCAAGACAATTGCTACTGCTTTCTTAAATTCCCAAAAGAAAATGAGCACTTGAACATTTAAAGAGTACAAATCCTGAAGCAGATGAGCAAATCAGAGCAAAAGGATCAAGAATTAGAAAATCAGCTACGGCTTCCTCAAGCCAAGTCCTATATGCATTTTAATTTACTCGTTTGGCTTGCCTGGGTCAAGAGGCAATCTATCTTAGAATTCATTAGGTTGCCTTAGGGTCCAAAATGAAGTAGATCAAGATCAATGAATCTCAAATGCTACAGCTAGTCACATGAGTGCCTTTTCCTGTTCTGAACAAGTCATGGAAGTTTCAGTTCCTGTTTGTGCATCACTGTAACTTTCAATGAGCTCTCCCTTGCACTTTCCTTGTGTAAAAGGCTCTAGCTGAGTCACCACAGCATCTGTTTTGTCTAGGTGAAGGGCTAATGCAAATGACAGGAAGGCACTGGCTTAGGGCCACCTGCACACAAAGCCACTTCATCTTATGGGACTCTTACATTGCTGGGATCTCAAGCATTTCAGGAAGGTTGCCAAATGGAAAAGAACAAAGAGACTGGAAGCCACAATCCTGCTTGGTGGCCCAAGTTACACCACAGAGGGATTTTACTAGGTAACATCTAAGCTAGTTCTGATTCTGAAGGTAACTTTAAACAAAATTTTCATTCTCTTGCAGCAAGTTACAGTAACTTGAAATCAAATATTGAACTTGTTGATGTATAATTGTCAGGGGGTGTTTCAGTGAATTATATTCCAAGAACTCGTGGAAATAGGATAGATGCTATAATAACCTTCTCGTGCCAATAGAAGAGGGAAAGGTCTCTAGAGAACGTCTGGGCATATTTGTGAGTGCCAGGTATTACTACTTCCATGGATTATTTATCTATTGGGAGATTTACTATAAGATTAATTCTTAATATTCCAGAGCTTCCACAAGATATCTATTGGGAAAACCTTCCTTTTGTTAAATTTATATTCATTTATTTATTTGTTTGTTTGTTTGGTTTTGCATTCAGTGTTGTGAGCTATTTCATGTTATCTATAATCATATTTGTATTGGGAAACAACTTCATTGGAAAAATTGTTTAAATTATACTAATATCACTTAATATATTTAAAAATAAATATTTCCCACTTAAAAAAATGAATACCATCAGCAGTAACACCATTACTTTGAGAAATATTTAATTCTTATTTCTTATATCTGTTCCAATTTCCCAGATTGAAATACAACTACATTTTACCTTAAGAGGTCTGTTTACTATTTAAAGATTATTTATTCGTTTGTTCAGATCATTGCTTAAACTCTAGAATAAGCAACTTTTAAGGGGAATGTTTAATTCATGATCATTTATTGGTTAATAACTTTTCATTTTCATGTCTTTCCTCAATATATACGTGAATGTGTACATATATACATATATATAGTAATCAACTTTATCTTTTTTCTATATCATTAACATGAGTTATTGTCAAATCTAAAATTGCAAAATCTTTATCTCATGAACACAATTTAAATACCTACTTGTTTATTCACAATGTATTCTTTCACAATGTATACATGCATTCTAGTTTCAGGATGTGTCATATAATCAATGTGCTAAGAAAATATTATGCTGTAATTTAATTGCCAGTATTACTTTCTTAATGGTATTTTAAATAATGAGGCTCTATAATTTGCAGTCTTTTCACTAATCTGTTGAAATACTATATTGATATCCAAGAGCAGTAAAATATTGGAACTAATATTTTTTGGAGCATTTATTGTTTTCTGTGACTACATTAGGAGTTTTACACTTCATATTCATCCAACTCTGACTTAAGAATTAGTTTCTTCTTTTTGCAAAAAATGAAATAGACTTAAAAAGGTTCGTTAACTAAGCCTGGGTCATAATTTGTATTAATCATTGTCAGTAGTAAATTCCTTGCTTCTTCTTATTTGCATGCATCCACTTCATTTGTAAAACCAAACAAACACAATTAGAAAACCTACCAATAATGGAAAAAGTGACCAAATTTAAGAAAATACAAATATATTAAATAGGTAATGCAATGATAAGTTGGGTATTTTTCCACTTGTTTATAAGCACCATGGTAACAGGCTTATGTTAATTTTACTGTTAAATATGTCCCTAGCATTAGAACAGTGCTCAGTAAGTATTGACTAAATCACAGAATTTTAGTCTCAATGGCTTCTTTTGAGAATACGCTGGTCATCTGAAAAAAGGTGAAACACCATCAGACCCATCAGACTTAATAATAAATCTAATTTCGCACCTTGGGAAGTAAGTTAGAATGACTTGTTGGAAAACAAGCATGCTAAAATAGGCCTTGGAACATTTGAAACCAGATGCACTTTAATATGGCTTATCATTCCATTTATGGTATGCAAGTTTTTGTTTAGGAACAGAAACAGAGAAAAGGGTGTTTGCTTGAGCTTTAGCAGGTTTTAATTTTCTTCTCCCATTTCAAAGCACTTGCTTGCATCCTGCTACATTTCCTCTGAATGATTTTCCAAACACTTCTTTACCGTTGTTGTTTCTGCCCAACCTGTCCCCTGCCCTCCTCCTGCCCTTTGTCTTTATCTTCTATTCTCTACTTAATTCCACCTACTGAATCATTAAAAATGTGGTGTGACTTTTGTCACTAGTTGAGTGAGCTTATTTAAAGTAGTGTGTGTGTGTGTGTGTGTGTGTGTGAGTTTATAGGGTTAGTAAGTGGGCAAGTGGCCAAAAAGACTAGAGTGCAACAAATAATTGCAGAGTTGGTGATGATACTACTTAAAGTGCCATTCCTACGCCTGGTACAGAAGCAAAACTCTTAACTGATTGTGGATTCTAAGCTACACCATCTGAAACATGACATTTAAATCTTTCCAACATTTGGATCCTAATGAATGCCTAATACCTCTCTTTCTCTTTCTCGCCAACTTTTCTTTGTGAGTTGAAAATGATAACACGCCATCATGGAGTCAAGTGAATTATAACTTGTTCAGGCTCAGAAGACAGAAGTATAATATCCAAGGAAGAGAAACATTCCTGCTTTAGAAGATTTCCTTGGAAAATGAGACCTTTTTTTTTTTTTTTTTTCTCTCAATGCCTTGTCACCAACTCTTTCCATGTGAGAAAGGGGGAATTGTTTTGGCTACTTGTAGTACACAGAATTGGGGCTTTTATTTCTTTACCTCTTCCAATCCTGAATTTGTCTTTTTGGTCATCATTTAAATAAAAGACTAATAAAATGGCCAAATATGCTCAGATACTAATTACAAATATGTCTAATTATAGTGATCAATCTTGCTTCATATCTGACTACAAATGCTTGATACATGTCCATGTAAAACTTACTTCAAACACATAATACTAGTAATTTGGACTGATGTTTTATATTGTTTTAGTCAGCTTTTTGCCACTGTGACTAAAAGACCCAAGAAGAACAATTTTAGGGAAGGAAAAGTTTATTTGGGGGCCCAAGATTTCAGAGCTTTTAGTCCATAGATGGCCAACTTTTTTGTTCTGGTCCTGAAGTGAGGCAGAATATCATGAAAGAAGAGTGTGGTGGAGGAATGTAGCTTAGGATATTGTACCAGAAAGCAGAGAAAGCAACTCCACTTGCCAGTAAAAAATATATTTCCCAAAAGCACACCCCCAAAAATCAACCTTCCCCAGCCACACCCTACCTGCCTACAGTTACCACCCAGTTAATCCCTATCAACAGATTAGTGCATTGATTAGGTTAGACCTCTCATAACCCAATCATTTCACCTCTAAAACCTCTTGCATTGTCTTGCACATGAGCTTTTGAGGGACACTTCATATCTAAACCCTAATAGCTATGGTGTGACTATATGGCCCACAAAATGGAAACTTAATCATCAATGCAACAGTGCTGGCAGAAGGGGCCAAATGGGAGGTGTTTGGATCATGGGATCTCCACCCCCACAAATGGATTAATTTTGATAGATTAGATAATGGTTTAGGACTATGAGTTAGATCTCTTGTGCTTGAACTCTCTTGTCCTTCTTCTTTCTGCCACTGGCTAAATGTGGGCCTTTTGATCTTGGACTGCCCAGCCTCCAGAAATGTAAGAAATAAATCTCTGTTCTTTATAAATTACCCAGTTCAGTTATTCTGTTACAACAGCACAAAATAGACTAATAAAATGCTTTTCTTTTAAAATATAAAAGTGAAGTAGTAGTTTTAAGGTCGCACAGTACAAATATTTTAATGATGCCTTCTGGAAATACACCTTGTAATTTATCATTTATAATATACTATTAGTAGTTGTACTATAAATAACAAATCTGAACTATGATCCATAAAGGATATAGAGACAATTCTTGAAAACAGAAACAAGAATATCTATAAAAAAATCTAAATTTAACAATTTGATACTTGTAAACAAAATTTTAAAAATAAAAAGGTCATCCCATGTATTAATTTGTTGTTGTTGTTTTTTAACACTGTGATTGGTGATATGATACTTTATCTATAGTCATGATTATGTCACCATTTCCTATTTTATTTAATGTCTAATAATTTTGAGATAAAGAATCTTATTTCTTGTAGAAAGTTTAGAGTATTTTCCTTTCCCTTGCTGGAATTGAGAATTGAGATAAGTCTAAAACCTGACAACTTTGATATGAGTTCCTGTGCCAGGAGGATGAATGTCCTTCACTTTGATCTTTACTTCCAGGAACTAACTTTAAGTGACACTTCTCATTACCCCTTACCAGCTCTTCCCTAAAGCTTCCAACCTTTTCACAAGCTGTGAATGAGAACTCTCCCTGGTAGCACCAATATTGTTTGCTGAGTAATAGTTTGTTTTGAATGTGCAGCTTCAGGATCATTTGCTAATTAAAATTGCTTTACCACTGAGAGGTCCCCTGAGGTTTGCCCTTGTTTATCTGGGTTAGACCATGAAAGCATGGTTGAACCAACCCTTAGACCATAATTTGCTGCTAATTCAAATGAAAACACTGCAAATAAATTGATAAAATTGGCTCATAATTTTATCCACACACATATACAATTAGATTCATCATAATTCAAATAAATGAATGCACAAATATACAATCTGATGCTGAAAGACACACCCTATATATGGAGCAGTGAAAGTATCTGAATCACTTCCAGATATACTAATGATGGATCATGGGGAGTATAACTTGAGCAAAACTGCATTTTTTGATTGATTTACAATTTTAAACATAATTCTAGAGTTATAATATCATATCCCTTTGGATATAATTAGGATATAATAGCCTAAATCAGTCTGAAAATAGCTCATGACAGCCTTCCCACAGAAGGTTAGTGGTTTGACATATTCAGGTTTTCAATCCGCATTTGTTTAATAAAATGATGAAAAAAATTCTGTGTATGTGTCTGTTTGGGGGTATATGTGTGTCAGAGACAGGAGATAGGAAAATTTAGTAACTTTGTTTTAGTGTAGCTGGCAAATTTGAAAGAAAATATGAATTATACAAAATATGAGAATCAAAAGAACTAATAAAATACTGATTTAAAAGCAATATGGTAAATAAGAATCAAATATCAAATGGTCAAATAATTCTCCTGATTTATTCATTGTATGGTGTATTGCACATTGAATATCCAGCATAGAAATTGGCACAAAATAGACCCTGAGACATGAAAGAGAATATAAGTGGAAAAGGATGGATGGACTGATGTAGGACCAAGGGTGAACAAGTAAGTTTGTATAGGGTTCTGGCCTAGTTTTCTATAGCAGAAAAACACTTAAGGGCAAATAAAAGAAGAAAATGAAGTAATAATTTAGTCTGAAGCCTGGTATATTATGTGAGAATTAGTAAGGAAAAATGTGAATGAGATTATTAGTGGCTAAAACAATTTTGAATTGAAACACTTCTGCCTCAGATTTTAGTTATCCATGTTACTCTCTATAACCAGGGACTATACAGTATTTATATAGAGTTTGTAAAGAAATACTAACTACATATGCTGTATATATAATATGTATATATAATATTAAGTAATGTATATATAATATTAAGTAACAAGACTCAATATCAAGCATTTTTTCCCCAGATAACTGTATGACAAATTAGTCTTATAGGAGAATTTTTACATTTATAAATTAAATGATGTGAATTGAGCCAAAAAAAAAAAAGTACCGGTAAATTGTTCTTTTCCTTGTAATACCTAATGGCATTGTCTTATGATATTTCATAATTTTGGGCATATTTCACATGTATGCTACTTAGGGGACCTATCTCTCAGACATTAAAATAAAAGTGCATTTCTATCCAAAGAAATGAAGAAAAAAGAGAGTGAGAGAGAAATCTCTTTAATCATTACTATTATTCTGTTGCTCTGAAGATAAGAGCATTCTCCCAAATATCAGGGGGAGAAATCTGGGCAGAACCTGACAGAAGAAAAACAAATACAGCTGAATTAACAATGTCTGGATAAGGCATTGGGAAATACAACATAGTTGTATTATCTTTGGTAGTGAGTGACAAAAAACAGGTTTGAGAAATAAAGACAAAAGTTTTCAAAATTAGCAAGTATTTTTGTTAATATAGTAAAGTAGTGTATATTATAAACTAATGTCAATGATTTTTTTCAAAGAATAGATAGAAGAATATATTTATTTATCAGTCTATACCTTGGTACCACTGACCAGTAGATTACTACTATATCTCCTGACATATGGACTAGGTTTGAAGAGAGATTCCTGGTATGAAAAACTAGTTAATCTTCACAATATTTTATCTTAGTAGTACATCTATTAAAATATAAGGTTTGCTCTGGTTTACTCTACAATTCATAATTTCCTATTGTAAATTAGAGATGTATTCATGCCCTGAATATCCCATAGAATCCTTTTTTTAGGTAGAGTCTGATCTAAAATGAGGCATATGTTAAATCCTCCTGCACAGGGCCAGACTCTTGTCTCACTCTGCACCCTACAGGGCTTATTGGAGTGAAGAGTCATCTTTGAAGGCAATTGGAGCTTCTTGCTTGGCTGAGCACCATGGAGCTTGGAGCAAGATAAAAAAAGAACCACAGACTTTCAACTATAATTCTGCTAGCAGGACACACTGAAACCATCCAGCCAGACAACTGTGGATAGCTTCTCTGGCCCCTTAGACATATAAAAAAAATATATAAAATACCTGTACACTCATTGACCAACCATAATTTACATTTTAAAATGACAAAGTTTTTCAATCATGTTCAAGATTTATTTTATTGAAATTCTGAATAGTTTGCCTACATCATTATGTCATTTACAGTCTGTAAAAGTTTTATCTGTTTGGTATAAAGACAAATAAATATTCTTTTTATTGGTTTGCAAATTAAAATATTTTACAGCAATATCATCAGGTTAAGAAAGCATTAGTAGCAGTTTGTTAAAACTTCAAGGAAAGCTAGAGATTGAATGTGGACACTTTAGTCTTATAATCAGCAATTTTCAGATCTTTTTCAAAATAATTATTTTTCTTTTCAAAATAAAAACTCAAACACCTTATCCACTAATGTGAATAGGAATTATCAAGTTGATCAAGTGCTTCCCATGCATCATAAGATTTAGGAAGACATTACAAGATGATTTTATTTATTTATTTGTTTGGTACTGAGGATTGAACCCAGAGGCTCTAAATCACTAAGCCACATCCTCAGCTCGTTTTTTTGTTTTGTTTTTTTTTCCCTATATTTTATTTTGAGTCAGGGTCTCAGTAAGTTGCTCAGGAGCTCGCTAAATTGCTGAGGCTGGCTTTGAACTTGTGATCCTCTTGCCTTCGCCTCCTGAGTCACTGGGATTATGGGTGTGCACCACTGTACCCATAGAAATTCTTACATTTAATTAGTTACATCTAAACAGCTTACTTCTAAACAGTTCTAAGACACTAAAGTAAGAATTATTTTAAATTATGTTCTATATTTCCCATAGAAAATAATATGCTTAAAGAGGCAGGCATATTATATATGAACATTTTAGCTCTATATGTGTATCTCCTACTGACCATTCAATCTATATTCTCTTTTTTTTGCTATGTTTGTGAGGCACTTATACCTGCTTACCTGGAACATTTCTAAAGCTTTATCCTATACCAGCTAGTCTACTCACAATCTTTTTTCCACTTATAATATAAAAATTAAGCTTTCTAATGCAGAGGTAAAACACATGCCATCTTGTGGGACGCTACATGGTAAGATGTAGCCTACTTAGGGAAGTTCTGAAGTCCTCCATGAAAACACAGTCTAATGTTAACTTTTTTATGTCCTATTAATTTTTGATACTACTAATGTTCTCTTTACAAGATGGAAATTTAACATCTTTTCAGATGATATTCCACAGTTTACCAACCCCATGCTTTTTCCTCTATTGTTTTCTCATCCACTTAGTTACACTTGTGTTTGCTAATTTCCTGGCCAAATTGATTAAGGTCAATATCAAACTCTACCTCCAAGGAGATGATTTTTTTGAAGAGTTCACATAAACTGTCTCTGCCACGTATGTACTCTCTTTGCTCTATTTATTGTTGTTATTTCTTAATATACTGCTGAAGCACATTGTGTAGTCTAACTTTGTACATGGTCATCTTTTACCCACTAACGTCCTTTGCCCATGATTTCCTCTTGTATATACTCAAAATGATTTTAAATCAAAGGAGTGATACATATTTATTTAAGTTAATACTTGCAACTTTCAAAGAAGAGTAAATAAATGCATGCTAGCAAATTGATTTACTTATATCTTTGAGAGACAACGGGTAAGGGTAGAAAAATGTTAGCCACTAAGGGTGACTTATAAAATGCTGTCCTGAAATCCACTAAAGAGGGACATGGATAGGATCCAAATGGTATCATATATCAAGCTGATGGTTTCTCCTGTTACCATTTGTGACACCTTGGACCTAGACCTTAGACTACAAAGGGTGAAACTGAGAATGTTATAACTGAATTAGAGGCCTGAAGCCAGTGTACAAATACTGATGCAAATGAATCCAAAGCTAGGAAACTGAGCACCCGGCTGTGTGCGGGTGCAGAAGCTGTGACCTGAAGCCAGGATGAGTCAAAACTGAGGACTGGTAGTCATGGCAACAGGGCACATCCAGAAGTCAGGGCCAGAAAACAGAGCAGGTCAAATGTGGAACAAGCTGTTGGTCAGAGTAGAGAGGTGACAGCCAGAGATCCAGACTAGGTGGAAGCCAGGGAACGCTCCAAGGTGCACCCGCAGCAGGACATTCTGGTGCCCAGTCCAGATGGAATTCTGCTGGATGTCTGGTCACGGCTCCAGCTGGCTCAAAGTTCCATTCACTCCTCATGCACAGATTCCTCCAACTGGCTTCTGAGGTTCTATGGCTTTCTATCTTTTGGATGCTTTCAAAGCAGCCTCATAAAGCTATTTTGCCAGAAGCTCTGTAAGGTGACCTCATTTGTAGAAAATGTCAGAAGTAAGTTAAAAGATAGATTTTTCTCTTTAAACTACCTAGAAGGATACAATATATCTTTTGGTACTCTAATGAAATAGTCTAATAATTTTGACCATGCTACCTTGGCAGATTCCAAAATAAGCTTCAAGAAGAATTACCCTACAATGTATCAGATTCTCCACAGGGGGGAAAAATTCTTCATTCTTCATAATAGTTATCAGTACTTGTAATAGACTGTAGCATCAATGTGAAGAATTTTTTACATTTTATTAATTAAACCTAATGATGGTTAGAATTTAGTGATGCATCTTTGACTTGCTATATTTAATTTCTGAGGGCAAAAGTATTTGTGAAATACTATATCAGTTTTATTTTTCATACCAATTTTATTAGGTAAGTTATTATTATCATTCTCCTCTTCAACTATACTTGAGGAAACTGAAAATTTGTTATTCTTGTGAACCATATAAAAGTGGAGTAAAGATATAAAGAAGCAAGCCATGATGGTAGCCTCAGACTTGATATATAAATAATCTATTTAGAGGCATCAAGGCCATCTGGCAGCATATTTAAACTAAAAAAGTGAGCAGAGAAAGCTGAGGGGGAAGAACTATGGTAAAGTGAATCTAACAGTGGACACAAAATGACTGTGTCAGGGATTGTTCCACCATTAACACTGGTAGAGAGAAGAAGGGATGAACTGGAAGGAGGGAAGGATGAAGATAAAAAGAGAGGAATTTAGTTTATTATGCTATCCACAGGAAAGCTCTTTGTAACTCTAAAGCAGTCATAAATATGGTGTAGTATGCGTGAGTCCTGTTATTTCCAAACATTTCATGTCTTATAAAACACCTATAGTAATGAAAATATAAATTTACTGAAATAAATTTTTACAAAATGGATGTTTACACTGATTTCAAATTTTCTTTGTTTTGGCCTCTGTGCCTTTTTTGAATCTACTAAATTCTGTTATGTAAAATGCAAATGAGCACATATGCATTAAGGGTTGTAGACACCCGGAAATACTATACCTAGGGCGATGAACCCAAAGGATTTCATGGATTACTGATAAAAGGATTCAAATTTATAGTATTCTAATAGTTAATAGATTTTATATTTTCTTTGTAGCCCCAAGAATTCTTGAGATTGTCTATAGTTAAAAATAAACACGCTTGAACTCGTTCTTTTTGTCATAATGGACCAGGAGTATATAACCCCAAATAATTTATTTTTGACAAATTGAATTCATATTTAGTATTATGTACAGTGCTGGGTTATATATTATCCAACCACACCAATATAATTTCAAGGCAATTTATATTTAGCTCTACAACTAAATGGATCTTAATAAATATCTGTCTATGTAGTATTAACTAAGTGAGTGGGGGGCATCGAAGATCACAAATGTGGTCATGATGCATAGTTTTAAATAAATGTAGCCTAAGCTTGTTCTAAAGATTTATAACCAATAGCAAATACAAAGGATTATATATTTCTTTGTACATCTAATTTTACAGTGGAATAAGCACAATGAATAAAATCCACTGAATGATTTGAAAAGATATGAGTTTCAAGAGGTTGGGAATTAAATTACTTGTTTCCCTGTCTCTGTAGATTCTATAGTTTTAATTCCTGGTGGTTCATAGTGAGTTAAGGCAGATTAGAGTGATTATTTTTCTCTACCTGTTCTTTGAGAACAGTTGAAAAGTTGAGTGACAAGTATATAACCAAAATGTCAGGAACTCTCTCTTATAATTAAAGGTACAACATTTTATATGGCATATGAGGATTTTGTTGGCTTTAACAAAACCAGTAACACAGTAACTTTTTTTTGCTGAGAATTTGTTTCAACTTTTCTTTCTTATTCATTTTCTCTTAACCTCAAAGAGCAGCTCAAATACCACAAGATTTTCTTTCTATCATCAGTTCCATAGGTATCACGACATTTACAAAATGATCTCCTTTGAAGGGCCCTGAACCCTGAAATACTGGGTTTTTTTGCAGGGTAGGGTACTGGGGATTGACTTCAGGGGCACTCAACCTGTGAGCCACATCCCCAATCCTATTTTGTATTTTATTTAGAGACAGGGTCTCGCTGAGTTGCTTATTGCCTTTCTGAGTTGCTGAGGCTGGCTTTGAACTCACAATCCTTCTGCCTCAGCCTCACTAGACACTGGGAAACAAAGGTATTTTTATATTAGCACCCAAATTTCATTTGTAAATGAATTTACTCATTCTTCATTCATTCATTCCAAAAAATAATCACTCTAAGTTAAGCAATTTGATTTAAGCAGTGTATAATGAGACTGATCCTTCCCACCCCCACCTGTCTAGGAATTGACTTACTGATCTACACCCCCAGTCCTTTTGATTTTCTCACAGAGTTGTCCAGGCTGATCTCCAATTTGGGATCCTTCTGCCTCAGCCTCTAAGTCTTTGGGATTACTGATCTGTGCCTACTGCAACCAGTATGATAGGAATTTATGAAATAAAGATGGTAATATGGAGCAGTGATGGAGAGAGTTCTCGAGGTATTTCTAGAGCAACTGGCTTCTATGGACCAAAATTTGGGAGAAACTTAATTTTGAAAATAATTCCTTCTCTGAAGAATCTCTATGTCTCCCTCACTTCTTTGTATAGACATGTTGAATAGTATGAGTAAGTTTGCTTAGTATTAAAGAAGAGACAATTTTCATTCTTAGCTTAATTTTTTTCCTGTTTAGAGTATTTAACAGGTTTTGCTATTTCACAATTGCATTGTTATCTCACAATTGTTCCTAATAATTCCTGTCCCACTGTTTTCAGATAACTGATTTGATTGACATAGCATTTTCTTACTCTCTAGAGGGATATTTAATTTTACCCCATGGAATCTATTTCAGTGGTTCTACATCCTATAGTAAGTATATGGAATATATACTGTAGACTTATGGATCTAAAGGTACATCATGAACTTTGTTAGCAGTGTTTCACTTGTAGATGAAATTTAGCTAGTAATTGATCTGAAACAAAATAAAAAATTAAAGATAGTATTGCCTAACAAACCATTTCTTTTTCTCCATATCAATTTTTACCTTTAAAAAATTTGTCACAGTAAGTTTTCTATCTCTGAAAACAAGAACAGAAATGCAGGTTGTTTTCTCTGAAATGAGCTAGTGTTTCTCAGCCATTGTGTTTTATGTCTGAATTGTCTAACTTAAATTGCATGTCCTTGGGGCAGAGAGTGGACCTCTATCTTTCTTTCTTTCTTTTTTTTTCTCTCTCTCTTTTTTTAAAAAGAAAAAAAAAACAGAGCCAACTATCCTGTCACTGTTCTACAAGACAATAAATACTGAAGTGAAATGAAGATGCGTGAAGGGTGCCAGTAGACAGCAAGGAAGCCAGTGTTCTCAGAGGTTACAACATTGTTTCCTAACAAGCAGTTTGAGCATCTCAGAAAGTCAAGCAGAAATGGAGGATAATAAAGTGGAAGTAACATGAGCAAGAAGCAAGTGCAGGTATAGGAAGATATTCATTTGAGATTAACTTGGATTTAGTGAGCTGACCCATCTACATGAAATGAAGAAAGGTAATGATCATTCTCTTGGCCAACAGGCATGCATATCTTTTTTCATTGGGAATATTTTACAAATATTACTCCCATTAAACCATAGTGAAAAAAACATTCTGAACAATGTTTTAATTTCTATTTGTGACGTGTCAGTAAGAAAAGTAAACATAGTATGCTGTTCATTACTCTAACAAATGCCTTAGATAACACACTTATAAGGAAGGAAGGTTTATTTTGACTACTAATTCCAGAATGTCCAATCACTGATTGGTTGGCCTGATGATTTGGGGTCTGTGGTAAGGCAGTGTGCACTATGGCAGAAATCATATGGTGGAACAAAGCTGTTCACCTCATGTTGGGCAAGAAATAGAGAAAGGGACAAGAAGGGTCAAGAGTCCCAATATCCCTTGAGGGCATGGCCCCAGTAACCTAACATTTTCCCATTAGACGTCACTTCTGAAATTTTCCAGTGTTTTCCAATAGCAACGTGGGCTTACATCAAGCTTTTAATACATGGGAGTTTGCTGGACAATCAGACAAACTATAGCACATTAAAAGAAATTCTTAAGTGGTTTCTCTTATAAACAAGATTAAAAAAATAATGTTGTAGGCTGTGTCTTCAACCAAAGGGCATATCCTCAGATTGAACTTCCTTGATTACCAGCTCTGATCATCAGGCTTCCTCCAAAGTCACTATCTCACCCTCTTCATTAGTTTCCTTATCTAACTTACCTCCACTTGACATTATATATTAAGATTAGCTGTTACATTATACAAATGTAACGGAAATGGATCCATCTGTCTTGTTTTGCCACCTAATAGTATGCTGAAACTTGGTAGATATCAGCAAATATTGCTTAAAATAGAGCTTTGAAATAACTAAAGTAAGTGGTCTAAATAATGTGTTAGTTTGATATCTCTAATAGTATATTAGTGATATCAAGAGATATTACTAAGACTCATGATATATTTTGAATATATATGCATTTGGTGTTCAATAAATATGTGTTAAAAGAAAAAAAAGTATAAAAACTTGAAATAAAAGTTACATGAATTTCAGTAGTTTAATTATGAATTGGGACCCTCAAAACACACACCCCTTACCTCAAATGATAGAAACCAAGTTAATGGGAAGAGTAAAAGACTATAAGGAAAGGAGGAAATTTTAAGTCACTAACTGAAATAGAAAAGCATATTCTACCTAATTTTCTACACAATATTCTACCTGCTTGCAGATGATGTTAAAATGAAGCCATTAAGCTGGGCCTTATCTAAGATGACTGCAGGCTTATAAAAACGGGGAAAAGAGGACACAGAAATAGCCATATGCATGGACACATAGTCAGAGGAAAGATGATGTGAATTCACAGGGAGAATGACACACTCACACTAAGGAATGTTTGAGGCTACCAAAAGCTAGAAGAGAGGCAAAGAAGGGAGTCTCCCTGACAGCCTTTACAAGGATCAGCCTTGCAGAAACAAGGTTGATTTGTGACTTCCAGCTCTAGAACCATGGGGAAAAATTCTATTGATTGAGGTGCCATAATTAGTACTTCCTTACAGCAGCCCTAATGAACTAACATTCCTGCTTTATAAGATTATCAACTTCAGTGGCTGAAGTTTATACATATGCCAAATATCTATATATTTATATTCTTTAATAATATTTAATTAATTAATACTACTTAATAATTCAAAGAATTGTAGAGTTGCAAATAATTTGTCCTTATATGAATTCTCTTGCTATAAAATTGGTTTAAAGTATTATTCTATTACCATCAAGATATTTGAAAAATTGTATTAAGCTCTAATATTTGGAGGTATTATTATTTATTTTATTTATAAGGAACATAAAATTATATTTTAATATTTTAATTCACATAAATGTGGGTAATTTACAATCTTTACATGCCTTAAAATATAATAGATTTTCTAATCATCAAACCAAATATTTAATACAAGGAATACAGGTAATATTACAGTTTCAAAATTTATGGAGCTAGTTTTATGGGAGTGATTTATAAATATTTACTTATATCCATAATAAACAAATATTCCAAAATGAAAGTGGTCTGGTAAAATTATCAATTGCCATTATATTTTGATTTAACTTTAATGATACATTCTGTTTGAATCTAGGATGATCTAAAAGGAACTACTTACTAACACTTTATATTGAAAACATTTATTTATGTAGAAGCAATTTCATCTTACATCTTATTGAGTAAAAATATGATTGAATGCACATAAGAAACTAGTAGTAAAGTTTAATAAATGATCCCTGAGATGAAACTATTGTGTTAACTTGTGCTATCCTCAGGATTATATACGCTACAAAAATAAAAATAAAAAAAGAAGAAAAAAGAAATTCCTATTTGTAGATTCTTTCTACATACTGTAATATTGAATATAGGAACGAACGTTTGTTTCACTTAATATCAGGGCCATCAAAGGAATGTAATTAACTACAAGGATGAGAACAAAGAAATAAATATTTTTCTTATCAAGCACAACATAACTGTTGATATTTGAGGTCAGGTTAATTATCTATTAGAATAAATGTTTGCCTTTAAAATAATTCAGTTAATTTCATTAGTATTCATTTGATTTTTCTAAGATACTCTAAACATTACAGAAAAAAAAACCTCAGTAAACAAGTTTCCTATTATGAAGACATGAAAATGTAGATTGAATTTAGATGCAAATCTGTTTCCAAAGTAGTAAGTGTTACTAGCACTAAATAAACACTATTGTTTTCTCTTAACATCTTTCTGTATATTTAATTTTAAATCAGTCCTGGTAATCTTGTAACTTTTAATACTTGTCGTGATTTATATTTCTGTTTACTATTTCAATCTTAATTTTGTGGGGTTTGTTTAGTGTTACTAGTAAAATAGATAAGAAATTTTTGTGTGTAAGAAATTTAAACTCCTGGTACTCAAGATTACTTATCTATAAAAATAAAGTGAAGATTTCAAGATAAAATTCTATATTTTCATTTGGTAGTTTGTTATGAGTTTCCATTCTCTAAGGCAAAGAATAAAATTCAATAAACACAATTGGCAAAGAGCTGTGTGGATTTTTCTTTCTTTCTTTTTATTTTTCCCCAGAAAAGTATTGATTGTACCTGTACCCATGAGTTAATTTTTATCCCAAAAGTTCTTTTTAAAAAAATCTTTAACATCATTATCATATGACTTTGAATAATATTTTAAATAAGCAAGAGGAAAGGAATGTGTCTTTCAGATTTTTAAATTTAATAGACTGAAATTATTGTGTGTTTCTGGTTTTAAATGCTGCTATATTTCCTGCAAAGCATAGTGGTCAAACATTCCACTTAAAATGTGGATTTACATTCATTCAGGATCAAGATTTAGGTCCGGAATCAAACCTTTCATTCATGAACCTGTGACCTTCCTGCGAAGGAACCTGTGACCTAACTACATTGAGCCTTGGGTGCCCTCTCCCTTAAGGAATCATGATGCTGTAACCTATAGAATGACTAAGTTAGGGTTAAAGCATTGTTCAGCATCTGTAATGACACTTGGCAAATATCACTTCCTTTCTCAATTCTCTCTTCATCTATCTTTAGAATGGTAGGAACTGGTGCCAGGATGCCTGGACTTTTATTATAGATCTGTGGACTAGAAACTCTTGCTCTTCTGCAAGTCAGTTAAACACCCCCATCAGTATTCTTGTTTACAGAAATAGATGTTTGTCATCTTGGGTCTCTTTGCCAAACATTTCATCTCTATTTTTACTATTCTGGCTTACACTCTGGTATTTACATAAAGTACCTTGAAACTAGCAGATTTCTCAATACAGTCCCCCATCACCAACAACATCATATAGCAACTTAGAACTTGAATCAGACAATTTTAATATGTACAAATAAGTGTTGTTTTGTAGCCCCAGTTTTTGTTAGGAGATTCTATCATTTGCTGGTTTCATTGCTACTTATTTTGCATATGTATGTCTTACTCTTCACTGGATGCATATTCATAATTTTAATACCTTTTTCATGCTGGGTAGTGTGTTATTCCAATTGAACTCTCAACTCAGCACTGATATTTTTGAAAAACAGTGAGAAATTATTTGCATCATATTTTAATATGATTCATTGAAAAACATCTTTTAAAAATCATTTATTCATTGTAGTCTAATAGAAACATGTCACATTGATATTAGTAATGAAATGCTATCAATAGAACAAGTTTATATATTAGCTATTTTAAATCAGTGCCAATTAATTATTTAAAATATTGTAAAAATATCAAAAAATTAAATATTCCTGTTCAATAATAGTGCTTATGATTATTGGACAAAAATATATAAGCTTAAATCTTGCAGAGTTCTGGAGAGGCTGTATATTTGCCTAAGATTCATATAAGAAATAATTGGTGAATCTGGAATTTTCATATAATTTTGATACTCCAAAAACTGGGCTCCTTCCATAGAGTGTTATTCCTCTAAAAAATCATGTGTTACTGAAATTCAGATTCATCATATGTAGACAAAATTAATCGATCTATTTAGATAGGGACTGATATCACATCTAACTAAGGAAAATACACAGTTCTGTATATTCTAAATGGTTAATATTCCTTTACCATTTAGAATGCATGTGTTTGTGTGCAGAACATGCTTTCCTTCATGGTTAGAGTCAGAAATTATACACCCCAAAATCACAGAAACATTTTTTTTTGGTAAAAAATTTACTGCAGTTAGAAAACCTAAAAGAATTCAGATATTTGTTTTCCTTTATGCTATAAAAATTTTAACTCATACCAGCATGTCAATATTGATACATTTTCCAACTACTCAAAGTAGGTATGTGGATTATATCTTCTTGAGTCTCGTCTTTTAGATCAAACTCAAGAAGATATAGATAGTGATACAGGAATGTCTTGAAGGTTAATGGATTGACCATGGTTAGAAAATCATTAAAGGGTGTACAGCCATCAGGGTACCTGTCATCTTAACTTCTTTATAAAGCAATTTAGAAAGCCATAAACACAACGCCCAGACAGCAATTTTAAGATAATAGAATTTTTATAAATGCTATCTAATCAATGTGAAATTTCATTTTAAGTACCTTGAAAAGAGAAGAAATGCATGTCTAGGTTAACTTATAAAAAGCCACTTGTCAACAGTCTTTTTATTATTTTTTGAAGTTATATAAATGAGATCTCTGCTCTTCTAAGTGCTAGTACAGTAAGTAAGCTGGCTTAAAATGTATACATGTCTACAATTTTTTAAAAGTAAATAGACCACATGTATAATATTGGAGAAATATTTTTAAATATGCATTTATAATATTTTGCTTCAGTGATAACTTGATTTCCTTTTAAATTACTTGCTTTGTATTTGAATATTTGTTTAAAAAATAATTTCAGTTTTGCCTAGAAATTAGCAACGATAATTTTCCTTTTTAATTGTAATTAAATAATCATAAACAAAATCTTCTAAAGCTGCATTCATTGTAAATTATTTCTAAAATTATGATGATTTTATGATTATTGATCACATTGGTTTGTAAATCATAGTGACTACTATCCAGAGCAGGATACAGAGGGGTAGAACACTGGTCTGCTTATCTCTCTGCATATTCTTGCATAGGTGGGGGTATGCAGTGCTTACCAACATAAAATTATTTTTGTTCCCAATCTGTTTATTTCACCAATGCTTCTACTTCATGTATAAAACTTAATTAGGTATTACAAAATAATATGAAAATGCAGTAAAATATGAGTGCAAGTAAAAAATATTTAATGAGATTCAGTTGAGTGATGGACTTGCTAAAAATTCTCTTGAGATTGGCATGAGCAGTTGTAGAAAAATGAAGGAATATTTTAAAAATCCCTAAGAATCCTGTATTCAGATTCCTAAAGGCAAAGCTAAAATTCATGAAACAAAATTAAATTCATAGTCAATATATACATTTGCAGTTTTTGTTTGTTTGTTTTTAAGAAAGAAGGGATAAAGATCCAGTCAACACTACAAGAAGGACCTTGGCCTGTCATCAAAGGCTAGGTGCAGGATGAACATTCCAAGGTAAAACAAAAGTTTTTAAAAAGTATTCATTTACTTATCCTCTCCATTATGACCACTCTAGGTGCACAATAACATTATATTAATAAACATATTATACACATCTGTTTAAACCAAATTTAAATTAAGCTCATTTTTCTTCAACTAATTTATCAAATACATTTATTGTTATATTCTTGATAATATTGTGTGTATAATTCATATTCTGAAAATGAATTTTAGATATGGTCTTTTAATAATTTCTTAGTTACTCTAGGAATTTATGATAATCCTCTTTGTGCCATAATACAATTATTTAAATTATTATGACATCAGGTGGAATTGACACCATAAAAAGTTTGAACTCAATTGCATTTTTCACAGTACAATAACACAAGCATTTACAGACACCTACACGCACATGCATAGGTACCAGATCCAAAAATAGTCTTCTTGAAACTTTTAGGCTGAAAATTACAACATAACTGAACTTAATATAACCTTCTCATGTGTGTTTAATTTTTTTGTTCCAAATTTATCATTGCATTTCTCTTAAAGACGAAGAGAAGAAAAGCTTTAGATCAGAACTAATGTATCTGAAACCTTCATTTTGTATGAATATAGCAATGCTAATGTTGTAGTAATTTAATTTGAAAAGCAAATCCCCAATAGATTATTTAAATACGTTATCTAGGAATATAGAGACATAATTGCTTTCAGTGATATAATATGCATAGAATTCTTTCCAATATTGAAAAGAACAATTTCTATAATTTTTATATGCAAATGCTTTTGAAAATTAGCTCACCTGATACATGGCAATGTCTTGAATGCATCTAATTAGATGATCTTTTGAAAATTCTATTTAAATAAAGGCAGATGATTCATAGGATAACTAACCAAATTAAATTGCTTTATAACATCTTCTTTAATACCACTAAAATTTTTTGATAATGCAGATACAGTTTTCATTTTTTTTCTTTCTTATTATTTCTTTGGCTAAGAATGAGCACATGTGTTTAAGAGTTTGGACTCAAAATTTCAATCCCTAGATATCTTTGGCAAATAATTTTGGAGGATTAACTATGATAAAGGGAGTTTAGAAGCTGATGTCAGCATTTTTAAACACATGCTGTCACCAAGGAACATTCATTTTTATATTACATCATCTTGGAGTTCTATGAAATTAGCCCAACTCAGAAAGCAACAGAAAAAAATTCACAGATATTTAGATGCTGATTCAGTGTTTTTTCACTTTGTAATTAATGACCATTCTATTTATTGGTAATTTAGAAAGTTTCTTTTCATTGAAGAAGGACAGAGATTAATGAGATCTTGTCAGTTTAGAATGAAATTAATCAATCAACTAATTTTGTAGCCTTTTAATTTAATGTACATTTTATTTCCTAGATGACCTGAATATTTTTATTTACATAATTTCCTTGTACTGTAAATTTAAAGACAATACTTTATTCCTATATCTGTATTATCACTTTTTTAGGAGCTTACTATTTTACAAAGTATTTTTGGATAAGCTTTCATTTTCTTTCTTTCTTTTTTTTTTTTTTTTAGACCTTACTTTCATCCATGGTTTACTGCTATAAAATAAAATTGTACTGTTATAATTTCCCATTTTGATTAATGATATTCCAAAATCTCTGTGGCTTTCCAAATGAACCCAGGGGCCACTATAAATGAGCAATAGTATATAATATTTTATAACATAAGAAACTTCTCCAAATACAAACTCAAGAGAAAACAAAAGTTATTCAATTCAAGAAAATATGATTAATTTAAATGTAATTGTTTGGAAGCACTATTGTACCCAATATCATTCAACAAAAAGAATAAAATAGGAGCAAAATTAGCATATCAAAAATAAATATGTTGGGCGTGATAGCACATGCCTATAATCCCATTGACTCCAGAGGTTGAGGCAGGGATATCACAATTTCAAAGCCAGTCTCAGCAACTAAGAGAGGCTCTAAGTAACTTGGTAAGACCCTGTCTCAAAATAAATAAATTAATAATAGTAATAATAATAATAATAATAATAATGGGCTAGATATATAGCTCAGTGAATAAGCACCTCTGTGTTCAATTCCCAGTACCAATAAATAAATAAATTAATAAGATACATATGTGCACAATAACTACACAGTGACAGAAGAAAGACTTTATTATTTTTAGGACTGAGTAGATTTTTTTTTTCATTTCCATGTGAATTATGTTAGGAAATCTCTGGTTATTAAAATTCTTACATTTTTCTCACCAGCTTTTATGGAAAACGTTCTGAGTTAAAACTTTGTTTTTCCCTTACTTCATTTGTGAGAAAAACAAAGCATTGATAGGGCAATGGTATTATTTCATGAAATATTTTATCATTGTAAATGAAAGGGCTTAATATCATTAGCTTCTTTTAAATTTTCCTATGAAAAAAAGGTGTTTAAAAGATACTTTGGCTACAGCTCACAGTACCCAGTTCCTCATTAGCCCATATGGATTGGGCCCCAACTACTCCATAAGACTTTTGCAATAGAAATCATACAGGTACTGGGAAACTTGCTCTGTTTCATTCAAATATAAGTATCCTTATTCTGCATCCATCATGATCAACTGCTGCATTTGCTTATAGAAACTTAAGGCAGATGTCACAGGTATCAGATTTCAAACTGTCCCACATGCCCTGTAAAAACTTGTAACAATAATGATACCACACATAATATACTGTCTGTATATTTATTTGTAAATAAACCAAAACATTATTTCTTTTCTTTTTCCAATTTCCAGAAGGACTATTGTCAAGAAACAACTTCAACTTTTAAATTTTCATTTTAAAGAAGAGCATTATATGGTTGCAAGAGTAGTCATTAGTATTTAGAAGGAAATCTGTTGGTACACATTTAGAAAAATTCAAATGTTGATGTATTAACACTGGAAAATCAACTTGACCTAATCCAGTCTTTCAGTCACACACTTCTGATCAGGTGAATCACTCTCTTACATGTACCCAGTGGGTTCTCTTTTCTTTTTGGAAATACTATGAAAAGTTTACTCCATCTACCTCTGAGCTACCACTTCAGTCTCACCACCAAGCCCTAACCTCTTCCTTGTTTCTGAAACTCAGCTCTTCTGGATCCCATTTGTTTGGACATGAGTCACCACCTCTGACTGCTGGGACTTTAGGCATGCTAATTGATTTGCTTGCAATTTCAGTTTCTATGATGTTTTCTTTCCTCTCATTCCATATCTCTAGGAACTAAAAGAAAGTTGTGTGTGATTCAAAGCCCGTATATTTATATCAGTGTTTCTCAGTTGTTGTTCTTTTCCCAATTATACCACTGATGACTCTTTTTAGAGACTATTTTTTCTAATTGCTCCTGCCCTATGAAATTTTATTATCACACATATATTTCATAACTGCTCATATATTGGGCCCTTTGGAGGGTTCATCACTAAATAACATGTAAGATACTTGTGTCCTTGATAATGAGTTTTCATCCCTTGGGGCAATATTGGCTCCTTTGAGAATGCATGATCTATCTTTGTGTCTATATTTCTATCTACATTTATCTATCTATTTATCTATCCGACCATCTATCATCTATCACCACCCTTTTATCTACTGATAAAAGAAGGAAAGAAAGTGACAGAGAGAAAGGGCATGCTCAGTTGAGCTTCCTTTGATATATTGCTTCAGCTGTTCTTTGCAGAATATTTTCCTCTTTCCAGTTCAGTCTCTGAGTTTGGATCTGCCCAAAGGCTTTGCACAAAAAGAGCATCCTACTTTCTGATTGTTGTGTTGGTCTTCTGGCTATCGTGTACTTTATTGCAAGTTAACAAAACATTAATTTGTATGGAAATATTAAAGCCATAATCTATTGTAACTTTAGATTTTCTTTTTTTATATTTACTATAGTTGTAATTTTATTCATGTCAGATTCCAAATGAAATGTTTTATGTGTTCCTAACTGGAATTAATTTTCTTTATCTAATTACTTTCAAAGCTGTAACAGAGTTGAAGCTTTGAAAGCTACTGGTGGCACCAGGATCCATTCAGTTTCCACAGGCAGCTTGAAAAATAACTCTGTATGGACAAACATCTCAGGTGCAGAGAAAACCGCGGTCTTACACGAGCAGCTGCAGAGAGAATCAGATTGCAGTCCTATTTCTTGCTTTCTCTGGGTTTTATTAGTCTACAGAGTGGTTAGAAACAAATGTAGAGGTTTGCTGGGAACATTTTATAGTGCCTCTAGGGACCACTGCCTTGTTAAATCTACTTGCAGTGGCAGTTGTCATTTAAATATGATGTTACAACCTGTTATGACACAAGGTGGGTAGCTTATAAAGCCCACAATCAAGGAAGCTTCAATGATGATAGAAAGTCTAAAAGACACTTCCCATTTGTCTTTTCTTTTTTTCCCTTTTTGCCTAGCAGGCACTCACAAACTATCTGCCTAACACCGGTTTAGTTCAGACACACTGTCAATTTACATGGCTTAGCTGACAAGTCATGCTTGTCACCATTCATTAGTTGTTACTCTCGATGGAGCTATCCAATACCACATTGGCTTCAAAAACAAACAGGCATTAGTTACAGAAAAATTGAGAGAAATTTCCAAATGTCCCCAATGTCCTTCTTCCACATGAAACACTAAACCACAGGGATCATATTATCTCATTTTGCTCCTGCAGCAGCCTCCGCTCCAGCTCAGTGGATGAATTCACAGCCCAGATCTCAATGGTAACAGCTGGCAGTCACTCCATTGGCCAGCATTCTGTAATAGCGATTCACTTCATTTATACTCACACTAACCATGTGGTATAGGTGTTATTGCTGTTTTTATAGATGAGGAAACAGGATAGGAAGAGAAGTTTCTCAAGTGAGAATATAAAATTTGAGAATATGCATATAGAACCGACCAGCATAATCTTTACCTTAAACTGAATCTCTTTGCTCAACACCTAAAAAGAAGCCACTATCAGGATGTGGGGGAAAAGGTACACTCATACACTGCTGGTGGGACTGCAAATTGGTGCAGCCAATATGGAAAGCAGTATGGAGATTTTTGGAAAATTGGGAATGGAACTACCATTTGACCTAGCTATCCCTTTCCTCAGTCTATACCCAAAGGATTTAAAAACAGCATATTACAGGGACACAGCCACATCAATGTTTATAGCAGCACAATTCACAATAGCTAAACTGTGGAACCGACCTACATGCCATTCAATAAATGAATGGATTTGAAAAATGTGGCATACATACACAATGGAATATTACTCAGCAATAAAATAGAATAAAATCATGGCATTTTCAGATAAATGGATGGAGTTATAGAAGATAATGCTCAGTGAAATTAGTCAATCCAAACAAACCAAATGCCGAATGTTTTCTTTGATATAAGGAGGCTGATTCATAGTGGGAGAGGGAGTGGGAGTATGGGAGTAATAGACAAACTCTAGATAGGGCAGAGAAGTTGGAGCAGAAGGGAGGGGGCAGCGGGCAATTAATGATGTTTGAATGTGATGATCAGCACTATCCAAAGTACATGTATGAAGACACAGATTGCTGTGAATATACTATGTATACAACCAGAGAAATTAAAAATTGTGCTCTATATATGTAATAAGAATTGTAATGCATTCTGTTGTCATATATAAATTAAAAAAAATAAAAAAGAGAGAAGCCAGTATCTTTCTTTCTCCTTGCCATCTATCCATGTTTTAGCCATCTTTTAAATTCAAATTCAAGCCCTTTTTTTATCCAAAGGTTCTCATAAAGGAATATATTTATAGTGATAGTTTAAATGTAGAAAGTCACATGATTCATTTATAAAATAATAACTCACTAACATTGTTTTGTGAATTGCTATTGAACTTTTCAAGATCCTTTTCCTTATCACCCCCAAACAGATCATAAGCTCTAAAGGGAAGGACTGTTTCTTATACTTTCATATGTTTTTAAATAATGACTAGTACAATGCTTTGCATATTGTTTGAAATGAGAAAAAAAAAAACTTAAAAACCCTTTGATTTGGCCACAGCTGGAAAATGCCTGGAGTTATCAAACACTCCAAGAAAATAAATGATGGTTTAGTCTGGTATTTTTCTAGACTCCTACAGGCTAGCCAATTAAGAGCATGTGTTTTAATTACAACTGTGCCCCTTGGTTGTTGTGGAAAATTGGTCATGTCTGTTTTAACCTTCTTGTTGCTGTAAGCTTACTTATCAATACATGAACAAAACATTGGAATTCTTTGTGCAAACTGCATAGTCTCTTGGAAAGCTTCTGTTATTCAAACCTGACATGCAGACATACAGCCATAGAAGTTAGGGGAGTGACAGGAGAGTCTCCAGAGCCATCAAATAGAAATTGACTTAGTAAATTCAGTTACTGTTAGCTCCCAGGTACACAAAATTATCACCACATTTGTACCTTGGAAGTTAGCTTACTGTTTTGCTTCTTGTTTTCTACATATCAATTTTTAAAAATATATACATATGCGTGTATGGAATTTCAAGATATATCAAGATGCCCAGGAGAAGAGTAATATGAAAAGTACGACTCTTTAGAAAACAATAATAGTAACTCAATAGTATAATAAAAAACAAGACTTCAAAATCTTGCATGGCAGCCTAGAATCAAAAATACACAAGTCATAGGCTTGAAGTTGGAAGATATGATTACAAAGTTGCATCTAAATGGTTCTATCTCTTTCAAGTAATTTAATTATTCAAAACCCTAGCTCCTTATCTGTAAATTTACTGAGACTGCATTGTATGAATATATTAAATAATTGTTTATGTCTGTAATCACTAATCTTACAAGAACTGCTAAATGATTATGATCATTCTTATCACCACATATTGCCATTGTTTCAAAGTAGTTGTAGTGAATTATTATGAAGAAATAATATGCAGTATCATGCATTATTAATCTAAAATGTTTACAAGTAGTCTTTAGTGACTACTAGCTGCTGTCATATATTCTTTCACTATGTATTTTTATCATTAATGTGTGAATTAACAAATTATTTATTACAAAGGGAATTCTTGAAGGCAGAAGTTCACGACTCCTGATACCAATTTGAAACAGTACCGAAGTTTGTCTAAGAAATCATCCTTTTTTTACAGAGTAGATTAATAGTAGATTATTATTTAGGTTGTGTATAAAATCTTGACTGGAAGTAAGCCTGATTCTTACTAAACAATGATATAAAAAAGAAAGAAAAGTTTTCTTCTTATTCTTTGTCTAAATTTCCATCTTATGCGACAATAGTTCCTTGAAAAATCATTTCATTGATTATAAACTATATTAGAAAAGTAATTGTTCTACATGTCATATCAAAGAAAAGAAGAAAAGTGTTAATTCTGACCCTTCTATTTATGACAGTTTGATATATATTTTGCTGATTAACAGAGATTTACTTTATTATTTTTAAAATTCAATTCACATTTACTTTTGTGAGACTTGTTGTAGTCTTCTAAATCAATAGCCAAAATTAAATAACTGTGAGATGACTGGTTTATTTAGTACCTAAGGGCATACCATCAATTCAGTAGTATTTTCAATTACAGGGAGAGGTCATTCAACATAGTCAACCCAAAGGTCCAATAACATGTTTATAATTAAAATAACTATTTAACCCTAATTTCTCCTTATGCTAAAAAAAACATAAAACACAATAGATATTTTTGTATCCTCTAGTAAATATGCATTGATATCCTCTACTATTTCTATGTGAAAAAGGACACAAGGTGTTAATGTGACCATTTCTCACTTCTTTCCACTTCACCACATTTGCTAAAAGTGAATAACTGGTGAGGTAAATAATTTGCTCATAAGCAGCAGACACAGGGTTTACACAGAGGGCTCAAGCCTTTATTCTCTTCTTCAAATGCAACATTCCCAGGCAGGGAATAGGAACAGTGAAATGAACATCACTTGGTTTAGAAAAATGTCTTAGCAATACAGATTGTCAAAGTTTTAATTATAACTTCCAAACCTAAATCTGAGGAGGAGACTGAATATAGAAAAACGGAAATTTTATCAAAGACAACTCAGAAGAAAATGTCTAGTTTTCCTAATTTTTCCCAGAAATAAAACGTAGATTTACTGCCTCTCCCTTTAGAGATGGCCCACATTCTCCCTTGAAAGTGTATTTCTTACTTTACCCCCCCCAATGTCCCCTCCCTGAGATGACCCATGTTCTCTCTTGAGTACGAGTATCTACTTTCTGAAATGAATCTGTGTCTTTAAAAAAATGTAGATGTATCACATAAAGCAAGCTCAGATACAGTATAGACAACTGCAGATAAAGTACAGGTGACCCTGAAACAGGTTTGTTATGGGAGGAGCACCAGTTAGTCTTGCCAGGTAACCTAAGATTAAACAAGCTGGATTCCTTCTG
Source organism: Marmota marmota marmota (assembly GCF_001458135.2). Classification (NCBI taxonomy): domain Eukaryota; kingdom Metazoa; phylum Chordata; class Mammalia; order Rodentia; family Sciuridae; genus Marmota; species Marmota marmota. The sequence goes on from NW_026000211.1 coordinate 39,262,921, forward strand.
TGGATAAACGAAAAATTATATCTGATTTAAACTCAGAAAGACTAGGAAAGGAAAGGATACAGCCAGAACTCACTTTCTGTTTTGTGTTGTATTACGATAATTTTTTGCCATCTGACATTTGAAAATAAATTATCTGCTCTTAGATACTCTGCTTTGTTGATGTATATTGGGTCATTAAATTTTCTGATTTTTTAAATATTTTTTTCTTTATATTAAGATCTTGTAAAAATACACTTCCTGTGGTTACCTTCCTCCATCATGTCTTGCACATCCTCAGGCTTTTCACCTCTCTATACTCAACCAGCACTCTGAAAAGCTTTTCTCATCTCATGTACAATGGTATAGACTTGAATGTTCAGTGATTTTCTGGATATCCACAACTACATAGTCTATTGACTTCTAGGTCTTTACTGTGTAGTGCTTGCACAATATATTTTGAATGAGTTAGTAGATAAAGTCAATTTTACCTCTTACACTTAATTCTCATCCATGTCTACTGATTCCACGTTTCCAAAACTAATCAATAAAAGAGGATTCAAAATGCAAAATGCCCTTGACTCTAGGCTGTTTTTTTTTTTCTTTTTTAAGTACTTTCTATTTTTTTTTTTTTTGCAGGAAAATTTATTCTCTTAAGAGACTTTAACTTTTCTACTTCCTATTGCAAGTACTAGAGTCCTAAGATGATGAAGCCAAAACTCTCTATTTTCATAGAAAGTTATAGAATTCAGTGCTTATTCTTTTGTGTCTGGGAAACTTGGGCCTTACTTCCCTTTTTTCTCAATGGTCTTTTCTTTACTTGGCTTCTCAATATGTTACCAAAAATCTCAAGATTTTCCTTCAAAAGTGAGCTTCTTTATGAAACCCTAACATTTGCATCTGTATCAGCTACTTTTCTCTTCATATTTTCCTCTCAAACATACCTATAATATTTATAATATTCAGACCTTTTTTAAAACTACCTAAGTCTTTGTTTTATATTCCTGACTCAGTAGATTTTGCCTCTTCATTCATTTTCTGTTATAAGTGCATGAAGCTCAACTCCTTCATCCTTAAACCATTGTTCCACCTCATTGATGAAATCTTAGCTTTGTAATAATTAAACAAACAATATAGAACATGTGATCTTTGTTTATGTAGACCGATCAGTCTCAGCACATTTTTTTTTTAATTTTGATGAATAGGGACTACTTTAGGGATATGTGTGTCAGCAACTTACATAAAATTATTGTCTACTTTTTAAAGAAAGTTTAAGTACAAATGTGTGCAAAGTGTTTGTATCTATTCAACATTAATGTTTCAGCAGAAAGTTCATGTTAGCCTGTAACTAAAAGCTGATATATCTGTGTGCATGTGTGGGTGTGCATATATATATGAAGTGTATATATAGAAATATATATATATATATATATATATATATATACACACATATATATGTGTAAATGTCAATGTGTGTGTATATACACATATATTGAAGCCAAAAATGTTTATGAGAGCTATCCATTTTTGTAATGTTGTTTGCATCAATTGTTTTACCAATAAAACAACTTCACATAATCTAAAACATTTTGCTCTTAAGGAGACCACCCTCAGAAAGCCATGATACCATGGAAAATTGAGGATCAATAACAACGACAATAAAAAAATAGAGCTATCTTACATTTATATAGCACCCATGTGTTTTCAAAGCATTTTCTCATTAACTCATATTAGCCTCCTAATTGCCCAGATACTATGTACAGGGATACATAGTACACAACCATTGCAGCTGCATACATTTGGCTTTTTTTTTTCATTCTAATGCTAATGTGCTCCTTTAGAAATATATTAATTATGTAGGGAAATATATTACCCATGAGCTGTATGGGAATGAAATTATGGTCATTTGAAAAGTATGATAAGTTTTCACTGAAGACCAATAGATTCAATAAATAGCTCTTAAGAATAGTAATTATGCTATGCAATGCTCTATATTAAGGAAAGACACATAAGTATCTAGCCACTAGTAAACTTTGCCTTTATTAATTCTGCTAGCCTTTTTAAATGTTGAAGTTTGAGTTAAATTTATAATGTGAGCCCAATCTTCTCAGGGAATCTAACACCCTTAAAGGTTACTAAAAATAAATAAGTAAATAAATAAATAAAACAATAAAAGACTTATACAGCCCTCTAGTGTTCCAAAGGTAGAGACAGACCCCCAATACAAAATATTCAAGCATGGCTACACTCATTCTCCCACCTGCTTCTTTTAATGTGAAAGCACTGCTGACAATACTACTGCTAGAAGCACATATTATTTAAACAGTAGTGGGAACTGTTCTTGTTCACCTTACTAGGGAGAGTACTGAGTATGTGACAGGTTAGAAACTGCCTTCATGGGGGGAAAATGTTCAGATTCAATCAATTTTTTCCCAGTAAAAAAGAAAAAATTAATTTGTTGTGTATTCATTTAAACAGTTGACTGAAGAGTTTATTATGCTTGATTGTAGGCCTTCAGCCATAGTTATTGGTACCTTTACCTTCCCTCCTTCTCTCCCCACATTGACAGCGCCCACAGCTACCTTTCAGAAATCATATAAAATCTGACATGGTTAGAAAAATTAACCTCCGAAGGGTGTCTCCTGGTGTTGCCTTTCAAATGAAATTTTCATAGCAACAGCAGTCTGAGAGCACATTCTTTATAATCTGATCACTAAGCAAGATTCACAAGCTGTCCCTGGTCTGCAGATGGAGCTGTTGACAAAACAGTACTAACCACTTGAGAAAAATCAGGGCACAGACTTGAGTTTTATGAATGTTTTTCTTTCTTTTTCCTCTTCTGCTTTTCTTTTACCTTTTTCTTTTTCTTCTCTTTTCTTTTTTGGCAAAGGCTACACCTCAATATGTATCCTAAGGACGATCTTATCAATTTAAAGAAATCCATCCTTGGAAAAGTAAACACACCTATGAAATTTGATGAGCATTTTCATGGCTATATAATTGAACCACATAAAAGCTACACATATAAAAATACATATAGAGGCCATGAAAAGTGGTTCATGCACATAGATAAATCATGTAAGGGGCAACTGTAAAGAAACAAATTCTTTATATTAGCCCATTTTAAATGAACATGACAGACTAAGTTAGCTAACATTTTGTACCTAAACACCTTTTTGATGAAATATAGTGAGTTTTACTGCATCACATAATCCAGCATCACAATATAGCAGGTAGGTAACATATGTTACTTAAGAAAACTTAAGTATGCGATACAAATAATATAGAATTGTCTAATTTTAAAAGTTGGAAGAAAACTTTGTGATGATGCAGGCAGGCTTAACAGGTGTTCAGACTGAAAGAGATCAGTCATTTTTTCTTTCAGCAAACACAAATGTGTTTATTGGAATATTTAAATTTGATTTCTATTATGGTAAGAATCATCACAGATATCTGCTTTCAAGAAGCTCACAATTAAGGTATGTAAATAACATTGAAAGGTTAAAACAGAGTGAAAAATTATGGAAACAAAAGGAATGGCTCTAACCATAAGTACCAGTGGTACATCACAGCAAGCAATTTTAAGTTGTGGTTTAAAGGTCATCTAAGGAAAACTTCATCCTTTTTCTAAAGTGGAAACTGAGTTGGCAAAATACTACAGCTGATAGGTGTCAAAATCAGAGTCAGGAATGAGTGTTTCTGATTTTCTTCTTCAAATTTTTTTCTACAAAAAAAAGCACATTTCTATGAGAAGTATATTTCAGTACCTGCTTAGAATGGAACTATAATTCTGGTGGAGAGTCTAACTTGATTCCAGAACACAAGAAATAGTTCTGTCCTCAAAAATTTCACACATTACATGAGGAATCTTAAGGACCTGGGATTCAGATGTATACACTAAGGTTTTGAATTTTTTCAATATTTTCTTAAGTTTAATATAATATACTTTGCCTATGTTGAAATCATTTACAAGTTCTGTGTACTTCCATTAACATGTCTAAGAGAACACTAGATTCCTGTTATTATGGAATACTTAAAATATGCTAATAAACACCTGCTCCAGTGTACTGTGAAATACTTATTCTCTTCTATTTTGTGGATGCAGTGTTAAAAGTTAAATTAATATTTTTTACTTTACTTTTTCCTAAATATTTTAATTTTTAAGAGACAAACAGGAGAAAAAAACGTAGATGCTTCTGCATCTGCAAATTACTATCATATCTGTCTTTGTATCTCAGAAGAAAAATAAACTTAATCACTATAATCATCATTGAGAAAATAAACCCACATATTTTCTACTGAATGAAATTAGAATTATTGGCTGGGTGTGGTGGCACACGCCTGTAATCTCAGTGGCTCGGAGGCTGACACAGGAGGATCGTGAGTTCAAAGCCAGCCTTAGCAATGGAGAGGCACTTAGTAACTCAGTGAGACCCTGTCTCTAAATAAAATACAAAATAGGGTTAGGGATGTGGCTCAGTGGTCAAGTGCCCCTGAGTTCAAACCCTGGTACCAAAAAAAAAAAGAAAAAAAGAATTACTTACAAGGGAACAAGAATGAGAGAAATAAAACATTATAAGTTTTATATGTATAAAATGTGTTTAACATTAAAAATACTATAATTATTTTATAATTATAAAATACTATATATAATAATGATGTGTTTTCAAATTTCATATTATTACCATACTATTTAAAATTATGGTCACTATCTTTGTTTCTTAACTCCAAATAGCTACCCATTATATCTTAGTTCACTGAAAATATACTATATTTCAAAATAAAAGTAACACCTTCCACTGATGGAAACAGAATGCTGTGTCACTTGCAGAAACATGGGCAATATTTGGTTAACATGGAAAATAAAATTTAAGAAGTCTACCATTATTAGTACAAAACTCTAATAAGTCATTTTGGGTTATGGAGTATTATACTTTAAATTCTATTTGCAACTTTACACATTGGTGTTTAAATCAAAAGTAAGTACAATAGGTAATACTCATGCTATATAAGTTTATTTATGTAAGTTTCCATATGGCATGGAGTGATTTTGTCAAATTTCACCTTTTAAGTTAAAAATGTAAATGAGACATTAACCTTGCAAGAGTCATAAAACTATAGCCTCATTATCAAGGTATAACATGTTCAAATTTCAGAGGATAACCATTTCAATGATACTATATATACATTATTGAAAAGTAAAGAAATGATTCCTAATTTTGTTGTATCGGGAGTATTATATTTGGTCTTGAAAAACTTAACATAATTTAGTTTCCTCCATCTATAATGACAGTCAAAATGGAGTCCTGAAATGAAATAATGTCTTCATGTTCACTCTACAGCTACTAATTAGTGTCCAAATAGTAGGAAAAGGTAAAAGAACATAATATTATGAAATTTTACTTGTCCTATAATATATTTGGTTATAATCCCAATCACCAATGTATTTGAGAATGTAAACAGAAACTCATATTAAGGCACAAGCATCCCCCTAGTTGAATCCATTTAATCTGATTCAATTTAAGATATCACAAGATTTTACAAATACCCTTATTTATGGCAAAACAATATTAACTTAGATATTAGACATGTTTCCATTATATTTAGAAATACCTTTATTGTTTGTTTTAACAAATTCCATTCAGGGTACTATTATTTGGAGATATGCCGACAAAAAAACTATATATAGCCTCTCATCAAAAAGAGTGAAATTGTACCCAAATCTATCATCAGATAGCTATCAACATTACACTGTATTGTACCAAGTACATTTTGTGATATAAACAGAGAATGAATGTACATTATTTAAGCAGAAATGCCTACAGAGAAGACACTAAATAGGAAACAATAAAATATTTGGTGGGATGAACAACTCATGTTAGAAAATTCAAAAAACTCAAGCTGTCTGAAGGTTGAAGGTGCTCTTATCCATATGGCAGGAGGCATGAATTTTAATCCAGGTTCTGTTGCTAACCATATTATCTTGTCAAAATGCAATATTGGAACATAATAATTTCCTCATCTATAATGGGAATGACAACATTTTTCTGCTTATAAGACAGAAATGTATTATTATATTTATTTTCATTGCTTTTGAATAGTTTCAAGATTGTCAATACCCATTCAAATAGCCATTAGTTATAAATCATTTCTTAGATTTTATTGTTATTAAACTTTTTACATTATTATTATACTAAAATAATTTAAATTTCAGAAATTTTTACAGAAATCAGAGAATAATAGAAAGTAAAAGGATTTGTAAGCAGCTGTAAATTCAGGATTTCATCAAATCTATTATTTTTCATTAAAAATGTCAGGATGTTTGCTTAGATTCCTTTCTACATACAGTTTTCCAATTGTTTATATATCCGAATATCTTAGAATTTGCCCAGCTATTTTCCTATTAGGAAATAAAAGTGTTTTATAAGGCTTTATGTTTTTCCCAATTACATATCAATGGGCCAAAATGGGTCCTCAACAGAAATAGGTAATATGTCTACATGATAAAAGACAAATTTTATGAGGTGGGTCTAGTTAATTAATCTTAATAACAGTAATAGGAAGTGGAAGTGGTAGTTAGGAAATTGAGCTTTCATCTTAAGACATGTTTTCTTGCCAAATGGCAGTGTTCCTCTTATCACTTTCCAGAGTCAGTAGCACACATTGACATATCTCTAGCCGCACATTACCTCACAAGAAGGTTCAAATTCACAGGAAATTAAAAAGAAATGAAAGTTGATTTTGTAGGTGGCATTTGTCAGTCCTGCTGGGTTAAAGTATAGGTTATTCCCATAGGAATATCACAACTGAAAAACTAGTTAATGTCCTGTTGTTTTTAAAATGCTTTTATATCATCACTTGAAAGTATTCTATAAATGTAAAAAGTCATCTATGGGTGACATTGTACCTCAAAGCTGAAAGGATCTCATCTGAATTTCTGTAATGGATGTCTGTAATAAAATCTTGTATATAATGTGATTTCAAGAAATCCATTATCCAAAGCATAAACACCTTGTTAATGGTGGCTGTTCACAGTATTGGCCTAAGGCACTGTCAGATAATCAACCTAAACTAAAATATCAGAGAACAACTGAGTGTGTTGGAGGCAAGTTAATTTATAAGGTCAGTTAAAGGAAAAACATTATCACACAACTGAAGTTGCATTTACTCCTCAAGAGAGTATTTTGGCTTATATTGATTGCATCAGGGACACCCTCAGGTAATGTCAGGCATTAATTTGTAGTTACTCTCACACAAATGCACTGGTAGGTTAAAAATATGGCCCATATAGAAACATAAATCATTGTAAAATTTTATGATTGTTACATGTTAAAGAATGGTTCTAAACAAATATTTTTTGAGATATTTGAATGAAAGTTAAATAACCAAATTGGAAATAAAAACTACATAATAAATTATAGAAGGTTGTCTATCTTATCAGTTATTTGTCATATATCATTGCGTATCCAACACTTTATACCATGTCATTCACATTATTGGTGGTCAATTAATATTTACTGAAATAAATATTTGAGCATTTCATAAAGATTACATGTTCATCATTTATATAAATATTTTATCACAAATTGAGTTATATTGAATCCTTTTTAAATCTGACAAGAAAAATGTTGATTTTTTTCTAAATCTGAGAATTAGCAACTAATTAGAATTATAATTAGTATATAACTCTTTTTAATATAGCTTCTTACAGAAACACATTCAAAGAGAGCTGGTTCTAATGTCCAACTACCATACCTCAAGACAGGTTATTTATTTATTTATTTATTTATTTTGGTACTGAGGGTTGAATCCAGGTGTGCTTAATCACTGAGCCACGTACCTAGCCCTTTTCTATATTTTATTTAGAGACAGGGTTTTGCTGAGTTGCTAAGTGCCTCACTAAGTTGCTGAGGTTGGCTTTGAACTCCCAATCCTCCTGCCTCAGCCTACTGAGCAGCTGAGATTACAGGCGTGCACCACCACCATGCCCAGGAAGACAGGTTATTTTAAAAAGCTCAAAAATATTGATTCCTATGATGTGACTATATTTTAGGCCAATATAAACATCATCATATTTCCTCTTTCAATAATGATTTTTAGGTACACTAACTAGTTTTGGATATTGTGTTGGCTATTATACTCTGCTTTTACAATCCACATTGTTCTAGTTTCTTCTTTAGAATACACACACTGCATTGTGCAAATGCATATTCTTTTTGACCCCTCCTAGATTCTATAAGATAGAAGGTGGTGTCTGCTTCTGGTGCATGTAGGAGGGCCCTATGGAAACAGAACCCACGCCTTGGAGGAAAAATGCCCCTATCAGCTCCTGATAGCATCATCCAAGGGATGATACTTCATGAAGATTGTGATTGTTGGTTCTAGTTGTGGTTCTTTCTGGAATGTAACCTTTTTTTTTTTTACATTTCCAGACCCATAATATTTCATAATATATGCTATTTACACCAATGTTTAGGATTCTAACTCCATGGGCCTCTCATCTGAATTGCTGGGGTCTGGATTTTATCTTTATTAAACATGAGTTAGAAGTTCTTGATATCACCAATTGCTAGGCAGAACTCGTACTCTGACATCTGCTCCCAGCACAATAGAGTAACACTTGCAAGCTTCCAGATACTGATAACCTCCTCTCTGTGCCACAGTCTTTAAGGAGGTTAACTGGTTTCAAGGTACAATTTCAATGTGTCTTCTGTAAGTCTGTTCTTTTTGTCTTCCAACATCTCTGTAGCCATGTCTGTATATTAAAAACTATTAAATTAACAAATATAATTTTTGTTTACCTAATTAGATCCTGACCAAGAGAAGTACTATTTTTTAAGTTCAACTTCATAAAATATTTTTTAATTAATTGATTTTAATACAGAAAAAAAAACTTACTGTTAATGTCCTTAACTGAGCTTGCATGTGAGAATATACATTGTCATGATATTAGCTTAATTATGAGATAATGTTTAGTATTATATTCTCATGGTCACTTTAATATTTTTACAAGTGGATAAATAATTGAGTCTATCTTTTATACTATGAGAATAAATATGAAAAGTGCTCAGTATATAATTTTATTTGAATTACCATGCATTATTATTGCATTTATCACGACTCAGAAAACATGAAAGTGATGAAGAATCATAATAGATTCAGCTAGTTATCTATCTTGGATTTTGAAAATCTTTATTACCTTGAAAACCATATAAACTCATGAATTACATTTGTTTGGCGATTTGAAAGCAGAACATTACTGGTGATTAAAATTCATTGGTGATTAGTATTATTCTACAGGTGATACGTGAATATGACAGATTTCTTAAAAATAATTTTTCTGAGACTGTACAACACTGAAGAAGGGAGAAATAGTTTTCAATTGCCCAAAATTAATGAGTGCAGAAACTTCATTATGTTACAACAACTCAATATTTCAGTAATCATTAATGTACTCTTCTAATAATTATTCAATCTTTGTTATAATATAAAGAGCTAAAATATTAATCTGCACTTTTCATTTGTGCAGCTACATGTATTTTAGAAAAATGTAAGGAAACCATCTTAAAATAATTTCCATATTCATAGCAATTTCAAGCAAAATAAAAATTCTCCTAAACATTCTATAATGAAACATAATGGTTTGTTCTTTCACCAGGTCTTCTACTCTATACACATGTAAATATATAAATACTCTCTCAAACATGTACATTCTATTTATCTATCTAGCTATCTGAATCCATATCTATACAAACCAATGTCATGTCTTTTTTGGCAACATAAGTGATTTTCCAATAGCCAAACTGGGTTGCTCTGTGAAGCAATTTTTATTAGAATATACTATGTAACTTTACTCTTCTACAGTCAGATATTTGAAGTTACATTATTTTGCCTCTAATTTATAAATTAAATATTATAATGGAAACCTCCATTTTTGAAAATAAAGAAGAAATTTTACTATTCACCCAGACAGATATGCCACTTATAGCTAAAAGCTGCCAGTAAGCTTCTATCTCTCAGTGATGACCAAGATTTCAATGATTCATAGACTGAATCAGAACCTAGACTTAATGTGGGGCTTAGTCCTGGTATTCTTGATAACTTTTGCCACATCAAAACTTGAGTCTCAGGTTTGTAAATTTATAAAATGAAGGGTGAACCAGAGATGTTACTATGGTAGTAGAGTAAAATGAACTTTTATAAATAGAGTAGAGTTCCCATCTTGGCTCCATCACTCCTTAGCTGGATGAATTTTGGTGATGTTATTTAATCTCCTTAATATCAGTTTCTTTACCAATGAAACAGACATTGTTGATTCAGTGCACTAATACTATAGGGTACCATGCATGTATAGATAGACTCTACAATTTCAAGTTTCTTCTAGCTCTAAAATTCCATTGCCTAAACAAACTTAAAATTATTTATTTTATTTTTTTTTTCTAATCATTGGTTTCCTTCAAGAATCTTAAGGCCCCTAATGTGCTTGTCTTTTAGAAATTTGTTAATTAAATAAGAGAGAATTAGATAGTTTTAAAGTATGTTCTTGGAAATTTCAACTCAACAATGATTTTAGGAGATCAATATTAGCAGTTCTTCTACATGATTTCACAAATTGTTTTCTGAAATTTATTCCACTTGACCCCCCCACCAACCCCAAAGGCCCTGAAGGAGCAGAATAAAGTTGAGCAGTAATTCTTCATTGTCCAGCCCCTACATCAATATTGTTGAGTAGAAAAATAGGAGAGAATAGTAATGGGCTTTAACCTTGGTAAAGAGACATTGTATCCTAAACTTATGATTGCAGCATTATTTATAAAACTCTATGTTGCAATGTTTCATGACTTTCCGAGAATATTTGAAATATTTAAAATAATAGCAACAAGATCATCTTTAATTCAAGATTTATAAAAGGAAAGTTTTCTCAGCAGAGGAAATAAGGACATTTTAAACCAGATAGTACTTGGCTTATGAGGGAAGATATTGTAAGATTTTTAGCAGAATTCCTGGATTCTACTCTCTAGATGCCAATAGTATTATTACCTCCAGATATAACTATAAAAAATGTTTCCACAATACGGTGATTTCTGATAAAACTATATACAGAATTACCATATATCAGACATTTCACCTATGAATATATGTCCAAAAGAACTGAAGAAGGGACTTAAACAGATATTTATATATCAATGCTCATAGCAGAATTTATGTATGTGAGCCAAAAGGTAGAAACAACCTTAATGTACATCTACAGGTAATGGTTTATATACCACAAGGTGATATATACAAAAATGGTATATTATCCAACCACAAAAGTTCTGATGCATGCTGTAATATGAATTATCCTTGAAAACATAATGCTAAATAAAATAATCTAAGCACAAAAGGGAAAATATTATATGATTCCACTAGTAGAATGTACTTAGAGTAGTAAAAGTCATAGAAACAGAAAATAGAATGATTGTTGCCAGGTGTGGAGGACAGTAAGGGATGAAAAGTTTTCATTTAGAGTTGAAAGTTTCAGTTGGGGAAAGATGGAAAGTATGGGAGGTAGATTGGACAACAATGTAAATATACCTTGTGATATTTAGGTAACCGTATTTTCTTTAATTTTTAAGCAGTTTATGACTTTTTTGGTATTGGAAATTACACACAGGGGCACATTACCACTGAGCCACATCCTCAGCTATTATTATTATTATTATTATTATTATTATTAATAGGGTCTTGCTAAGTTGCTTGGGGCTCTTTAAGTTGCTGAGGCTGGCCTGGAAAGTATGATCTTCCTACCTCAATCTCCCATATTGCTGATATTAAATTTATGTGCTATCTCACCCAGCTTTATCACCTTTATTTTATTTAGTGCTAGTGCTACTTCTATCATGGTTCAAACACCTCCCTTATAAAGGAAATATTTTATCCTATTTTAAATGATTACTACTACTTTCTCACAAGCCTACTCTTGAAACAATTTCCATTTTAGGTTGAATTTTCAGTTATTATGAGAGAAAATACTTGTTTAATCACTAGAAAATATGTGACAAAACAGTAAATACACACTGGCAACTGAAATGTCCAGATATGGTGGGTTGGATGGTGATTCCAAAATTAATATGACTGTATTTTATTCCCCTGAACCTGCAGATGGGACCTATAGAAACGAAGAAGTGTCTTTGCAGACATAAAAAAAAAGTGTCTTCAGATGAGGATTATCCAAATGGGCCCTAAATCCAATAACACATAGAGGAGAGATACATAGAAAGGAAGACAATATGAAGATGGAGACAGATTGGAGTGATGTCACCACAATTCAAGGAACACCAATGATTGCCACAGCCACCATAAACTGGTCCAATGGCATGAAAGGGATTCTCCCCTTAAAGCTTTCTAAAGAAGTTAGGCCCTGCAGACAACTTCAATTTGGACATCTGGCTTGGGAATTGTGAGAGAATAGATTCTGCTTCTCAAGATACCCAGTTTGTGGTAATTTGTTATGGCAACCACAGAAAGCTAATATATAAGGCAACTACAATTCATGACCACAAATGTTATACTCACTGTTCTCTAAATTAATATTTAAAATAGTTATCTATATATCAAACATAATATTGATAGTGAGGAGCTATGTTAGGGTGATGATTTTCATTAAAGGAATGCTGCTATATAGAAGGTCTATTGTTATCTAGTAGTAAAAATATTGTACAGCATTGTCTATAACAATTCCAAACATGTTAACATACAGACCTCAGAAATATGCACAACAAGGCTTGTGCTTCTGCTCCTGTGTTGCTACAGCTCTTGGACTGTGAGGCAGGGAGCTAGTTAATATGCACCTACCGTAGCAGACCCCAGCACCTGTATTGCAGACACTAATCAAAGTGCTCTTCATGGGGTGAAAGAATTGCTATTTGTAATGCAATAATTAGGCTGGATAGAAAGGCCTGTAAAGTAAATCAATCTAGTCTGCTCTCGAGATCTGACTCCATTCTCTTGGCAGATTGTTAACATAATGAGACAGAAGCTGACAAGAGGTCCTGCGGAAAAGACTGGTGTCACTCTGTTCCCTTCTTTCTTTAATTTTACAAGCCTTCTTAGGACATAATTGCAATTAAAACTAATATAAGCCATTGATAAAACAGGGGATTCTAAGCTTTTCAAAGGTTATGAGAAGGATGAACTGGAATGCAACAGCAGTCAGAACACCTTACACACAACTTCTGTATTTTGTTTTACTGAAAGCTCTCAAAGGACTGCTAGGATACCCAGTGAGTAATTACAGTTGAGGGAGAAACAGGGAGGAACATTCAAATTCCAGCTTAAAAATACTGTGTTGATTAATGTGAAGTTCAGTAAAAGGAAACAAATTATGTGTTCTTTATAAATCAGGATTGACTTTGAAAAGCAAACTTATTTGTTCTGTCAAAAGTGTTGAATTGACAGAATGTGTTGCCCTACCCCAACAATCAGGCCATTTCTTATATACAGCAAGATTCTCATGCAACTATATAAAAATCCACTTAAAATGGACATAATTTTCACATATTAGTAATTTTTTCTATCATTTCCTATGTTTGAAATCCTCTTTGTAGAAAATTTAATAAAAAACAGATTTCCTATTTTTAGTGATACAGCAAATTAAATTGAGGTTCCTTTTTCTCAATATAAATATTTTTCATAGAATTTGTGTTTTATGTTAGGTTCTCTCTGGAATTAACAAAGGTAGACACTAATAGTAAAATTTTATAACCTGCATCAAAATGACAGATATATTTGAAATCATTAGATATCTTGAAATGAAGAAGAGCATCAGACTCAGTCTTTTCTGAATACACTGTGCTATGTGTTCTTTGCACTTAACTTATTGTGTCAAGAATATTGTGAAAAACAATCATGTATATGTGTATATGGATGTACACACATAGAAAATATTCATAATATATTGTCAGTGCTCATGCTACCCAGTATTTTTAGATTAGTTTATCAGAAATTAAGTAACCAGGCAATACATAATCATCAGGATTGTCTTTTTGTTAGAGATGACTATTTATTTATGTTTAGAATAAATGCATGTTTATTTAAGAGCAGGTTCATAAGGCTTCAGCAACAATGAAAATTGGTATGGTTTATTGTTACTGCTACTGTTTGGTTTTGTTTATGTTTTTTCCAGTAATAGAATAATTTTCTAGGCTTTTATAAGCTGAATTTTATTTCTCCGATATTGCGTTATATCATCATCATAATAATACAGCAAAGGAAGTAGCAGAAATTTTCATTAATCCTGGTTAACTATGCAGAATTTCATGCATATTTCCAACTTAATCCCAGTAATGTCTTTTCCCGAGATGCAGGTGTTTTTATTACTTTTTTTAAGGTGATAAAACTGTTCTATCAAAATGACTAACTTTCTCAAATTGAGGAGTCTGAGAAAAATCCAAGTACCCAAGTCTAATTCTGAAGACAATGACCTTTACTGGGAATGTGAGCGGCCTGAAGAACAACCTCATTTCTTCTCCCTCTTAAATGTAGTCAGTTTCATTTTCAAATAGCAACAAAGGAAACAAGGATTTATACAAAGCTTAGTAATATAAAGAAAGTTAAATTTTCATGATGTGCTTCAATAAGTACTTCCTTTGAGAAATAAGTTCACTCAAGAAAGAGAAAACATTTTGCAGAAGGGAAATGTGAAAATTGTGAAGCACTGAAGATATTTAAAATAAATTTTAGCACTAAAATATCTAACACTAAAGAGATTTGAAAGAAAATGTTCACAATAAGCCTTTCAGAACACAGACTTTGAGTTTTAGAAAGAGTATGTATATGTGGAATTTTTATTAAAAACTTAAAGACATAACAGCAGAGCATAGAATGGTGCTTTCCAGTAGCTGGCAGAAAAGGTACACAAAGAGATGCTGTACAAAGGCCATAAAGGACCAGTTATGTAAAATGAGTAAATTCTGGAACCTCTAACATATAGCATGTTAATAATTTTATATGTATATGTGGAATTCATTAAGAGTGGTGGTCCTAAGTATTCTCACTGCATGTAAGCACACAGGAACATACTCACCAAGGTAAAGGATATATTAATTAGCATGGTTTTGGTAATCATTTCACAATGTATAGTTTATAATTTTTATTTATCAAGTATATGTCAATAAAGTCAGAAAATAGCTATGCAAATGTAATGTAAGGCAAATATGGGCCAAATCATTCAAACTGATTTTGAAAAGGCTTCCAGTATTCCAAGGGAGACCATAAAATTGAAATGTATGGCATTTAAATTACATTTGAATATTTCCACCTATAATAGTACCACTATCATAATAGAATGAGACTTACTTTTAGTGATAGAAAAAAGTCAGTTTTGAAAATTAAAATACTGAAGATATATGCATCTACATGGGTATATAAATGTGTGTATGTTTTCCAGGATAAATTTGTAATAAACAATGAAGTTACACATCAAATATAAATAAAAACTCCTAAGCTATTCTTGCTCCTAAAAAGTTCTAAAACAAATAGCAATATAGATGACCCAGGATTTTAATATTTCAGCTACTCTTATGATTTGTATATGAAGTGTCCCCCAAAAAGCTCACATGTGAAGCAATGCAACAAGGTTCAGAGGAGAAGTGATTAGATTGTGAGAGTCTTAACCCAATCAGTGAATTAATCCTCTGATAGGGATTAACTGAGTGATAACTGAAGGCTTGTAGGGTGTGGCTAGAGGAGATGGGCATTGGAAGCATAGCTTTGATATATGTATTTTGTAATTGGTGAGTGGAGTCTCAGTCTCTCTCTCTCTCTCTCTCTCTCTCTCTCTCTCTCTCTCTCCTGCCTAATCATCATGTGAACTACTTCCCTCCACCATACAATTCTACCATGATGTTCTACCTCTCCTTGAATCCCAAGGAATGGAGCTGGCTGTCTGTGGATTGAGGCCTCTGAAACCATGAACCCCCACATAAACTTTTCCTCTTCTGCAGTTGTTCTAGTCAAGTCTTTTAGTCACAGCAGAAAAAAAGCTAACTAAAACAAGTACTTTTGTGTAATGCATAGTATTATCATTGATACTTTCATTGAATACCCATAATTCTCTTCAACCCCTATAGGTAAACCAATTGCTTCTTCTAGGAATTGTTTTTCTCTCTAAATAGCTTTTACAAGTAGTACCACAGATATGTCTCTGGCTTTGGTTCTTCATTAGCAGAATGGATTATATACTCTTTGTTTATATAATTAAATGTGCAGAATAGTAGGACTTTAATAATTGACATAATAAATAATATTAGGATAGATCTATTAGGATAGATCAAGTTTTGTATCAAAGCATTCAAAGAATCATATTCAAATCTGATGATGTTGCTCACCTCTGGGTTCAGAAGAGTAAATATGATTAAGAGAATGTTTATTTGCTCAATATAGTCTGTATAGATGCAACAGAAAAACAAATTATTCAAAATTAAGAAAAAATATATTTAGTTAAAATCTTTATGGTGATACATTTTCATTAATTGATATTCAGTCCATAAAGAATAAAAATTGATCAAACTAAATATGTGTGCTTTGATTATTCTTTCCTTTAAAAGTACTGTACAAAAGTGCTTAATTCCAGTTAGTGAACTATGATATGAAGTTAAAAAATCATTGTTTCAAAGTTTTATGTTTGTAAACTCTGACATATTATACACAAAACCAAAATGTTGAATATATACAAATGTTGATTAAAAATAAGCTTGTTCATGAAATGAAATTCGATATGTTCAATTATGGATGAATCTGTTATACATATAAGAAAAAATTATAGCTTCAATTTTGTAACATGCTTTCACTTTAGTTAAAACAGAGATTGATGTCATATTGGTGACAGTGTAGTTGCCTGAGGCTAAGCTGATATGAGCCATAATATGAGATATTTCTTAGAGATGTTTTCTTTCTGTAACATTTCTGCCTTACAGAGATCATTCATGTTTCATTAAGAGCCTAAATAAAAGCAACTTTCACTGGATTTATCTTTTTCTAAATATAAAGTAAAAAAGTGGCAATATGGTAAGCCATTGGCACTTGAGGAAACTAAAGTAAATTAAAAAGTTGACAGGCAAAGAAGATTTTCAATTCGGTTATAAATTACAGGAAATTATTACAATATAACAAGACAGGACGATGACATTGGAATTGATGTCATGAAAGATAAAAGAACTGGTGAATGTAACTTTTAGCACAAGAAAGTAAAAGCACATTTCCATTTTAGTAGATAAGTCGTATAGAAACATGTTCTCTAGATACCTGTTTAGAAAATACAAGTGACATAATGCATCAGGCTTACTCATTTTTGTTGTGTTATAGAGTCTCTTAATATACTTTTTCATCTGACTAGTATATAACATTAGTATTGAAATGTTAGTACACTGAACTGTATTTCTAATGCTAAACACATTATTATTTTATAGTTTATGCCAAACTGTGTAAAAAATGCTTTATACAGAAGATTAATCAAATTTGCAAATTATTTTTATTTTATTGTTCCATTAAAAACTGGGGCTATAAATTGTGTCTTTTCTATAATTAAGTAGACTTCTATATCACAAGTGGTTACAAAGGGTTAAACTTACATTGTTCACTTCTAATATGGACATTTGATAAAAGAGATAACTCAGGTTCTTTGCTCATAAAAATAAATAAGGATATTTAAAATAATCCTTTGGAATATTGTACATAGCACCTATTCGTGCCAAGACATTATTTTCTAAAATGCAGAACAAAGACAAAACATGTAGCATATAAACTGCTGTTACTGTGGTAATGTTTATAGGTGACATGGGAAAGACTGTTCTCCATGCCAGCATTAATCACATTTGGATGCTAACACATTTCTCCAAGCTTTAACTGTATGTTGATTCAACATGCTTTTTGCTTAGACTGACTTCCTCCTAAATTATACAATGACTACAGGAAAACAACAATTGCTCAATCCCCCATCACACCTTAAAAAAAGTTCACCTCATCTATTTCAGTAAGACAACCTTGAAAATACATAAGAACTGGTGTAATGGATGGTATTTTCCATAAACAAATTTATGTTTCTTATATATTTAAAAACTTCACAAGCAAACAAGCCTTTTTTTCTTTAACTGTGAGAATATATTTCACAAAGACATAATATCCAAAATGCAGTTTTTACTCTTCTTTCCTCACAGAGAACTATGGAATTATAATTGAAATATATGTTAATGATAGAGAAAATGATATATCATAAAACTAGGTGACAAATTAAAACTGGGATACAATTCTGTAAACCACATATATGATCAGGAATATTAGAGGACATTAGGAAACTTAATTCTACATGTCATAAATACACTCAATTGTTCATTATTGAAAGGATAAGCCCTTTATCTCATGGCTACTTTTTCTTGCCCAATAGACATCTGATTGTAGACAATTTCCTTTGAAGTTATTCATCAGCTATTGATCACAATTCAAGTGGTTGTAATGAAATACTTTGATTGAGGGAGAATAAAAAGCACACTGGGGGCCAAAAGACAGCTAATATTATGCAAATGAGAAGTCATTAATTATAGCTGAGATAAAACATGAAAATAAGAGTACATATTTGAATGTGAGAGATACTCTTTAAAAGAAATAATTTAAAAATGCTCAGAAACTTGGACTTAAAGCAAGGCCATGAAACTTAGTGGCAACATCTCTGTTAGCTTCAAAAACAAACACATAGGATGTGTTATGTTGGGTGACAGGAATACAGAGATAATATGCTGTAGACAGATGCTCTGTCTTCAAGGTTTAGAGCTAGCCTGACCCTGGTTTAAATTCGTACTCTATCACTTAGTAGCTGTGCAAGTTTTTTCTTTGAGTCAAAGGCAAAGATAATCACAATAAGTAATTTTTCAAATTAATATGGGTTGAGTTTCCTTGAAAAATCTTTCCCCAATCTATTACTTTACTGTTAGCAATACCCACCCCCACCTTCAAACATGGAATATACCATTGAAATGAAAGGAGTAAACATAGCATGGTAATATTTGGTCCTCCACCAAAACACATAACCATAACGTATTCTAGGAACCTAGGTCGTTGCTGTTTAAGACAGAGTGAGGTTGGTAATTTTCATTTCATTTGTCATTTTGAAAATGACAGAGCAACATTTGATGAGGCTGTGTAATCTATTTATGTTCTTGACTTATTTCACTGTGTTGAAGGAGGAGACACAATAATGATGAAGCACTTAAAAGAAAAAAAAGTGACAAACACATACACAAAAAAGCAGCATGTAAGTCAGCTATTAAGCTACAGTAACCCTCAAGTGCTGGCCATTTAAAATGAACTTGTCTTCACTTAGGCAGTGCTTAATTCACTCCACAGTTGCCCAGGAACACTCACACTTTTATCCTTTCATGCTGATCAACACAGGATAAATGAGATTACATAGGCTCTTTTACTAAACTCAGATAATAAACTTAATTAATTAACTCATCAGTGGAAATAACCTAGAGAGATTATCAAGATTATAAGGATGACAAATTAGCAGCAATGGAAAAGAAACATGTTCCTCTCTCTGCCCAGGTCACTCACTTATCTTTTGTGTACAAGGAGGATGTTTGGCAGGATTGTATCTAATTGCTATTAATTAACATTTATTGAATACTTCCTGAATATAACACTATATAGCAAATTGCCAACCAGTGTAACACTTAAAATATAAGGTTTAATATGCTCTCTTTGATATGCCAAGAGTGCATTCTGTTCATTCTAGAAATTCATTTTTCTTTATTACCTTCACACCCATTTCCACAGAAATTCATAGTAGAAATTTCTTTGTCTTTTTAATTAAAAGAATTTTTGGGTACTTTGTTTTTGAGGAAATAATCAAATTAAACACAAAGATCCCCTTTTTTTATTTGTACTGGGTTTTGAACACAGGGGTGATTTACCATTAGGGTACATCCCTGGTCCTCATTACATTTTTAAATTTTGAGACATGGTTTTGCTACATGGCAAGGCAGGGTTTGAACTTGCAATCCTCCTGTCTTAGCCTCCAAATTTGCTAGGATCACGGGTGTATGCCACTACATCCAGTTTGTTGGGCCTAGTTTGAAGGAACTACTGTTAACTATATTCCAGGAGATGTTTATTTTTTTATTTATTTATTTTTTTACATGATTTCATATGCACAATACTACATTAAGAAAAATTCCTATAGAGCCATTGAAAACTGCAGGCTGATGTGTAGATGTCTCTTAATAATTAATAAAAATTCTGGTTTTGGAATGTCAGAAAAAGCTGTCATTACATATTATCAAGGAGTCATTTTCCACACCAGAAATACAAAGAAATGTTGAACATAAATGTATAAGTCTGTGACTCAGATAATGTATACTGCTTTCAGTGATAGAAAAATCAAATTTGCAATTAAACCACAGGCCCTGTAGCTCATATGGGGAGTGTAGGCAAAACAATTCCTCGACTTAAAAATAATACCCAAAAGCAAAATCCATGACATTCAGCTGCTGTTTCGATAGAGATCATTCATTCTGCCCTCAACCAAATTTTCAGAGGTTTGGTTTAGGGAGATGATTATACCACCCATAAAGTGTCATCGTAGTTATGGTGTTCTCTGATATATCTTTGGGAAACATATCGTTTCTCAGTAAGCCCTCTGTTCAGGGACAAGATCAGAATTGAGATTGAAAGCTTTAGCCATCAGACAGTCTTCAGGCTTTTTCATTTGTAGTATACAGCTAGATGTGCTGGTAGAAAACACGACTTGACAATTGATTTACTGCACAACTTCCTGGAAGGAGGTTTTTTTCAATTCACTGTGAAAATAACATGATATTTTCTATACTGCTATTATTAACATTTACAGACTTAGGGAGCTTGTGGCACTATGGAGTACAGTAAAAGACTAGACATTCAAGCTGATTATCTTACTCTAAAATAAACTATATTCATGGGTACATTGACACTGCTATTTTAAAATACATTCTTGAGCCTCAACAATCACCAAATACAAATGTGTGAAAGAACATCATTAAGTGCTCAGAAACACTTATTTGCTTCTGTTCCAAAATTCAGTCCATTCAGGAGACGCTAAGTGGTACATGTTGTGGCCCTATGCAATCATGTAATCATGTTCTGTAAAACAAAATTTCATTTTGAACCCCATTCTCTTGGTCAGCATATGAGTTGACAGGTACTAAAGACAAAAGATATATGGCTTGATTAGTGAGCTTCAAACAGGCTGCTTTACCAACAAAACAAACAATTCCCTCTTCTGGTGTCTGAGTATCTCACTGTCAAATGCATTGCTTTGAGGAAGAGCATCGCCTTTGGATATCAGTTAAAATAAAAATGTTTGTAACACGGAAATAATATGTTAAAAATCATTGTCAATTATTAATTTAATTTGTCTTCCAGCAAAGACCTCCAGGGCTGTCATACAGAAAGGCAAATTTTAATGGGATAGTGAAGAATGTGCAAGAGGGATTGTATACTTGGCAGAGATTGAAATGCAAATTTGCAATCTCCATTCATCTAAGGAGACTATGCATTTTAGAAAAAGGAAAAAGTTGACCAAGATAAGAGAATGCCAAAGAAAAATATTAGTACCTTCACCATGTTTTCCAAAGCTAAAATTAACCAAGGGTTAGGAATAAGACCATCTATTATTCAATATATAATGTAGATGTAAGTTTGTATATATAAAAGGAAAATGATTTAATTACTGTCAACAAAATTAATATCTTCTTATTTAAAATAAATAAAATATATCACACATCATGAATTGAAATTGATTGTTTTTTTAAAATTTTTCAATTATTTCATGGATTTTGAAATTGAATTGATTATTTTTCTGTATTATAAACACTTTGGTATCAAAAATTACCCAAGGTAGTATTTACTAGTTAAGATAAGTTTAACACAAAATTGAGTATATTATACACAGTTACTACACAATTTAGCATGAGATTTATGTACTGAAAACTGTCCCTTTGATGTATTACTGGAACTGGAGTTTTATTTTTCTTATTGAAAATTAATACATAGTTTTCTCTTTTTTAACTTTTTATTTGTTTTAATTAGTTACACATGACAGTACAATGACCTTGACATATCATACATTTGAATCAGATGGGATATAATTTCTCATTTTTCTGAGTGTACAGGTTGCAGAATCATATTGGTCATAATGCATAGTTTTCTTTGCACATTTTACTAAAATGTTTATATCTTTGTCATTTTTAACTATGGTGGAGCAATTGGCTTTGTTTTATATTATTTTGAGTATTGAAAGAAAAGAGACTATATTGTATTATCTTGGCACCATAAACAATTATACCTAACCTTTAAACTTTTGAAAGAGAAAAGCATACCCGATGACAAGACAGCAATGCTCTTTGCCTTGTATGAGATTAGCTTTTATTGTAAAAATGTGTTTTCCAACTGGGCAGCCTTTATACCCCTCACAAAGCACTTAAACATGTTGTTTTTGTATTTTAGTAACTCTACTTTTAGAAATGAGTTTCTACAGAAACATTAATAGAGGCAAATATACTGTTTGTGTTGCTGCAATAAAAAAGAATTACTGCATATTGTTGGCTTACAAAACCTAGGTTTATTATCTTATCTTTCTATAGGTTGGAAGTTGGACACGATTATAACTGGGTTAATATCTCTTAATATCTGAAAGCCTCTTGAGGCTCTCAGAGGGTGCACATTACCTTGCCTATTCCATTTTCAATGGACTCCTAGGTCTTTGTCTCTCTATATATTCACAGCCAGGAAGATTGTCTCCCAGATCAGTCTTTTATAGTCACATCCCGCTCTCTCTTGTTCTCCTTTTCTTTTCTATATTTAAGGAACTTGAGATTATACCTGATTGATTCTGATAACTCAAAATAATCTCTTCTCTAATTCCTAAATTCTTTCACATTCCAAGTTCATTTGCCAAATAAAACCATATATTCATGAATTCTTGGGATTACGACATGGAGTTTTAGGGAAAGGAAACATTATTTGTCTATTATACAAATAAAAGTTTATCATACTTTTTACTCACAGTAAATTCTACCCATCAATGGAGAATTAAGAAAACGTTGATACATACGTTCAATGACACATTATACATTTACTGCAGAGAACAAGGAAGCCCATGTATAATGACATGAAAATATGATTGCAACATATTCTAAATACAAAATGAAGGTGCTTCCAAGTATATTTGTTAAGCCAACTGACCCCATGGATTCAGAACCATGTTTCCTTCTTCCCCCCTTCCCCCCAATTTTATGCACTGACTTTTTATAGAGAAAGATCTATTTGTATTGAGTGAGAAGAAAATTGCAAAACAAATTAACCTGACAAACGGTAACCATGTTATTGAAGTTTGCTTTTACTAAAGGTCACATGTAGTCTGATGTCCAGAGTGTATTTTTCAGCCTTATTTTTGAGCATCATTAAGTGTCAAAAGTAAAGAAGAATTTAAGTAGTTTTTTCCTTAAAAAAGAAACTACATGTTCACACATTTTACACATGGAGGAGACTCAAGGCTAGTAGACATTGGGCTACGTAAATGATTTTCTAAATAACGGAAATTTGAGTTAGCGTTACTTTTGATATATGTTCATTTTTTTTTTACCACAAATTGCTTATCCTTCTTATAATCCATGGTCATATTATCTGAGTCAATTACACTTTTAGCCTTAAGCTTTTTGGAGTCTGCTATATGCTCAGGGAACATCTGTTGCAATAGTTTTCTTGATTTTTTTAGCCCTGTTGGCTTCTGCTTCAGACAGCAACATCCTGCTGAGATTTGACTCAAACTCACAAACAGCAACTTTACTTTTACTTTATGTCTTTGTTTCTCAGTTCCCAGGTTTTTGACATTGCATGATCCATTTCCAGCTCAAGAAGTTCTTTCTTCTCCCTTTCATTATGGTCCTCCTTCATGGGTTATAGAGCAAGAACAGTGCTAAAAATTTTACTTATAAATCTGAACTTTTTAAAAGTTACATAAATAACTATTAAAAAAATTTACAAAGTAGAATAATAATATTTTTACTTTCTGAACAAGTTTTAAGATAAACCTCAGCATTTCTAACACTAATATAAAATTTTGTATTTCTAAGACTATTCCCTTTTGATTTTTTTTACAATCTTCAAACACATAGTTAAAATTATAAGATATAGTGATTTTGCTAGCTTACACTGAATAAAAAAAGGTTCTTATTACACCAAAATGATATTCAAGAGTAATAGACACAAACAAAATTATAAATCTTATTTATTTGCTACCCAGATTAAATACTATAGTGCTATTTTTAATAAAGTTAAAAAATCAATCATGAATTAAGAGTTTTGATTTTCCAGAAAATAGCTTTCACAAAATCTGAGGATTCTTATTTATTTAAACACAAGAATGAATATTGTATGGGCACAAAGAAATAGAAATCTGGTACATATAAACAGAGAAAAATTTCTTAACACGAACTTCAAATTATCTTTGGGAGGAAAATGGACACTATTAATCTTTGAAAACACAAATTATTTGGATAACCTTTTCAATTCTTCTATATTGGAAATCTTACCTTCATATGATTATTCAGAAATTTTTCTCTTATTATTAATTTTGAATATAGTATTATGGGACTATTCATGTCACATAAATATTTTTGAGTCTATAATAACAACATTGTATTGGCTTTTTTCATAAACTAGATTACTATATATTATGTTAAATATTTATTAGAGCAAATAAATATTCAATGACAAGTTTAAATAATTAAATTCACTTTAGTTTGAGAGATTTCTGACAAAATTAAGATGAACAAAAGATCCTTCCTTATTATCTGTTTATTTTAACTCAGATTTTGTTTGGCAATACATCTAACTTGTTTGTTGTTCATGGTTACTTCCACCAAATACATTACCTACCCAGTATCAGTATGGCTCTAAATGACACATACATTTTTCAGACTGTATAATCTAGGTTTTTTTTTTGTAGGAACTGTCTGATCTTGAATAATCTGATCATAGAATGAAGTTCAATGATTTCAGAAAGATGGTTACAGACATTAAACATAGTGACCTTACTAAGATGTTCTCAAAAACAAAACAAAACACTTCTTACTCATTTTGAAATGACATACCTTATAATAAATGTTTTGTATTACAAAATTATATATGCCTTTTTCCACTGTCATATTTTTCTGAATAAAATCTGTTGCTTTCTTAGGAAACAAAGAAAAATTCAGATCCATCACCAGACATTGTACTGTCCCAGGTACCCTCTTTAGATTTTCTTTTCTTTTTCCATTCTTCCCTACTTCCTCAAAGAATCTCTCTCCCAAAAAGTTACATTATTACTTCACATTATAAAATGCATGTAAATTCTACCATGGGAATATTTTGGATTTGCTATGCTTTCATATTAAGTCTACAATGGTCCATTCTTTCTAAATATTTCTCATAAGCAGCATATACATACTTTTGTAACCATAAATGAATAGATCCATCATTTTTCATTTTCTAAGACCAAGGCCTTTTTCCTCAGTAATA
The DNA here is from genome assembly GCF_001458135.2 of Marmota marmota marmota. Classification (NCBI taxonomy): domain Eukaryota; kingdom Metazoa; phylum Chordata; class Mammalia; order Rodentia; family Sciuridae; genus Marmota; species Marmota marmota. The sequence continues at coordinate 39,288,469 of NW_026000211.1, forward strand.
ATGAAAGTGTAGGAGACCTCAGAAAGGGCATGTATCTTTTTTTACTCAGCTAACATCTATATATACCCCAGGTCTATATTCAATGTCCCTCTCCTCCCAGGGACTGTTATACTACACTCTTCTCAGAAATTATTCTACGTTATTGTCTAGGAGAGAGAAGGTAAAATAAGTACATAATCATGTAAGTAAACAATATAATCTGTTACAAATTATGATAAGAACCAAAGTGCATGTTCTTTTGGAATTTACATTGCTTACTTTAGTGTTTTAGACTGTGTGAATGAAGACCTGGTACATGAACTTCTAAGTATCAGGTTTAGGTTTACCTGAATTATTCTTCGTGAATTCAAAATAGCCAGTTACAATTATAAAATTTTTCTAGATGAATTCCATAACCAATTAACAGTGTCAGTCAATTTGCAGAGGAGTAAAGACTGTTAAGTGAGCAGTCCAAGCAACTTATTGAAGCTTTCAGACCTCACCATATCCCTGCATTATGTAAGGACATGGAGAATGAATCCTGCTAAACATCACTTTGTACTCAATTACTTGAACCCTACTTATTTCTTGTGAAAGATTTATCAGTTGATTTAATTATCATTACTCATCCCACAATTTATTTTATATGTGATAAAATTATTGTACTTCTGAAGGTTGTTCCAGAATCCAAGGAGATAACTAGATAAGTATGCTAGTGCTATATGATATAAAAGAAATTACAAGTTTTGCATGCAAAGGAAAGAGCATTTATTTTAAATGTTATTTTTAAAGAAAACATTAGACTTATTAAATAGAAATGGATAACAATTCAATAGTCCAGGAATGCAGTGAGTAATGGCTATGAAGATACTGATCTTAATCTAACAACCTAATTATCTATCTGTCTATCTATCTCTGTAACCAAGTAGTTTGGCTTACCCAAGTGTCCATTACTTTACTTCTGCTTTTAATCACAACATCAATTAAATTCAGATTATATTAGTGGATATGCATTGGGCATTATTATAAAAATATGTTTTTACCATTTTGTGTGATATGAGTTAGATAACAAAGATGTTTCTTATCATATAAAAGATCCCCACTTTATTTCTAAGTGGGTTTTCCTTTAAAATGAAATAACATCCTTTTTTTGTCAAATCAAAGTGTGGATAATAAAAATTTTTAAATAATTTAAATTCTAAAAATTAATTGCTGCTGTTTTTCCCCAACTTCAGCACAATAATCTAAAGGGCATGGCTTAGGAAAAACACCTCATTACCAATAATTAAGACTTGTCCAACAAGTAGTCATACTGCCTCTATTGGAGAGAGTGAAGCTAAGAAAGTGCACATATTCTTATAGAATGACCAAGAAAAACGACAAATGCTATCTTTAAGCACAGAACAACAAGCACATGCAGAGTTTACTTTTGTTATAACAAGCACACTTCTAACTTCTGTCCCAAATTAACTGTTACTTGGTTTCTTTTTTTTTCCCCAGACTAACCAAGATCCTATAAATTCCAAACTTTATACTATTCATATGGCCAAAATTCTAAATTACTATTACCTAACATCTACTCTGTATAATTTCTGCCATGATGAATATATTTTTCTTTTCAATCCCTACTGTAAAACTACATCAGTAACATGATTATTCTCTCCTTCTCCAAACCACAGGTTTTGGTGGTGCTTCACTAATGTTAATTATAGGCTTACTTGGGTTTCACAGATACATGACTTAAAAATGAGGTGATTAATAAGAAGGACATGTAATAATGAGATATTTGTGTACTTGAAAATAAGGGAATGAATAATTTAATAGTCAACACGTTGTATTTATTGTATTCTTGAATAGTATGTAGTTTATAATTGGGTTTCAACTCTGCAAATTAATTCCATAATTTACATGGCACTACAAGATGCTTTAGTACAAATTATATATATATGTATAATTTATCATTGTGCACATCTTTGTATGTAATCTGCTATCTGCTTCTACAACAGTCTACTTCCCCATAATAAAAAGTCTAGTCTTCATCTGATTCCTCTGAGTATATAGGTATCAATAAATAACACAGAGACAAATAAATACAACAATAAACGGATAATAAAAGCCAATAGATCAATACCAATGTGCATTAGTGTCTGCATTTCAGAGGTGATTTAACTTAAAGCAAAGCTCCATTTCACGTTCATGCTTTGTATTCTTACTTCTTTCGATGTCTTCTGCTTTCATAGCTCTATCAGCAAGGAGGAGCACTTGGAACCTTTAAAACACTTCATAGAGCAAACTAGAGATAGTGTATTATTCCTATCTGAAAGGTTTATAGAAAATTCCTCAAGAATTAGAGCCACTATAAATGTGTGAAATAGTATTAATAAATAACATGCTTAATACTATCAGAGAAAATCAAGAAATTGCCTGCAAAGTATTAAGAATCGTTATTTATCTTTGATTTCTATTTTTTTTTCCTAAGTTTTAACCATGATCTCGTAATTTAGAGAAATCCTTTGTTTTTCTCTGGAAGATTAGTAAAATCCCTAATAAAATAATGAGTGCTTCAGAAAAAGAACTGTGTGTGCTTGGGTAAAGCAGAATTCTAGTCAGCCCATGAATTAAATACCAAATACTTTCTGAGAGATAACCACGTAATGTTTAGCTTGGGTCCATTACAGTATGTTATTGTTAGACCTGTGTGCTAATTTCAAATAAAAAGTTCTTAGGGGACCAGGAGGATCTATTCATTCTGCCTACACATCCTCTTCCTGTAAGCATTAGATGGGTTGGGGTAGGTTGGGAAGCAAGAGTGTGGGATGGCTTAGGTGAAGATTAGTCCAATGTTGGCTTTCCAAATAAGGAATCATTTGCTGGTAAGATTCTAAAATGATCAGAGATTCCTCTCACAGTAGAGGCAGTTTTGTTTATAAAACTCAAATCTTTTAGCTATGATTCTTCTCCATGACATTGTTCGGATAGGTAATGTCAATATTTATCTGAGGGACTCTTCTGGTTATAACATTTCTGGGCTGACTTCTTATTGACTTGTTCTTTTTCAGATGTGCTCATACATTCATTCAGGTAGATGCTGGTTGAACTACCCTGAAGCTAAGAAGCTTAAGCTCTTTGCTTGAACAGGTCTTTTAAGGTCTGGAGAGAAACCAAAACAAACTGTCCCATGGTAATATGTTTTTATAAAATTATCAAAAGTAACATATTTATTTCTGACAAAAAGTCTTCCAAATTACATAAGCTTCACATTTCAGAAAACCTGAACCTGCTCCTGTTTAGGCTAAATATGGTAGTCCTCATCCAGGAACCATTTTGCCCTAATGTGGTGATTTTTCACATCTATATTATGATCTTAAAGCTTATTTTTTACAAAATATTCTTGTTTTGCTTTTTTTTAATACCTTAGTGCTTAATGTTACCTAGTGATTTTACCATATAAAAATTTTAAAAATAAAATTAATCTACAAACCTCAATACAGGATACAAATAGCATATAAATGCAACTTTGATTATGAGTTTTAAATATTCCTACTTTTTGCAGACATCCTTTGAAAATCTCTTTTAAGAAGAAACCAAAGTTTCTATAGTCGATCTTCATTATGGTATTTTCTGAGTAAGCACATGTATCAATGCATTAACAATGCCTACTCTTCCTATATCTGACTCTCAGAAGCTCAAAAACGTCTTATCTGTGCATACTGGTATGTGCACATAATTTATAAGTCTGTTCATACAGACCCACACATCTCAAACAGAACAGGTAGAAATCATCTTGATATTTCAACAATGATCAAAATAATCAGGATTACTATAACAGTCTGTTGTCAAATTATATTTTATTTGGATAACAGTAAAGTGATGGAAAGTAAAACAATTGTCAGCATTGTGTTTATTCAACTCTGCTCTGTGTCAGTACACAAGAAATAAATATTTTAATTGTGTTTAAGAGATGAGTAAATTGAGACTCACAATCTGTATTAACCAACTGTCATTACAATGAAATACCTGAGATAATTAACTTATAAAGAAAAAAGTTTATTAAACTCATAGTTATGGAGGTTCCAGTTCAAGACTGGGAAGACACTGTTTTGGGCTTCTGATATGGGTACCAGTTGGCAATGGTAGAGAAAACTGCTCCCCTGAGATCCAGGAAACAAAAAGAGAAAAAAGAAAGAGCTAACTAAGGTCATACCATCCCTTCAAGAGCATGCTTCCAATGACCTAAGGACCTCCCACTAGGCCCCACCCTCTAAAGTTTCAACCACCTACTGGTATAGCCACCTTCAGGACCGAGACATCAACACATGGACCTCTGGGGAAAGTTTACCCAAATCATAGCATAACTTAGGAAAATTAAAAAGTAAGCATGAGGGCTAGAATTCATAATCATCTAGATTACCCAAAATCTATTAAAACTAAGAAGGAAGGTACTTTAAGATTTGTAAAATGTTTATATATATGTGTATATATATATATATATATATATATATATATATATATATATAGTGTTATAAATATTTCACAACATCTTGTGCCAGAGTTTTGTATGTGTGAATACTGGGATTCTGAGGGGTTAAATCATTTTAAAGTATTTGTGCGATACCACCCTATCAAGAAGGATTTAAACCTAAGACTCTAGCTGTAGTTGAATTTGATTCAATAATCCATTTAACCACACTGCTAGAAAAATGAACCTTGTTTATGTGTGTATCTCCAAATTATGTGTAATACAATTAAAAGATAACAAAGAATTTCCTATTCACCTTCTCAAAATTACTAAATGTTAAAGGCAAAAGGAGGCATAAAAGCCATCCTGAGACTGTAATTTCTAAAAAACCTTATGATTAATTTGCCATGTGAGCTATAAGTAATTATACAGAAAACAACCACAAATGGATCTGATTATTCAAACTTTACAATGAGACAAAATTTCCAGAAGAAATGTTGGTGCCCAAAATAAACACCAGGTTTAAGCATAGCCTATGTTGACAAAGGGACTGATTTTAAGCATAGCTTGTAGGAGAAGAGTTTCAATGTTTCCTTGAGAAACTTGGTTTTTAATCTTCCTGATCTTTTGTGGTACCTGTCTGGAAGCACAGAGTAGTGCTCTGGATCCAGAGGTGAAGGGCTGTTTCAAGTATGATCTTACATGTTAGCTGAGACAAACTCCAAACTCTTGGTGGTTACAACAAAACTTTTGGACTACTTCCTGTTTGCAAAATTTGTGCTTATCTAAATTCACAAAACCTAGTTATCATGGCCTAACATATTATCTTCACACAGGACTCCGTTTTATAATGTATATTTCAATATTGTATTTTAATACATAGTAGAAGAAACAGTGATCTAACAGATTGCCATTTGGTCCTGCAAACAGTCTTATCTGGGCTCCAATGCAACTTGCTACATAGTGCTATGACTATGTAACAAGATGGTCTTAGGACATTAATATTCCTGTCACTCTGTCAACTCCTTTTCCTTAAATACTCACATTATGGATTAAATATCATTAGGGTCTGAATAGTTTCCTCTAAAATTCACATTGAAACCTACTCTTCATTGTAGTGAGAATAAGAGCTGGAGACATTTGGGAAGTGATAAGGTCATGAAAGCTCTATCCTCATGAATAGAATTTATAAAAGAGATTGAAGGGAGCTCCCTGGCCTCTTTGCCATGTGAGTATACAGCAACTAGGTGCCAAAAATGGAGCAGAGGGAAACTCCTTAAAGACACAGAATTTTCTTGATCTAGAATTTTCCAGGCTTTAGAACTGTGTGAACTAATTTCAATTGGTTATAAATTACCTAGTCTAATCTATTTTGTTACAGTTCCAAGTCAAACAAATGAGATGGTAAGTGTTCAATATAAAGTAATAATAATAATAAATAAGTAGAGTTAAACATTGATACCACCTTTATTTAAATAATTTGAAGGATATTCTAGACCTTTCTCTAAACAATCATGTCAAGGTATTTGACATCAGAATATAGTTAACATTGAAATTAAAACCTTGAAAATAAACTCAGATCATTTTCTTGGCAATCATAATAAAGTTGCTCAGCCAGCAAGATAAATTAACAACATATAGAGGATAAGAATTCATGAAAGTACAAATGGTTTGAGTAAAATCAATCATGATGTTTTAGAAGAATAAAGAGGCATATGTTTGAATTCTTCTTCTCCTCCTACCACTACTTCCAGATTAATTCCTATCACCCAGCCACCATATCTAAACTCTTCTGATCTCTCAGAGGACTTAGATATGAGTGGGAAGAACCAATATTAATTGTTGTTCAATACTTTTAATTTAGGAACATTTCTTAGATTTCATTTAAAGGATTTGCTCTAGACAATAAAACAGTTAAAGGGAAGAAAACATTAATTTACAGAAACATTACTAGTAGTTTCTTTTTTTAAGAATTGAGAAAACATTTTTTCCCCAAAGAACTATTAGATTCCTACTTAAATGTCATCTATACCACATGGATTTCTGCTATAAAATGTGAATTTAAGGTTTTAGCAGGCAGTTCTGGCAGGATACCAAAATATTAATTGTGTTTTGTGGAAACATAAGGGAAAACAAAAACCCCAAAATACTAAGTAAAATTAGTATTGCAATAAATTTTGATATACAATAATGTACAAGAGAGAAAAATTTAACAATATGAGTGATCAAAGAATAAAATAGTAACTTCATGATTATGTATCTTGGGCCCCAAAACACAGATGGAATTGTGGCCAATTTAGGGAAAAATATTATAACTTTGAATAATATAAATAGCAATTATTACACAACTTGCTGACTTACACTGAATGCACATTATAACAATGTCTTAGAAAATAATCCATTGATGCAAAGAGTTACCAATATTATGAGTTTGTAACTATTAGCATTAATTTAATACAAAAATTATTTGTCCAGGGGAGTTTCAAGTGCTCTTAATGAAGTATGTATGAGCCTATCCTGCTGTTGTACAGGCTGTGCTGATGATATTTTACCAATTTGAGTATAGTTACACTACAATATGGAAAAACAATGTAATGAAATTATGTTTCCTGAAATGAAGTCTTCTGAAAGCCAAGTCCCAAAAGGTGGACTTTGAAAAAGACAACTGAGATCAAGTATACTTTGGAAATTCAATATGTTAAGCATCCTCAGACATTGTACCTCATCATGCACTTTAGCATATTAATGTCTCTGTGAAGTCCTGCAGTAAGGACTAAATAGTAGAATATCTGTTTACCTTTTTTTAATCTTGTGTGTTCAGTGTCACCTATTGACATTTATGTAATGTGCAATATGCTTTGGGAGATGATAATCTAAATTATAAAAGAGCTCTCAGTATATTTATATTAGGCGTTCAATATTTTAGTGTCATAATGTGACAAAATTTATGTTCTCACAACCATATTATGAATGAGACAAAACTACCTGAAAATCTAGAGCAATTTATATTTTTAAGATATTCTCAATTGCATTTTACCTGGTGATACTCTCTTGAAGTATTAGAAACTACTTCCAATCTGAATGCCACAGAGAGGTCATGCATGGCCAGTATCATATGCCACCAGTCAGTAAGTAAATGTCCCAATAATTTTCCAAAAATAATGAAGCCTGAAACTTTTCCTGGGCCCTTCCACAGTCTTTCCCTGCAGTGCTGCTCTCATTCTACCTCAAGTACTAGAAATACTTCATATCTCCCAGAACCTCCACAGACACAGTTCTCCAATTCATAATCTTAGTGTGGTTCCTAATCATTTTCTGTAGGAATAAATTTATGAACATGGACCCTAAAGGGACATCGTAGTCTGTTTCACCCTATTGGGTGTCATTTATCTTCAGCCATTATCCAAATACACTTGCTCTAAGGAAGACTTACTGCCCTCCCCACTCTGCACCACTCAGCGTGACCTAGATAATCATGGATATTTGCCAATACCGTCATCCATGTGGAATGGTCTCACAATGCAGAGGGGTAAGTGCTGCTTGCCTGTTTAGTATATATTTTCTTAAAGTTGAAACTATATCAAGCATATGGCTATACCAAATTGGAATGTGTTTCACAATAATTATACTCTTAGAATATGACTGCATTTAATGTTTTCATTTTGGCAATAATAATAGTTAACACTTATTGGTCATTTCATTTAATATGGTAAAACAATATCCCCATTTTGTAAGTGAGAAAACTAAATCTCAGAGACTGAGTATATTGTTCAAATTAAACAGAAAGTATTGAAGGCAGACTTCCCTAAAGCTGTGGTTAACTATACAGTATTACCTGTCCTACACAGTAATTAATTGAACCCAGTTGGTGTAGGAAGGCAAAGCAGAGTGCCTTTCCTCTGAAATTCTCCTGTGGGAGAGATTTCTGCTTTAGTGTCTGCTGGCCTTTTGAATATGTGGTTAGTGGATAACTACTTTGGAAAGGAATAAAACAAATGTGATCATAAGCAATGAAAGACTCCTATTTTTTATTTGTGTAGATCTCTAATTTCTCCTCCTATGCTGCAAAGTTGTACTCATACACTCTCCTAACAAATACCTCTGCAATGTTATTTGGTACTTAGTTGTCATTACTTTCTTTATATGCAACCAATTATATTTGATTCATATTCTTCATGTGCCTGCCTGATTCTGATTCTTTCTTCACCCTAAATCACATGGCTTCCTCTTCATGTATATTATTGCCTCTTATTTAAAAAGGGGGCGGGGAGTTAAAGAACTCCTTCTTTCAGGAGAAGATTCCATATGAAACTTCTTTAGGGGGGAAAATACTCTTGAAAAAATGCATAATTATTTCTAATGTAAGTGTTCGGAAATAAAGTGTTAAAAAAGGGCACATTATTAGATTTTACGAATTCAAAGAGGTGTTATAAGCAAGTTATACTAAGGGATTTGCATGTCTTTAAAATAACTCCAAAGGTAAGTTATTTCAGTGTTTTTATTTAAAACCTCAGTTGCAAAAAAGTCAAGCAGTTAGTCTGTGGTTTAAGGTAGGAAGTTCACTTGGAAGCAGATGGCTGGAGAAGGAAGAAGAAGGCAAAATCATAAATCATAACAGAAGAGGACAAAGAAGACAAGGAAGCAAGTCAAAATGGGTAAAAGAAGCTGGGTAACAAAAGATCCAAGGAGAAGCAAAAGAGAATGGGGTAAAAGGAAGGGCATGGTAATAAAGGGAAGGAGAGAGTTGCCAACATGACATGTCCTGCCCAGAATCCTAATGAAAAGCTGCAGCATTGGCAAGCCTAGAGCCAAGAAGAACAGCAAAAGGCCACACAACAGTTGGACGGTTTTAAAAGTAGCATTGTACTGGAGGGCTTGCAGGGATCCTCACTCCAAGAAGAGTCCTTTAAAATGTAAAGTGCATAGCTTTTTCTTAATTGGAAATTATTCTCTAAAAGAAGGTCACAAGATTTAGAGAAGGAATACATGACAACAGAATGCAATGAAAAAAGAAAAGAGAAGAAAGACCAAAGTGGGGGAAATTACAATGCAGGCAGAGCTAATCAATTATCAAGGTGACTGTGCCCAGAATTTTTTTTCCCCCCGCAGAAAATGTCTTGATTCTTTACAAATGACCTTGATGGCTAGCTTAGGTATCTTCCCATAGCAATCTAATACTTGGTATATATACAAGAACTCATTTGATTACTGTTCACATAAACGATTATTTAAACAAGCCAATAACAATATTTAAGTGAGTTGTGTCCTTGTAGAGACAAATTAAACCTAGATCAAAAACACCTTGAAAAATGCAGAGATGTCCAATACAGAGCTTAAAATTGCTACTTGCAGATATGAAAACCATTCCCTTCCTCATCCAATGTAGTTACAAAATACTTCTATACACCGTACATGGAGGTAATTTCTTAAAAAAACAAACAAACAAACAAAAAACTCCCCTTTCACCTACATTTACTCACATGGCTATTTTTTTCTATTGTGAGAGATTAAAGATACAAAGGGACAAAGGCCAGACTATATATAACAATACAACTCTGACCCACATAGGATGTTTGGGAAGTCAGACCACAATCTCTATGGCTGCTGTCTCATAAAGATCAAGACTCTGTCAATAAATGCTGATTTTGCAATCCTCTCCAAACCCTTCTACCCTCCAACTCCAGACCAGAGAAACACAAATAATCTTTTTAATAACTCCCAAAATAAATTTTTGCCCAGAATTATTTTATGGATCCCTGGTTTCCTCTACAACATCCATAATCAGAAACTTAAAAGGATTCTTGACCAAAATATATGTGAAAGTACCCCCCAAATTCCCTAATTGTTCCACATTCCAATTTATTGGGTCCAGTATTTTGATGTAATATTTTACTTCCCTGTCTCTCACAGAGAAAATTCTGCTGATTTAATTGCACTATTTTACCTTTACCTATTTGGTTGATTGTCTGAACTATCATCACCTCTCATCTGGATTACTGTAATAGGCTTTTAATTGATTTCCCCGGTTTCTACTGTGGGCCCCCTGTTTCCTATCAAAACAGCAGCCAGAATGATCCTTTCAATTTGTCAATCAGTTTAGCACTTTGTTTCCCTTCTCACACAGAATAAATATCAAAGTTTTAAATTTTTTCTACAAAATCTTGTATGATCTGATCACCAATACCTTCTATTCTTCAATTACCTCTGAGCCATAGCTGTTTGGTCTGTGACAAGTACAATTTCCACAGTGAGGCAGTGACTTATAATAGAGTATCATATATATATATATATATATATATATAAATATATATATATATATATGTATAAATATATATATATAATACACACACACGCACATATTGAAGTGTTAAAGGATGAATTTTAAGAGAATATGATCATAATTCTCACAAAATTATAAAATTAACATATGTCAAGTGTTCATTTGAATCACATTAATTAAAGGGGAACCAGTAAAATATTGCAACTGGTTCAAAGAATAACCAAAAGAGCAGATGCATATGTAAGAAATGAGGGATTATGAAAAATGTAAAAACTGAGGTAGGGCAGAGCTAGCCAAGGATAGTAATGAACTTGTTAGTCTTGGTCAAAGTTTTAGTCTTTTAATGGTTCCTATCCAAGTTGCTTTTTATTCTTATGATAACCATTTAATTTTCATAAATTACCATTTATTCACTGATGATATATATTTCAATCATTAGTCTAGATACCTTTTGTGAGCTCTCAGACTATTAATTGGTTAGTTTTAGAGATATGGATACCTATGAAATATCAACTTGATAATCCAGAATTATCTAACCTTCAACATGCAATCATTATCTCCCTTAATCTGTTTCTCTCTTTGTGTACTTTTGATAAGTAAAATAAGATAGTGTCATATCCTTCCCAGGTAAGTGATACCTACATTATAACTCTGTTAGACATCTTTAAGTCTCCATTTTCCTCAGGCTCAAAATTCATTACAAATTTTCCTTGAATGAGTCTCTCAGTTGATTTAGTATAATTGTCCAAGGTACCCCCTGCTTCTAATTATGTGTATGTAGATGACTATCTATGAAGGTGTAAAAAAGTCAGTATTTTTTTTTTGCCCCCAGAGACATTGTTACAAATTATAAATCAATGTGTTTCACTTCCCTGCTTAATAGTATTCAAACTTTTCATTTATCACCAGTAAGAAGTTTGAACTTCTTAAAACATTAGACAAAGTTTGTGATGATTTTTTCATTCTTTATTTTCTACTTTATATTCCTATCTCCAACTTCCTCACTTTTCTTCCTGACACACTGAACAGGTTGTTGTTTGTTCTAGTTAGCAACTTACACTGCTATTTTTGTCCCTTCTGCCTAGGGAAATGATCCACCATTTACTAAGCCGAGTTTGCCTTGCTGACTCCAATTCTGTTTTCCAGATGGAACACAGAAGTAACTCCTTCATTAAGCCTTTCCTGAAATTTCCTGATTTTCTGATACATTGATGATGCTATGTATAAAACTAGCATATATTACAATATACTACAATAAGCCAGATTATTTGATGTGTTCAACCTACCAATTGGATTAAGGGATGCTTAAGAACACAAAACATGATTTCTTGTTTCATCTTAGTCCCTGTGACCACAAAGCTTTTAGAATAATAAAATAAAATGTCCATGAGAGTTTTCTGAATGATTGTCATATCATTCATTTGCATTCATTCCATTTTTTGGCCTATTTCTGCATCTACAGAGGGCCTATTCTTTCACCATTGTACTTCTTCCACAGAAAGATGATTTTCTGTGCAATCAACAGAATTCAAATCATTTGAATATTTAGTAATTTAATACCTTGTTTATTGATTCATTTTCTTCATATCCTGGAATCATTTCTTCTTTTATTTAGACTTTAATTTTAAACCTGCAGATATTGAGAGTCTTTATTGTCATTTAAAAGTATTTGATGTCTCTATCTTTTCATATCACATTTGTAAATGTTTTAATAAAAATCACCTGTTCCCTTAAATCTCTAATACATATGTGTCTGAGACAATACTTAGCCAATAATCTTAGAAATGTTTTTGCTTCACTCAATCTAGTGAACTGCTACACAATTTGCAGATTTCAGCCCAATCAGTTGACCTATCTTTGTTTGACACATCTGAATTCCTTTAAATGGCTTTCCAGGAAAACAGGGACCAGTCATCACACTCAGGATTTCATAGTTTTATGGTTACTAACATCTAAACTCCATGAGAGTGGGGGTATATGTCTGTATTATATCACCATGTTTATTCAGCACCTCTCATACTGACTAGTCATACTGACTAGTGCAGGCAAAATGTTTTATTTTATTATTTTATTATTCAAAGCATGAATAAATGTAAATCCACAGGGGAATGGTTAAATGTTATTTAAGGAAAATCTTTAGGTTTAGAAAATCATCATTCAAAGAGAATGACAGGTTATTTCTCAAGACTATGGAAAAGGTAATGGTAGCAATCAGAGGAATAAATCCTGATTAGAGGTTTAATTTATTTTCAATGGAAAGGTTTAGAAATTGAAGTAACCTGCTAAAGAAGCTTGTGGAATTTCTTCAGCACAAACATCATGGTTATATATAGGATTTCTACTGGAGTCAGACAGTTTGTATCCAATTTGTGTCTGAATATGTTTCTAGTGAAAACAGAGATGGTTTTTTAGGGTTATTTTTAGCCTTTAGATTTTTGAATTCATTTTATTTTACAGATCATTATGGAGTTCTTGAATCATATGCCCAGATGAAACTGCATATTATGTCATTAGCCTAATAAAATAAAACTTTGTGTCTCCTATGCAATAGAAATGAAAATTATCTGTACAGTATTAAGTTTATAAATGTGCTTCCCAAGCCACAGCATGATGGATTATAGTCCCACTGAACATTCAATATAAGCTCTTGCATGGAAAGGAAAAGGAAATTCACTTTGAACTGAATTAAGATAAACATATCTCATAAGTGAATCAAGTTTCAATAATTCACAAGCAGTAAAACCCAAAGTAAGTCAAGGGAGATATATTATAAACGCCATACCTCAAATCAAAACTAGTATTATCATAACATTAAATTACATGTGCTATTCATCAACGTATCTCTCCTCCACACCTTTCTTTAAAACACAATTTTAAATATTTTGTATCAATATTAAACAAAATTGCATATACAACATGATCATAGTGTCTTTTATGTTTCCTAAAATATAAAACATTTGGTGATGCTTTGTGTGTGTGTGTGTGTAGACAATAAAAATGTTACCATATGTGGAATGCTTTTAGCAATAGTATAATTAACTTGAATAGAAAAATATACATTTGATTTTTTTCTCTTATCTTCTGCCTTCATATTTCCAAGATACAATTTGATTTTTACAGTAAAACACTATCTTCAGCTTTTCAGGCAATGATATTTTTTAAAATTCAACATATTACTAACCCCTGTGATATAAAATTTAATGTCTACATTTACCTGGCTTAAATATTATCTGTCTGTATCCATACAGATTTTTCTAACTTTGGAAAATAAAGTTATTCAAATATTAGATTCCATTTGAAGTATGAAAAACATTACTGCCCTACAGAGAAACTAATTTAATATTTTATAATCATTTTGCAAAGTCATCAAAGTCAAATTTCTAAATGCTCAATACCTATCAAATACCTTGTTTTTCTTACTTGAGTCAAGACTGCTGTTATTTCTTATACATTGCCTAAGTAAATCTCCAAATTATGTTAATACAGGACTAATAGAGACATTGAATATTGGACAGGCCTCTGAATATTGGCATTTTTATTTGTGGATTGAAAAATATTTGAAAATTAGACATTAAAGATTTTTCTAACTGACCCACAATCTCAAAATCTTCCAAAAAATACAATCTGAGAAATTTTTTGATAGGTACTAATTTTTGCCATAGTACCTATGTAGCTTTTCCTGTTCATTTCTCATTATCTTGGACCTAAAAACATAAAGATACATATGCACCAGTATGATCCTGTTTTCTCTAATAAAATAGAAACTTTCAATTCAAACATATATATATTCATATTTACTAAATTCTATATTTTAACAGTTGCAGGTGCTGGTTACACTGTTGGGAAAGCAAATAAAGTCCAAGGGCTGTGATGCAGACCATGAGACCTATAGAGATTTGAGATGTGGCTTTGAATCTAACCTTGAAAATCCTCTGCATGTAATTTCATAAACTTAGTCATCAGGGAGTGTTTTCATTTACATAATTATCCTCTTTAGTATATTTGCATCCCTCACAATGTCTCTTTAACTATGACATCAATAGGATAGAAACTTAGAACTTTTCCTAATTGTTCTTCTATCAGGTATAGCCACAAATTATTCCTTTCATGTTTTTAAATTTAAAAAAGTGCCACTTGATCACCTTTAGTTAATTATTTAGATTACCTTCCTCCACACTAATCATTTTTGATGGATAATTTTACTAATCCTGTAACTAAAAACACACAAAATACAGACCTAGTGCCAAGAATTCATTTACTAATTTGGCAGGCATGTGCTATTGAATATATGCTCATATGGTACAAATTAACAATTAAGGTAGATTGTTCCATTTTATGTACAAATCTCAATACATTTCTCTGAAAAATCAGTATAGGTATATGTTGTTCTGACCTCATGGGTGTATAGCAATATTAAGATTAAGGATAATTTACAGATAGAAAAATTTATGAAAACAGCCTTTTTTACAACACTAACACTCTGAAGTTCATATGCTGTTAATTAAGTTGCAGGTCTCTTTATACAATTAATATTGACTCTTGGAGAGTAAACTTTGAAAATTTTCACAAAAAATTACACTTCTTATTTTTATTCTTATGTTAAAAATTACCTTTCAGTGTTCTCATAACAATTCAATAAAAAACATATCAACATATTTTAGTTGAGGCAATATATCTGTGCAATAAGTAATGTGGCCTTGCAGAAAGAAAGATCTAGCTTTCTCCCTCAGCTTCAGGGAGTTAATCCATGTACAGATAGCTTATCTTTGCTTAGGGCAAGGACTGGCATCACGGACTTACCATGATCTTATGGTAAGGCTTCTCACACTGAGTAGTCTTGGGGTATGGATTATTTAGAACAGAAAGACCATAAAGATTTAGAGTAGGGACTTTGCATCACATGATATTTGTTAACTTGGTGACTGAGTTCAATCAAGTGGGCAATCAATTAATCAATCATTCGTGCATAAATAATGGAACTGAGAAAAATGTCTAGACAATAGAGTGTGGATGAGTTACCCTGGATGGCAATATTTCTTGCATATTGTTACATAAAGATGCCAGGAGGCCAACACATCCTGACAACCATGAAAGTTTAAGTTTGTAATATTCCCAAATTTATCCCTATGTATAGTTTTCTTTGGCTTATTTTAGTGTATATCCTTGCACTGTAATAAACTGCAATTGTCATTTTCATTAAATTAAATGTTCATTAAATGTTTTCAGTGAATTACTGACCTCAAAGTGTTTTTGTCAAGTTCTCATACTTGGAATCAAGTCTTACAGACTAGGTACTCAGACTTTACCATTTGGCAAATTCAAGGTAATGCATAACTGCCAATCTTCTAGCATACTAATTGTCTATTCTAGACATCAGTGTTAATCAACATCTATTTCTGCTAAGTTGCATATTTTTAAAGAATAATTGAAATATGTGTCTGGTAAAAGAAAAACAGCAGCCCTATATATTGTATACTAACTATGCTAGGTACTGCACATGTATTTTATTCTTGGTTTATCATATCATCTTATGAAAAACATATCTATTTACAAAGAAGACATTATATAAGTAACTTTTCTGAGGTTTAGCACTGTGTAGGAAAATAAAAATTCAAAACCAGCTCCATTAAATGTCCCATGATCAGAACTACTATCAAATGCAGCTTCTCCTTGTTAACATAGCACCCAATCCTATTTTAAGACTGATAAGGCTGAAATAACTTAAGGCTAGAAATGTCTGTAAATTTTGATTACATGATTATCTAAAGTACAAGGAATAGCTTGTTTAGTCACATGATTATAGTGCTGGACACTTTTCATGAACCCAAAATGTCACACAGTTATTCAGTGCACAATTATATCTATAACAGATTGTGCTATTGACTTCTTGAAGTTTCAAATGAGTATAACCTAATTAGGGCAGCTGAGAAATCTCAGGCATATTCCATTACCTTCACTTGACACAACATGCCTTCAAGATGCTCCAAAATTTAATGTGAAGTTTAACTATCAAACACTTCTAAAATCTTATGCAACTAAATCTCATTGCGTTAGACTAGAAAGGAGTTTTGAATTAATAAAAAAGAAAAGAATTTATGAGACATCAGCAACTGTTCATAAACTAAAGATTAGATATTCCTTTTGCTCAAATAAAAGGATCTACTATATCACATACATTTACATACACTAAGATGTGTAAATCACTACATATGCATATAAGAATGTAAAACTCAGGCAAAGTAAAATTAATAGCATTGCCAATCTTCTTGTACAGGTGCATACAGGAAATATGTATGAGGAAACTATGGTAGAAAAAGTAATAAATTTAGAGTAAATTTCATGAGATTAAATCTGCTGTTACTGTGTAAATTTGGTCTTATCCTCTCATGCAGGAATTTTAAAGATTAAATGAGAAGTAAGATATATTAAAAGAATTAGTTGATTTATTGGAACATTGTACTTATTAAAAAGAATTGAGTAGGTTTACTCTTGATTCACAGATCTTACATTATCTGATATTTAAATATATCTCTCTGTGGCAGTTTTATATGTTTATAATATTTATTTTCTTGTACCAGAACTTTGGGTTTTTATCTGGACTGAATTGTATCACCACAATATTGAGATGTTAGAACCCTAACTTTCTCAGAATGTGACTGTATTTGGATGTGGAACCTTTTAGCAGGTGATTGAAGTTAAAAAGATGCTATTTTGTTGGGTGCTAATCCAATATGGAAGTTTATAAGAAGACACAGCTTGAATTCACAGAGAAACACCACAGATTCATTAAGCAAGAAGAAATACCATGTGAGGACACAGGAAAAGTGAACATCTCCAAGTCCAAGAGAAAGGTCCCATGAGAAACCAAACAAAGTCAGACCTTTGTCTTCTATTTCTACCTTTACCAACCACAAGAAAAAAAAATTTCGGTTGTTAAAGTCACCCAGTTTAATTTTATATTTTGCTATGGTGGTATTTTGTTAATGGCAATCTCAACAAATTAATACAGATTTCTAATTACAAACCAGTTTTCATGGTAATGCCTAAAACCAGTACCAAGGCTTGCTCAGACATTGAAAAATAGTTACTAAAAATATTTTTAATTGCCCCTAAGCACTGCATAATAAAATAAACACAAAGATGATGTGGATTTAATGAATAATTTTAGTAAAAGTTTAACAAATCAAAAGGTGAAATAACTTTTATTTTACATTCATTTCTCAAAAATAATCAGTTAAAAATCAAAATTAAATTAAAAATGAAAAATTTAATTTATTAATTTTAAAATCTGTTGTAAGGAAACAACTGAAAATCAAGTTTCACTGAGCAGTTAGCACAAATCTATGTTCTTACATTATTTCTATTATCCATCTAAAAACATACAATCGCTTAGATTTTGGTTTTGTCTGTTTTCCTACTAGGCTGTTAGCATTGTGATTTAAGAAGTGTTAATTTAGCCGGTACACAGTTGTCTAGTCCTTATGTCAGTGGTTCTTGAAAGTTCCTTTCTCATGTATCTATTTCAGAACTAATTAAAAAATATAGGTGTTCTGTCCAAAAATGAGCTATATAAAACTTGGCAATCAATTTCAGAAGTTCAAAAACTCCCACAGTTGTGGAATACACTTATTGTCATGGAGATCACTAGCCATGTGTAGGAAAGAACCTGGTTCCATTTCAGGAAAATGTGCTGAATGCTTGAGAGGAAACTGTAGGTCTATAATGTCAGACACACATGGTAGTTCAGGAATAACTTGAAAGAACACTGAAAATTTTGCAAATGTTATACCATGTTATCTCTTAGAATTATGTTTCATTTCATTGCTTTAACCAGATTGGTATTTTATTTTACTTTTATTGATTTAAATTAAAGTTGGGAAGATGTTGGTCAAAGGATTTCAAATTTTAAGTCAGACAGGAGGAATAAGTTTAAGAAATCTATGGTATAACAGTGTGAATATAGTTAATAACAATGTACTGTATACTTGAAAAGAGATAAGAATGTAGATTTAAGTGTGTTCACCACAAAAATAGTATGATAAATAATGCATATATTAATTACCTTGATTTAATCATTCCACAACTTATAAATATTTTAAAGCACCAGACTATGCATGATAAACATATAAAAGTTCTGTCAGTTAAAAATAAAAATTAAATTAAAAATGAAAAATTTAACTTATTAATTTTAAAATCTGTTGTAAGGAAACAACTAAAAATCAAGTAAGGCTGTATCAGACATAATGCTTCCTCTTAAAATAACCTTAACATACTTGAAAAAATAGTTATGTCCACATATAAACTTCCATATCCGTATATCGAAAATGAATAAATAAAAAATAAAACCCAAAAGAAAAAAATAAAAAAAACAAAAGCACACAAGTAGAGTCATAAGTGCATAAATAGCCAAAGGGTGTCAAAAAAGATTACTAGTATTTATTACTCCTGAGTCATTTGTAATTCTCTACTAAAACAGATTGGAATTAGGGAGTTCTATATATTTGGGAAATGAGATTCTGATCTTTGTTTCCAAACCCAACTGTAAATGCGTGTTTAAACAGACATCAATTCCTATAGCACATATTTCTTATTTTCATAATATCTTTCAGGAGAAAGAGATCTTATGAGCCCAACAGAGCCAAATTTTTTTTTAATTTATTAAATATTAAAGCAATTTATACACCTGCGTCACAGATGCTGATATACTCAAAAGAAAGATGTAAAAAAAAGGGTCATCAGAGATATCAGATAATTACTTTTTTTTTTGAGAAACTAAAAGCAAACAAAAAGCATGATACTAATCCCTTATACTAAATATTAAATTTGCACTAGACTCCCAGCATATTTCACACCCAAAACATATTCACATGCCAAAATGTACCCTCAGTACTTGTTTAATTACTTTAAAGTCAAGGATGTCATTATTTTACTTTGCAATTAAGAAAATTCTATATAATAAATCAAATATATATTTTATATAGTTGTATTATTTTCTATTGTCCCTCCAACCCTTATTGTACCCAACAAAAAAATAAATTAATAAAAGAAGTCCAGACACAAGGAAAATAATACTATGCTCAATATGTTACCTCTATCAAGGTAAATATGAACAGAGTTTTCAACTGAAAACTGACTTCTAGTCCCGACTGGGACAGTGGTATGTTGACTTTCATAAATCAGACATCTCAAATTTATATTAGTTCTGGCATTTACCATTTTTCTCATCTCCAGCAGTAAAATAAGACTGTTTGTAAATATCTTAAAGAAAACAGTTTAGGGATTCTTTTCTCCATTTTTTTTTTGTTTTATTTTGTATTTGTATACTCTCCTATATAAAATGACAATAAATTCCAGAGTCAGGTGGTCTGCATTCAAATTTAGTCTCATGACTTCTTTGCTATGTGATCTTAGGCAATCTGCTTTTTTCTTCTTTTGCCTCAGTTTCCTTATCTGGGAAATGAAACAATAGTACCAAACTAACATGACTTTCATAGGAATAAATGGATTAATATATTTTTGCCAATTAGAATAATACTGGCATTTACCAAGGATGGAATATTGTCATTGATGAGAATGGTCTTTTATTCTTTAAAAATGCTATGACATTTTTCTAAGTACTGTATCTGAAGAGACTCCTAAATGTAAGGAAAGCTTCCCCCTCAAATGCTAACACACAATTTTATTCTTGAGTTTAAATCATCAATGTTTCTAACACAAACACCAAGAGCATCATCTCAAGATTTGACCGGAATGATATGTTTTATTCAATAAATGGTAAATTGCTCCTGAGCAGGAAGTTTCCTAATTTGACTTGAGAGAGCAACTGAGCAGGAGTGAGCTGGTTCCAACACCTCAGTACAATGCTAATGATTTTTTCATGTTGAATTAATAGGATTGAAATGTTTGTGATTTCAGCAGCTGTTGGGAACAGTGGGAGAGCTTCTACCAACACACCAACAGCCTTGTGCCCCTCACATGGCTGTGTTTAGATGAACAGGAATGCTAACAGTCTGTCTAGAGTATGCTAATCTTAAATTAATAATAATCATCTCCATCAAAAGCAGCTATCAAATATTTCCCCCTTTCCATGGATAATTTGTATATACTTTTTAATGATCTCATGAAAGAGTAATTTGTTGTGCACATAAACTAAAATTTATATCTTGAAGCAGGTGAGTGGCTACTATTTAGCTGTCTGATTAATTATCACAGCAAGAAATGATTAGGATTTGCCAACATATGGAACATTTTTACTTTACTCAGGTACATTATTACTCCCTTAGATCCTTTCACTGACTCCCAATGGCCTCCTGTTTAAAATTTAAGTGTTTCCTCTGAATTCATATTGAGCTTTTATCCTCCCAGAAATACTACTAACCAATTCATTTTCAGCTGATTTTTTTCCCAAACACATTGACATATTCATTTAATTCATTTTTTCCTATTGTTTTTTTCTCTCCCAACACTTGGCATTACCTGTATGTTTGCAAATACCTTTTCACTTGTCTGTTCTTTTGATAACTTAAGATTGCAGACAATATAACAGGATTTATTTTTATCATACTGCACTTACAAGACCTAAAAATAATGCTGTGCTAATAGAAAAATGAAAATAATTTTCACATATGAATGTGTTTGAATTAAGATCTTAGGAAACATAACTGATTTATGAGAGCAATTATCTAAAACCTCAGGATATATTTTTGTATTTTAAATTAAATAAAATATTTGTGATAGATCTGCAACACCCATGGATAAAAATGTTTGATACATACAATTCCTAATGAAATTATTTTTTCTTTACATTAATACCCCAAATTGTGAAAGACATATAACATGTTAGATGAATAGGATAAAGAGAAAAAGGAATAAAGAAATCAGGAATCAAAAGGGAGTTAATGTCATTGGTAGTAAAATATCTCTAAAAAATAATCACAAAAAAATTGGTTGAAGGACTTTAAAAATCTCTTAGAATAATTAGCATAAGTATATATTATGTGATTTATATAAAAGGGATTTAGGTTATTTTTTCCTAAATAGTTAACATGTGTTGGGGCTGGGGATATGGCTCAATGGGTAGCATGCTTGCCTGGCATGCTTGCGGCCCTGGTTTGATCCTCAGCACCACATACAAACAAAGATGTTGTGTCCACCAAAAACTGAAAAATGAATATTAAAAATTCTCTCTCTCTCTCTCTCTCTCTCTCTAAAAAAAAGTTAACATGTGATCTATTACTCCTTTGATATAGAATTTTACATCAAATTTCCTCAGGAATAAATAGCAATATTTTCACATCTGAAAATTAAATTGAAATCATGTGTGTATAACCAAAGTAAGGATAAATTTCTTCTTACCATCTTGATAAAAAAATCAATATTTTACAAATCCAATGGTAGAGGTAATATATATAATAATGCTTTGTATAGTAAGTTCTTGTGATGACTAAATGTGGTTGTCCCTTTTTGCCAACTTTCACGATTTATTAGATTTCTTGTTCAAATGCTCTCCTAAATACAAATTAGAAAGACAACTTTATAAAAATTTTATAAAGAGGTATATATTTATATTGAAAAAAGTATGGCTAAATCTGTTAAATATATGGTATAACACGATTTATTTTCATTAGAGTGTTTTAATTATGACCAATGTGAATACGCAATTCCAACTCTAGGTCAGATATACACAGAGATGATCCAGAATTGCTCTTTACATTTATGAGGGAGTATTTTAAACTGGGAATGAAACTTCTGCCAAATAAATTATCTAGTGGTATTTTTTCCTCCAAATAATGTGTGTACATGTGTTTATATATTATCTCAAAATAAAATACCTTAAATATACATTTTTTCCAGGCATTCATCTAAGATTGATACAAATTCTCAAACACACAAATTGAACACATATATGCACATATAATTTCCACATTATTATGGAGCTTTAAGATTTTTGCCTCCTAAAAAGATGACAATAATTACTAATCGTAGTGCCTAACCTCTAAAACCGCATTGTCAGAACTTGTTCATTGTGTCATAATTAGAAAGAGACAATTAACACCAATGTTGTGAACTTTCACTATAGTTCAGGATATGGTGTGGTGTAACCAATTAAAACAAAAACATTTAAAGAGGTAAAGAAAGCATAAAAGCCAATTCATTAGACCTTCATGTTTTGGGTTCAGTGGTAACTGAAATGTACATTAAAGCAGAAAGCCTTGAATTGCTGATACATCCCAAATCATATTATAAATGTGAAAGGTGGGAACACTTAGCTTGGATTACTGAATATACATCAATGGACAAGGTTACAGTGATGACTCAAACAGCTGTGAGAAATTATAGAAACCCACACCTAGTAGCAATAGGTAGATATAAAGTGGATGCTTTTAAGAATTATCTATTTTGTTAATGTTGGAACAGTTTGAACATTAGCTGTTCTATGAACTTGTAAAAGTTAGATTTATTCTGGAAGTGAGTTCCCAATAGTTAAACAATAACATTAAGAATGGTAGGTTCAGGATTCCCCTGTCCCCCAGTTCTGCATCCCTCCAGACCTGTCAGATGTCATTGAGGTAATTCTCTGGAAGTGATCATGTACTTTCAAAGGAAAGTATGCATGTGCTTTGATCTTAATTATTATATATATATATATATATATATAT
>NW_026000211.1:39312466-39325388 GCF_001458135.2 Marmota marmota marmota
TATATACTTTAAGATAATGACCAGTCTGTCTTTACTTGATCATACAGGGGTGTTGTGAGTCAGCAGAGTAGACTCCATATGCAGCTCACTAAAACTTGCTTATGGTAGCTTAGGAAAGAAAACCAATTGTAAAATTGTGCAATTATTCTAGATCCTTGTTTATAGTCATAATTATCAAAATCTAATATTGCTTGTGAATACACACATAAACATAGAAACAGCTACATTGTATATATTCCTCACTACTACAAGGTTCATTTTCTCAGGCCCTTGTATCTGCCAAAAATATCACATGGGTGTGAGGTGCACTGCAGCAACAGCTGCAATATGTAACAAAGAAATTACCTGGTTAAAATTCTACCTGTATTTTAGACAAACATCAGCTCTGATGGTAAGATGATAAAAGTCCACCTGTACTCTCCTGCGCACTCCTGCACCTACCCCCGGAGCATAACAACAATTACTACATCATAATCAACAATCAGTTATAAAGTGCTCTCCATGTGCCAAGAAACTGTACATTTACTTATTTATTTATGGTATCAGGAATTATTGCAGGGGCACTTAACAAATGACTTACATCCCGAGCTCTTTTTATTTTTTATTTAAGATAGGGCCTCACTAAATTGCTTAGGTTCTTACTAAATTAGTGAGACTGGCCTTGAACTTGCAATCCTCCTTCCTTAGCCTCCTGAGTCACTGGGATTACAGATGTGCACCACCAGGCTAGGCCCAGGCAATTGCATTTTTATCCTCAGAATGGCTATTATCTAAGCATTACAATTTGATGATGTACATGAGAAAATTTTGTATTAGTGTCCAAGGTACATATATACATTAAGAAAGGTTAGTACTATCAGAATTCAGTTTAATTTCAAAATAGGTTTTCTTAAGGGTTTTAAAGGTTTCTTTCCCATTACTACTCAAAACTAGAATTTAGAATGAGTTCCTAACATATTTAAAGGGAAAATGCACAATTTCTAAAAACGAAGCAAATGTCTATACTAGAAGATACACATCTACCATTTCTAAATTTTTAGTTTGGAACAGAACCTTCTAGTTTAAGCTCTGCTTCAAGAATGGGATGAACTAGGATACAAAATCTACTGTGTCAAAATCACAAGGAATTTACACTGGCTTACCCCAACTCTAGATTTTACAAAAGGAAAAAAAAAAGTTCTGAAAGCAGACAATCTTAAGCATAAAAAAAAAAAAAGAAAAAAAAGAAAGAGAAAACCATAGATACAATGAAAATGGTGTTCTCTCTTTCATATTCTCTCTTGCTCACCACAAACATATCAAAGGGATCATGTAGCTTTTCTAAAAAAATGGGTATCATCCAATCTTAGGTAAAGAGGAAAGACACCATTATTATTAAAAAAGAGAATGATGGATATTCTTTATAGAATAGATTCATATTTAAAATGAATTAATTACTAAACAATAAGAAATGCATTAAATATGTGAGATAAATTATCTCAGGTAACATACATGGAAAATAAAAAATGGTTGTACAAAAACTAGTTATCCATAAGTAATAACCATTTAAACAACTGGCTGTCTTGGTTTTATTTTTGCTTTGAAATAATGATTTGTAGCAGCATGGGGGATAAATTAAAGAACCAAACAAAAAATAATCTGAAGACTATGGCAATGGCCCAGGTGAGAATGTTTTCCTCAAATAAAAAGGTGACATGAGGAGTGGAGGAAAGAAGATTTATGAAGTATTTAAGATATAAACAGACAAATCTCGGTGCTTGATGGAATTGGAACTTGAAGAAAATGGAGAAATAGGAATACCTTTAAAACTAATCTATAAATCTTGTTACAGGTGAAATTAATCAGGAATGGCTACATTTCTAGGGACCTGTAAAAAATGAAAGTGTAGGGCCTTTTGTTAAAAAGAATTAAGAATCTGAAGATGGCAACAGCAGAGCACTAAATCAAGCTCAGAATCCTGTTACTTATAAGAGCCTGTGTGACTGCTTGGGTTTTCCATGAAAACAACACTGAAACTCATTTGCTAGTTACAGTAACAGGAAACAGGAAAGCAAAGGAAAAGATATTGAAAAACACTAGTTAGCTAATGCTTGAATTCATTTTATATTATAGAAAGTAGAATAAACAAGAGTTGAATCTCTTCCAGGGCCTCCTCTTCTGGCCTATTTGGGCTTCTTCCTTCTATGGTTATTCTGTCTTTGACAGCTAACTTTTCCTCTTACCAAGAATAGGAATCATACTTCCTTGCCAGTCTTGGCTTTGTGGCATAGCAGCAGAGTCAGCCCATCTTGTTGAATTTTCCGGATCTCTGCTCCATGCCTCAGCCACAGAAAACCAGTGTGGGGTGAGCAGGGAGGAAAGACAAGGGGTGTGGGAGAGTGGGAAGGTATTCTGCTTTGCCCTACAGTCTCTCATGCCTTTTGTGCTCTGCTGGAGCTGAGGTTTTGCTCTTTTCCTAATCACACAAGGGAGGTTAAGCATATATAGACTACTGGGGCCAGAGTAAAAGCAATCACCCCAACCATGATCTAGTCTGTGTCCTGTCATTTGGGAATAACCTATCTGCTTGTCTGAGCTTATACAAGAAAGGTGGTGTTCCTTTGTTAACCTTGCAAGTACGTTTGATATTTATCATCCCATCTGAGACACACTATTTCCCTTTCTGAGGCCAATGAGAAAGTCAAAGTATATTTCCTTTTCAATCATGGGAGGACCCACTGCCCTCTTTGGGAAAGAGAGAGCTTTGAGACACAGAACCCAGCTCTCTATTTAATGTGAGCACAGCAGAGTAAGCAGAGGGGGTAGGACATGAAATTTGGTCTGTTGCAGCCAAAGTGGGGATTTCTTGACCTAGGATATAACTCCCCTAAACTGAGAATAGGGTAATAATGGAGGACCATTGCTCCACTTCTATTAATGGAAGATGTGAGAGGGTGAAGTCCTCTCCTAAATGTGTGAAAGAGGCCAACAAGTGAAAGTAGAATTTTTGCTTGTGTCTATACTCAGTAAAATGGCCTCTTTGTGACAATAGAAAGCCAATCTTCGCCCTCCAAGAACACATCATTAAAAAAAAAAAGAAGAAGAAGAAAAGATAATTGAAGAAAACATTAGAATGTTGTATGAAAGGAAAAACTTCTATAACAAAATACAGCAAATATAATCATTTACAATTAAAAATGTCTTGGGTTGAATTTGTTTTTTTTTTAATGCGAAAATGTTTTGCCTAAGTTAAACAGAAAGGGTTTAGAAAGAAAACATCAGATTAATTTCAAAAATAATGAACATAGCTATAACAATAAAGCATTGGTAAGTGGAAGGTAGAACAGTTGCATGTATATTAAATGAATATATAAAACTCTTGAGGTCAGATGATATATTTTACTTGTACCAAATACCAAATATAATATATAGCATTTAAACTTAGTGAGTACACACTCATGAAGATGTACTTCCAAAACATAAAACATAAGAAACATAGGAGCACTTCAATTCTTCATCACACATTAACTTATAACAAACAGCTAACAATGGACCCCAACTTTCTCATCTTTTTACATTATCTCTTTGCTAATGTCTCCCCTCTGCCTTCCAACATTTCCACCCCCTCTTCAGGGAATTTAGTTTTCCTTGGCATTTATATTTCATAATAACATAGGTACCTTGGAAGTTTTGAAGCAGAGCAAATAGACTGCAACTCATCAAATATATTTTATTTCATTTTACAGATACATGAAAAGGAATAACATTTTGCCCCCAGCTCAATTCTTCTATCTTCTTTTTCTTTTTGGATCTCCCAATGACTTCAAAGAGAAATTTTCTCTGAGAGAATTGATCAAGGTCTGTAATGTACAAATCTGAGTTCTTTAATGCCAAGGCATAAAATCACAATAATTTGGTTTTTTTTATAAAAAATAAACAAAAAGGCCAGCAAAACAATAACAATTATGAACCCCCTACATTATTAAATCTCTTGACCTTACTGAAAGAGCTAGAATTTCACTGTTCATACACCAATAATATAATTTGTATAATTATTTTTATGTTAATAATTACATCCTAGTAGAATGATTTGGTGATTTCACAAAAGCCAGCAACTAAGATGTTAATTATTCTAAAGCAATATTGTTCAACAGAATTTTCATCACTTCAATTATAAACCTAGTGCCAGCACTGTCTAATGTGGTAGCCATTAGCCTGATTTGCCTATTTAACAGATGAAATGTGGCACTTACAACAGAGGAACTATGCTTGTAATTTTGTTTAATTTTTAATTAATGAAAATTTTAAATTTAGATAACCACTATACCTATACCGAGCAGCACAGTTCCAGTTGCCCTTTTACAAGTAGCAATCTGCTAGATAGGTATAAAGTGATAAGTCGAACCAGTATGGGAGTTCATCATAATTTAGTGCAGATGAGGATGCACAAGGAATGAAAAAAAAAAGTTTCAAGTAAGAACTGTGTAGAAAAACACGATTGAAAAAGGCATCAGTTGATTTAATATGACTGCAGAGAAAAGAAAGCTCACACAGAGGGTATAAACTTTAGGCCAAAACTTGAATTAAATGACTAGCCAACCAAGGAAATAACTCAAGGAAAGCACATATGTGGCTGGGGAGTAGCAGAAACCAAGGCTTGCCCATCTTAACTTTACATGGAATTTATAGAAACATGTGTCTGGAGCAGAAGGAGCAGAAGGAGAAAGACACAACTCCACGTGAAAGAATTAAGCAGCATCTAATATTTATCCAACGTTGAGTATTTTTAAAGGTCTTTGATTTTTTTTAATTATGAAAATATTGCACTGTTAATGGGAAAAAAGCATTATTATATTTGTGAGTTTAAATTTTTACTTTTATTATTTTGTTCAGAATGAAACAGACTGAGCAAAAAATAGGTTCTGGGGAGAAAAGGTTCTAAGGTATTACAGTTGTCTGGTTTGATATGATATGGCATTGGCATTTGAAGAGTAAAGAAGCAGAAGGATTAAAAGTGCATGTGCATGTGCATCACACACACACACACACACACACACACTCCACACATGAAGGATTAGATATTGGGACTAAGAAAAAGAGAAATCAGGGTTGAGACTTCAACAGGGAGGTAAATGAAACTCACTCAAATGAAGAGTACAAAAGGAAAAAACTTTAAATTAACTAGGTCATGTGTTTAAGTCCATTAATTTAAAAATGTGTTTGAGATATTCAAAGGGAGTTCTCTAGGCAATAGGAGCCAGAGGGAGGATCAAGGGCAAGTTGAAGATTGAAATATAAATTTTGTAATTCTCAAAAAGTAGATAGTGATTTTTTTCATTATAATTGAAATTTATAGATTAAATTAAAAAAAAACTCTTCAGGGTTTCTTTTTCCTATAAAATGTATCCTAATATATTGAAATAACTTATGTTTTGTGAATCTCTCTCACCTGTTGATACTATAAAATTTCTTACCTTATTATATTTGTACTTTGAAAAAAATTCCAATAGATATTCAAAATAAAATTGTTAGAGGAATTTTCTACTTAAAATAGAAAGGAGATAATGTCATCCAATCAAGATGTTTAGCTCAGAGGACACTGAAGGGAGAGACAAGGTTTACAAAACAGACTTGCTATTAGACTCTACTGTATTCTTTCTCTTCACTCTCATTTCAGCTCTCTGTGAAAAAAGAAAATAAAAAGAAATGCTTTCCATACATTCACTCAAAACTCACCACTGCTGAATCCTTCCAGAAGAATGACACTATACTTTGTTAAATAGCATGGCAAAAGGCATAAAATAAAATATATCATAACCTGCTTGTTTTAAGGGACGTAGACACTCAGTACAGTGTCAAAAATGCACATGGGGAGAAATATATTTTGTGAACACAAAGTTTGCTGTAAAAACCCTAATATTGATTTCATGTTTTTATTAGTTAGAAGTGTATTGATTTTTAGTGAGGTCAATTTAATCATTCTTTTTTCCTCTAATTTCTGGCACAATGGGGTCATGTATTTCTTTCTGAACTACCTCTTCTTATTTAAGTTGCTTCTTCATTTTTCGTCCATTCTCTTTGTTGCAAAAGGTGTGTGTAGGTATGGCACTGCAGGAGCAAAAAAGGGGTAAACTTATTTATGAAGTAAACTTTTAGTCAAGAGCTTTCAAAAAAACATTTTTGAATAAATTAAGAAAACATGTAAAGACATAGTCTACATGTGCTATAAGAATTCTGAATCCTTTAGAATTTACAGAGACTAACCCACAAAATTACAAGTATCTTATATTAGACAAATTTGCCAAAAACATGCATTAGAGAAAAGATAGCCTCTTCAACAAATGGTGCTTGGAAAACCATATGTAACAAAATGAAATTAAACCCCTATCTCTCACCATGCAAAAAACTCATCTCAAAGTGGATCAAGGACCTAGGAATTAAACTAGAGACTCTGCGTCTAATAGAAGAAAAAGTAGGCCCTAATGTTCATCATGTGGGATTAGGCCCCAACTTCCTTAATAAGACTCCTATAGCGCAAAAATTAAAACCAAGAATCAATAAATTGGATGGATTCAAACTAAAAGGTTTCTTCTCATCAAAAGAAACAATCTGTGAGGTGAGCAGAGAGCCTAATCTTGGGAGCAAATTTTACCCATCACACATCAGATAGGGCATTAAACTTTAGGTATATAAAGATCTCAAAAAGCTAAGCACCAAAAAACCATATAACACAATCAATAAATGAGCCAAGGACCTGAACACCACACTTCTAAGAAGAGGATATACAATCAATTAACAAATATATGAAAAAATGTTCATCTCAGAATTTCTTTATGGAACACAAATCAATTAACTATATAGCTATGAAATAAATATATTAACCAGATAAAACTAGGATGAATGGAAATAGATACAGCATTTATATCAGAAACCAAAATTAAAATTTTTGTCCATTCTATTTCAAATTTATAAATCATACTGGTCCACTGACTACTATTATTTGTAAGAGGTCCAAACTAAAAAACAAATTGCATATCTATATCAATATAGGCATATAGCTATATATTTAGAAATATAATCTATAACACAATATCAACATTCAAAGGTGGGTTGAAATTTATAAGAAATGAAAATATACCTCTCGAATTTATTTTTATATGAAGAAATATTTATTAATGAAAAACACATTATGTGAATTATATCAATGTGGAATGTGTTAGAGATAAATTACTTCTCTCAATGTACTCAACTTATAATGTACTTTGAGGTTATTTACTTTTTGCTTCCTCTATGCAAAGTCAACTTTCAAATAATCACCCAAACTGTAGCATTAACATGTTTAAATCATTTTAATCCATAACACCAAAAATATGCTGAACCCAAATCAAAACTTAAAAATCATATTTGTTGTAATCATCAGTGTCGGATATATTTAATGTTCAATATTCTTATAAGATAGCTATTATTCTCTTTTTCCAAATATGAAACCTGGTAACTATGCATATTAAGTGAATTTCTGACATCACCCAGGTAATGCATTCTAAATGTTTTGAAGGTTAGGACTCTTGTTCCTAAACCTGCAAGCATTCTTAGAAGAGTGACTGACATATTGTAGGGAGCCAGTATTTATTTGCTCAGTTGAAATGAAGAAGAAGAGCTATGAATACAAGGGGATTTATTTGACATTAAACTCATCATTTTTCCACTGTGAGGTATAATACTCAGCTAAATCAAAAAATATTTTTTTCCCCAAAAAAACTATAGATGTCCACTACACTACAGATACCTATTGGCTATCCCTCTTTAAAGTGAAAAAGCAACTGGTCTTCTAAAATTTCTATTAATTGTATCTTTAAAAATGTATATAATATAACTGAAATTGGGAGGTCTAAGTTGTTCAGAGGTGGAAGTGAAGGAATCTCCTAAGGACTATCAATAGAAAAGAAGTAACAGATGCCCTGGATGTAAAAATATCTAAGAAAATGAAGACCCGCAGAAGAAGGAGGAGCACAAAGAAAAGACTGATGAGTGTGAACTTGGCTCAGACACAGATGTTCTCCGGGGCACACTTGGATCCCAAACTCATATGTCCAAATGAGTATTGATGAGGAGGTCTCCGCACTTGAGAGTAGCTTTCTGTGTGTGTCAATATTATGTGCATCCTTCAGAGCTGCCTTATTAATGAAAAGTGCCTAGCAATTGTAATCATATCTTGATTAATATCACAGATGCCAAAGGCCCAGAGAAACTGTCACATTGCTCAAGAGGGAAGGTATAGCTATTGTTTTAAGTAATCTAAAATTATATTTAGTTCTATAAATGTGTAATTAAGTGCCTATTGTAGATAAACCAGTGTGTTTATTGCTTAAGAAAAAAATTAAGTTGATGATTACTATATTTTAAAAATTATGAAAAATATAAAAAATGTGGCCATGATCATGTTTACCAAATCTTAGTATATCAGAACAATGAAAAAAAAATTAAAGAGTCTTGACTGAGATATGATTAAGACAAATGATTATTTTGTAAACCATGCGTTAACTCATTAAATTGATCACCATATGAAGCTTTAAAGTATGAATATGTAAATAGATTTAAAAATTCTATTAATGACAAATTACTGTTCATTATCAAAATTTATAAGGATATATTAGCAAATGAATTTACAACCTTTAATGTTGATATCAATGAGGTCAACAAGTTAGTTCCTTTATAGCACACTCTTCAATGCAATATCAATCTGAATCTATTGCTCTATATCATGAGAGTTCCAATTCTCATATTTCTGTAGATCTACTTCTGGAACTTCTATATTTTTTTAAAAAAATATATAAAATATTTGTTTCTACTCTAAGGGATTATGGTTGATATTGCTAATCAAAAAACAAATTCTGTTCTCTATTTTATAATAACAGAATTATAGTTGGGAATGGCTGCCCATAAGAGGACTACATTTTCCAGCACCCCTTGAAGCTAGGTTTGGTCATGTGACTTAATTCTGGGCCAGCATCATTTGGTATCATCAATGCCCTTTCCATCTGCCTTTTCTAGAGTGATATTAAAAGCATAAGTTGAAAAAGGCAGATCAGCCCTTTCTCAGATCTTTGAATGACTTCATGTGAACACAGCAATTTTTGACCTGGAGTAGCTGACCTGGATCATTATCTAAAATAAACTTTTCTTCCCTTAACACTTATTTTATTGCATTTTTAAGCCATTAAATTAGTTTCAGTCCTTCACAAAGGGCTTACTTTAAATTCACTACAACACAAACAGCTCTGAGAGTTCAAAACTAGTTTTACTTAAATTGGCACTGTTGGTTTTTTCCATCCATTTATTCATTCAAATTTTTGTACCTTCACTAAAATTTTCAAACTCCCTGAAACATCTAAATTATGGAAAATAGGACATGGAATTTACCTTTCAGAATTAAAGCATAGTATACACTATTTTGAGTTATTATATTTTGAACCTGGAAGGTTCCCGAAAGGTCTATGTATTGAAGATCTGGAACAGTATTGGAAGGTGGTAGATCCTTTAACAGATGGAAACAGTTGGAGGAAGTTAGTTCACTGGGAAAAGAAGACCTTTGCTTTTTTTTTCTTTTTATTTCCCAGAAACCATGAAATAAACAGTTCTCATCTGTCATATGCTCCTATCATTATATACTATGTTGACAAAGCCCTAAGCAACAGAAAACAATGAGATGAAAAAAGAAATGCCATAGATACACACTAAACAGAATTCTGAAACCATGAGCCAAAATAACCCTTTCTTCCTTTTAAGTTATCTCAGGCCTTTTGTCACAGTAACAGAAAGCTAACTAATATCACTGAGAAAAAAGTATTAACTCACCCTTCAAAAACATGGAAAAACTTTTAACAATTGTAGAAATAAAAGAGCCAATATTAATTATTCATCATATTAATAAGTACCAGATAACATTAAGCATTTCAATATCATCTAAACAAAATATTTATGAACACACAAGTAATATAGTATTTAAAATTTTTCATTATTAAAAATATGAAATAATTCAGACAGCATAAAATCTTTGGTGTATTCTTCAATTATTTGAAATTTAAAATGTCACTAATTATCTCTTCAATGTATCCAACATTATTAAATGTTATTGGCATGGACAAACTAAAGGTAAGTAATATGCAAAATAAACATTTTTTCCTAAGATTTGTATCTTAAAAGTGACATTATAACACATAGAAAATGGGAAGTATGAATCGGTCTATATTGTGAGTATCCAAATTTATTAGCATAGGACTCTCAGGAAATGAAAAAAGAAATGCCATAGATACACAGTAAGTAGCAGTTCATATCTAAATTCAGAGACCAGAGTTTTAAGTAAGACTATTTAAATTTTGCATGCATGTTGAGTGTATATGCTTACAGAAATGTAAGTTTTGTTATATATATATATATATATATATATATATATATATATATATATATTGTGTATAATCTATATGCATGAGTAAAGGAAGTCATAATAAAGGTATAAAAATGGAAAATAAACATATAATTCAGACTTGGCAACATACCAACAAGAAGAAGGTATATTTAATTACATAGCAGTTATACTGAAACACATAACATGATGGCCAATTGAAAGGCAATATCTAGTTGCAAGAATATGAAAAGATGAATGCACACAGTGGTGAAAATGAGGCTAGCTTAAATTCATTAGTTCCCATCATTCTATACATAAAACACCTATTAAAACTTAATTTGAGCAATTTTATAGCTGTCCTATAAAGTTTTATAGGTTTTTATAGGTGTCCTATATATAGGATGATAAGACATAATAGATTAACATAATGGTGATTCCACCAAAGCAGATAGAATTTTCCATTTCAGATTTAAAATAGGTCTGTTATAGCCAAATATTTTACACTTACAAAACTTCCGTACTTTTTTCTTAGAAATGGCTGATGAGAATTCCAAAAGAGTAGAAAAAAAAAAAAAAAAACTACAGATAATCCTTGACATGCAATGGAGTTAATCTCCTGAAAAATTCATGTAAGTTAAAAAAAATAAGGCAAAATTCACTCAGAACACTTAACCTGCCAAACATCATAGTTTAGCAACACAGGGAAGGATGAGAAGTCAACCATATTGAAAGTGAGACAATTCGCAGAAGACAGGGAAATCATCATCACTGACCAAAGTGGTAGTCATATGAGAGAGTCAAGACTCAGCCTGTCCTTCTTAGGGTTCTTGGGCAGATATCACCTTGATGACAGGTTTTGTTTACTGGTCATCTCAGTACCTTAATCTCTTTAAAACTTAAAGTTGAGCAATTGTATGTAGGGCTTTCTATGTTATAGTCCTTGAGAAGTAGGATATATACAAGATTTATGTATTGAACATTAGCATATAATAATTGTATACAGGTATACATACATGTGTATACTAAAAAGCAAAACAGCCCTGACTTCTCATGCTATTTTACTTCAGAAAAAAAATCAAGTTAAACAAGTAAAAGCCAACTAAAAGAATGACCCAGGAAACAAGAAGCTTGTGATACAGGCAAGAGTTGAGTTCCTTCAGTTCATTGGGGTTGGAGCCATTAATATTTGCATGTAAAACTTTTCTGTATAGATTATATGAGCTGTTCCAATTCCAGACCTTGAATCAACCATAGATTATTAACTTATACCTCTATTAAGGGAAAGGTTAAATAGTTCAAAGAAAGTGAAAGGGATTCTCATAACATGTTGAAATTTTATAATTAGCTTAAAAATGCCTGTTTTTCAAGAAAAGAAAATAATTAAAGACAGAAATTAGCAATAACTTTATTTTATTCTATGACCTCTCAAGTAGACCTATGGAATGGAGTTCAAAGTCATGGACAGGGCTTTTCAGCACAGCACAAAGTCAGTGAGCTCTGAGCAGGCGGGGAATTGTCACCCATGCTAGAAATGCTGTTACAGCTTTGCACCATTGTGAGTGATGTGCAATTGATTAAGAAAATAGTATAAAAATTTAAGCTAAAAGGAGAAATTATTTTCACAATGCCTATATAAAATTTGGGGCTGGAGATGTGACTCAGTGACAGAATGTTTGCCTAGCCTGTGCATGGCCCTGGGTTTGATTGACAGCACCTCAAAAATTCATTCATTCATTCATTAAATTAATCAAAAATTTGATTTAAGAGAAAAATATTAAATTGATAATAATAATCTCCTTATAATTTCTGAAAGAAAGATGTTTGTTTTCTATATAACTTTTCTTTGTGAACCTCAGATTATATGATAAATATTTATTAAAGTCATGGCTCCAGAAGTAATTTTAATATTTATGAAATTTCATTAATATTAATAAAATGTTATTCATGGTTTTTAATATTTTTGGAATAGACTACAAAATGAAACTATTTCATGCCAAAAGTTTCTGTTTTAAAGTAGAGATGTCCATTTTTTAGATAAATTATAGATTTTTTTTAATTTGAAATGCTTCATAGGTGTTCACAGTACTCATCTTTCAGAATTTCATATAGTCTAAGTTACAAAGTAACATAGTAATATAAATAAAAGCAAAGTATATGGAAATATGATTTCCTAGACATAGTAAAATAGCATAGTTTCATAATGAATTACTTATATTAATATTATAGTATTGTACTTCAAAGATAGTTTGGACCAGATTTACCGGTATTCCAACACTGACACCATTCCTACTTTCTCTCAGAATATAGATTTAGATCTTTGTGTGGAGGTTCAGTGCATTCATTTAGCTCTATTACAGTGGGACAAATGGGCCAAGACTAGGAGTCTACAGTAAATACAGCGATAAAGGAAGAATAGCATTCTTTAGAAGAGAAAAAGAAAAAGAAGAGGGGAGGAAAGGAGAACAAAAGAGAAAAGGAGAGGGGAGAGAAGAAAGGAGGGGAGAGAAGAAAGGAGGGGAGGGGAGGGCAGGGGGGATA
>NW_026000211.1:39326697-39344949 GCF_001458135.2 Marmota marmota marmota
GGAGGGGAGGGCGGGGGAGCCGAGGAAAGAAGGAGGACAGAAGAGGGGAGGGGAGGAGAACAGAACAGATGAAAAGAGGAAACCTAGAAGTCATAAATGCACAGAGAGGTGTACAAGTATTAGCAACTGTGAGTATAGATACTGGAGACTGTGGGTGAGGCTCTATGGCAGCAGCCACTCCATCAGCTTCGCAGTGACTCCAAAATGAAGGGCCATCACCAAGTATCCATGGTCCCGCCAACGAGAAAAAGCCCATTGCTTAGGGAAGGGAGGTGGGCAAGAGTTCTCAGGAATACCTGGCACACATACAGAGGACATATCTCATCTTTCCCAAGCACAACTAAGCATTAGAAGAAAAAGTAAAATAATTTAAGATCCCACTCTGGACTCACCAAACCACATCCTCACAGATATTTTAATTTGGAGTGTGTAGATAATTCTAATGCATTTGGAACTGAAGCAGACTGCAATCTGAGTTTGAAATATACTTTATATTTGACAGAAAAGAAAAACAAGAATATGGAAGAGGGGGAAGGAGTAAAGGCCACAGGAATAAAGTTGGGGAGGAAAAGAGAAAGGGGTAAGGGACAGATGAGGGGGAGAATAATAATATTAAAAATAGTGTGTTAGTCATGATATCATTAAATATCCTAACACTGTAACTTATGGGTCCATGTCTGAGAAATGTAGCTGCTGGGTCAGTCAGTTATGGTGCTGCATGGCTTAAGGTTTACTCTATACAACAGGAAGCCCAAATTACAATTCAAGATTTTAGTTTCCTCCATAACAGGTGTAACATGTTTAGCTACTTAACATGACGTAAGAGTACCACATAGTGGTTTCATTCAATAAGATTTTTTCAAACATCTAATGTAGTTATCACTTAAAACTACATGTAAAAGAAGTGCAAAAACACTGCTTTGAAGTAAGTCAAGCCATTTAAATCGTTTGAGTAGAGGTATTTAAATTATCTTATGTAAACCCTGTCCCAATTATTATCTTAAATCCAAAAATAAAGTCTAAACTATTTAAAGAAGAATTATGTGAACCTGAAGAGTGACAAAGCTTCTAGAGACACACGAGCAGGAGCACAGGCATAGCGGAAACACAGTGGCAGAGTTGTCCGGACCCCAGGGAAATGGTCTCCCCTGAGATCAAAGGGAAGGCTTTATCTGGAAACTGCAGGTGTATTAAATTTAAGGAATTATTTAAGCCTAATTTCTTTAAACAGATCCCATTGTTAGAAATCACTGATCAATAAGCAACATCCTGGCAATTCATTCCTCATTCTGTGTCCCACATGAGACCAACTGTGAGTCACATCAATCAGAATGGTGCCTGATTTAATGTTAATTCGGGTATTTTACTTTAATCTTAATAACTAGTGATGCTGAATTATACACATTTTTCTTATTCTACGCCAGGTGGAGACTAAAATTGACAATCATCCTAGCAATACTGTTCCTGATCCTTATGAATTTCTACTAAAAGTATGTGGTACGTACTTTTCAGAAAACAGCTATGTTGAACAGGTTGACAATAAAGGACCAGATTCTCTTCAGCTTCTTTCTAACAAAACTCACAATGGTGTGGAATTCATGACACTGAATTTTGTTGAGCTCTGTTCAGTATAACCTTTTATTTTCCTGAAGTGCTAAAAGAATGTCATAGTAGTCAATCTTGTCTATGGAGCAATACTATAAAATAGATATTAACAAAAATCCTTTTTATTCTCTTCTCCCTTTTCCTTCCATAAACATTTATTGAAAGCCTTGTAAATATTCCAATCAATACAGAAGAGCTTCAACTGTAGAGCAAAGCCTGAACCCTGTGTCTGCTCTGTCTAGTATAGTGAATGGACTTGAAAGACAATAATAATTATGTGAGAGTTGCTATGAAGAAGATGAGGATGAATCAGTTTATAGAATTAAGTCTCAATTTATCATTCTTACATGGTCTCAGTCAAAAAACTTTCCTACAAATCTTGAGTCTGCATGTTCATATCTATAGGTATTTTTGCATATTCATACTTTTATTATTTAATTCTATTTTGTATGACTCCATTAAATGTGTAAATTTCCCACCTCGGGAAATAGTAGATAAAATCAAAAGCATAAATCATTAAATCAGCTGGACTAAATTTGTATCTCACATGGTTAGCCAGGTTTTCCAAACCAAAATTTAAATGTATACTTAGTTATATAATGTTTAAGTACACACAACAAAGCCTGCAAAGTAAATCAGTCCTCATGAAGCATAATTTCCTAAATTCCTATAAAGTCAATACATTTAAAAATAAAATGGCTGATTTCTCTGTTCTTCAGGGGAATGCACTCTGTGTCAGTGAAGAGTGTATATGAAATATGTTGAAGGGTATTTTACTCCCATAAAGTTGTATAAATTCTGGGGGTGGGACTATAGCTCAGTGGCAGAGCATTTGCCTTGCATGTATGAGGCACTGGATTCAATCCTCAGCACCACATAAAAATAAACAAATAAAATAAAGGCATGTTATCCATCTACAACTGCAAAAAAATTAAAATAAAGTTGTAGAAATTCTGAATCTAATAAAAAAGTTCTATTTTCATAACATATCAGTTATTTTTAACAGCTCAGAAAGTTAACTGCAAAGAGTGACACAATGCTGGATTTTAATCTATAATTTCAAAGAGTTTTCTTGATGAACTCTAAAAAGAATGCAAGAGTATATTAGCTACCAGAAAGCAAATATGAAAGAAACCCCTTGCTGACAAAGCAACCTTTTATCCTTGGTACTTTATCTATGGCCTAGAGGAGATTTAACAGGCAAAAT
The DNA here is from genome assembly GCF_001458135.2 of Marmota marmota marmota. Lineage (NCBI taxonomy): Eukaryota > Metazoa > Chordata > Mammalia > Rodentia > Sciuridae > Marmota > Marmota marmota. The sequence goes on from NW_026000211.1 coordinate 39,329,510, forward strand.
GTCACTGCAGATCAAATGTCTTCCTTCTAGAGCTCATTTTATTATATCTTAATTTAAAACATAAATTAATGCCCTTAAAGGTAATAAAGTGAATAGGTAAATCAGATAGGAAAAAAAAAGTTAATTCTATGCTGAATTTCATATTAAAGGAGATAATGCAAAAGATCAATAGAATTTAAGAAAAATGCTAAACTTAAAATATACCAAATATGTCTTATCTCACATTGTACATATTTGCATTTAATTGTTATTGAAGGACGTACGTACATTTATATCTCTACTCAAAAGCAAATGCCAGTTAAAAATATCATCTTTTATTAAGTCTCAACTAGTCATCAAACAAACAAGTACATTTCAAAGTAATACTCCCACCCTGTAGGGTTCCAGTAAAGGAAATAATAAAGTGAAATATGAAAAAAAAAAGGTTGTTCTTTGAGAGGACGAGATCTAATTAAAAGGAGGCCCTAACAACTCCATGGATTAATTGGGAGCCAACTGAGATAATTGGACCTAGGGGAGTATGATTATACCCATCATAAACTGCTTTTTTCACAAGTATAGGTTAAGTGCTTGATGCTTTAATTGGGTGTAGCACTGCAATGAAAGTTGGGGATAATATAGAAAAATTAATATTAGGCAAGGCAATCTACCGAAGTTCTCTGGCATTGTTAATAGATAAATATTTTTTTTTTCAAATACATAGTTTCCTAATTTTCTTGGAGCCACTATGATAACAGTGTGGTTAGAATTCTATCAACCAAAATATACTTATGCTATTAAAAGTTGAACTACATACCACATGAAGCTGATTTGCAATTAGAAATTGAACAAGATAGCATGGATCTGAGATTGAAATTACAATGGGCTGCTGTTTACGAAGATGATGCCCTTAAATGTCCATAGCAGCAAACACTGGCTTTCAATTAGGTGATCTACCATGAAATAGAACCATAGAACTGCAAAACATCAGGGAAATTCATTGATCATTCATCAGATCAAACTTTCTATCTTTCCAGTTGAAGAGTCTACATGAACACAAATGTTTGAAATTTCTAAATAAAGCTAGGTTTTTTATTAGAGGCTGGAAGGTGTTGGAGCTTATTGGTGACAGTGAAAGTTGGGGTAATTTCCCCTTGAATATAAGTGACTGAGAAACCAGTAGCCATTAGCATCTATCTTGACAGCTTGTGATTCTACAATATTTTGAAAATAAATCTATTGAGGGAAATGTAGAGGTGGTAACTTGAGAATCATGCAATTTTCATTAGAAAATATGGTGTATGTTCCTTTTAACAGAGCACAGATACTCATCTCTGTTAAGAAAAGGGCAAAAACAATTACTATACACAGAAAGGGTACTACTTATAAACTCTAAGTAAGCAAACAGTTTAATAACAGGTTCAGTAGCATCTGACATCTTTATATTTTAGTAGGATGCCCAAATGCTTAAATCATCTCTTAAAAGGATTAATCCCTGACAACATAATACACATTTCCCCTTTTCCGTCTGCTTTGTGTTAAGGAGGACAATCCCCATAGATACCACTAGAATGAGTCTTCTGCCCTCCTACTTTTTGTTGGGTTCAACCAATGGGATATCAGCAGGTGACTGGATGGTGGACAGAATAATACCTGCTATCAGTCATCATTGGGCTGTTCTTATCACTCCTGTATGGCCACAGCTGCTGCCATACAGCCTCACCTATTTATATAACAGTAACTACCATTGTCAATGCTGGTAACCTCTTCCTTCTTAGGCTTTTCAGTCATAACATCCACACTTTATCCCTTCACATCTATTCTAAATCACGAAACCAAATAAACTTTTTTAAAAAATAAATAAGTATGATCATTGATTGATAAACCTCAAATTTTCAACCTGAACTACAAAGCATGCCTGACCTTTCTCTATCACCCCAGTTTCACCTGAATTAACTCCTATTCATCTTCCAGAACTCAGTTTAAATGTCACATTTATTTAGTTGGTAACCCTATTGTGTTTCTGTACTTCTTCATAGATCTTAATTTTAATAATTTGGGTAATTAGCTTTTGGCCTACAGGAAGATATAGTCCTGTCCTTCCTTCCTTCCATCTTTATGCTTTTTTCTGTACATTTTTCTTTCCCTCTGTTCTTGTTTCATAAACATTTAGCAAGAGCTAACCATGGTTCCAACCCTCCTGGATATTATGTTTGACAAGGAAGGCAGATATTAAATCATTAATTGCATGAGTCATAATTTAATTACAATCAAGGTAAATGCTAAAGGACAAGATTCAAGATCATATACCTACTTCTCTGCACTAACATAAGAACTTAAAACTGCCATAGAAATGGGGACAGCATTGAATTATGATAAAGAATATTGGTTGTGCATTCAGTTTTAATTAGATTCAAATTTTGGACCCTGACTTTTGCTTCCTACAATTACCGGGCAAGTTGGTTTACATTCCAGTTTTTAAGTTTCTTATTTACAAATGGGATTTACACAATTTTCTCCATGAATTATTATGTGTATTAAATAAGAAATTTACATATATCTCTAAAAATATGAAGCTTACAGACCTAATAAGTAAACATTATAATAGTATTTCTAGAAAGGCAAAGATATCTTAAAACCTATATAAAAAAGAAAAACAAAAGATAAAAATGAGCATCTTTGCTATTTTTAGAAGACTCTCACAATTTAAATTAATCCTTATTAAAATTTCACAAAAACACAGAGCAACTGAAATCTAAATACAAAGCATAAGGTAGCCACTATTCTGGCATAAGGAATTTCAAAAAATAACCTTATATCAGCTTCATAAACATAGCTTTATGTACAAGAAGCCACCTGGCAAATGCAATAAAACAGCTTTATTAATACAGTATGTTTCATGCATAAATCGGATCAGATTTGCTCTAGGAATCATACTGTGTGATCTCAAGACACTTGCAATAGGAGACAAAAATCATATTTCTATACATTCCTAAAATTCCCATCCTGTGTGGCTCCATCTGATACTAATTTATACTGCAAAGTTAAGTCATCTCTTGTTATCAGTGACAGAATTTGTTTACAGGCAAGTGTTGAATTTCCTAGTATTCTTTTTTCATCTACAAAATTATTTTTGAATATTTTTCATATTTGTTGAACTGTAAGCTAATGAAAATTCTATTATTCTTCTTTTATAGACCAATGGGAAGTATTTGAATTGTCTCTGAGAAAATGACACCAATCATAAATATTTTCTTTTTTCATATTCTACAATTAATATCCTTTAAACTCATGCATAAATGGCCTAAAACATGATGTTAATCTTGGATTATATAATAACATTTCTAAATATCAAAAAGGAGGGTCAATATAGATAAAATAATCTTTTAATAAAATTAGGAAAACAAAAAATAAAGCCATGATAACTTTAGAGTAAACATTACAAGTTGGAAATAATATATTTTTATTGTTCATTCTTAAATATCAAATGGAAACATGTAACTTTTAGCAAAACATTGCAAAGCATATGAATGTCATAGGACTATTAATATTTATATAAAGTATATTAGAGTCATTTTTTTCTCTATTACCTATATATACTTTTCCACTGCTTGGTGGAAGTAAGCTGGAGACAGGGGGATCCAACAAAAATAGTTTTAAAATTAGTTGATTACAAAGAATGGCAGCAACCCCTTTAAGTTTAGCTTGATTAGATATGAACCTGAATTAAATTAAACTAAATGTATAACTTGTAGAATTTCACTTTTTATGATAATAAGAAGTATCTAATAAACTACATGACTGATTCTAAAGAAAAAGTAAAAGGAAATGGCTTGTTTAGTCAGCACTTTCTAATAGAATTTTTTTCAGTGATGGAAATGTTCTGTATCTTTGTTGTCCTAGATGCCAGCTTCCAGCTACATGTGACTATTGAACACTTGAAAAGTTCCTAACATGATCAAGGACTACATTTTAAAATTTAATTTAATTTTAATTAATTTAAATTTCAACAGCCACGTGTGGCTGGTGGTTACTCTATTGGAGAGCAGAAGATGACTGGAATAATTGTCTGTACCTATTTCTGCAATTTTTCCATTAAAATTTGCATAGAGAAACAAGACGATTACATCCAAACATATTCATAATGATCAGCTTCAAGTTGCAGAATAAGACTCTTTCTGAGTCTCTTTAGTTACATTCAAAAGGGACTGAAGGTCACAAGAGACACACTTGCTATTATGAGAGCCAATGTCTGACTCACCCAATCTTTACCTGGTGGAATAAAAAGCCACCTTGCAGACCTAACGTGCTTGCACAGTCCCTATGTGAATCACCGTCTGCTTCTGCATGAGAGGAAGAAAGCAGCTCTCAAACAGATGGTTTATCATTGTGCTGAAGAAAGGGGGGAAATGATGGAGTCACTGCTTTTTCCTGCTCATCTAGTAGGTGTTTCTCCTCCATGGGGGAACTAACTCATCAGCAAATTTTTAAGGATATTTAGCCTATTTCCAGAGCATATAGAACAGATTGAGCTTGTTATACCAAACATAACAAACTGTGGTTATATTTTAGTCCTACTTGTTCTATAAAAGAAGCATATGTACTTATTGTGTTTCATCAAGGTTCCACACTTGGGTATTGTTCAGCCCTGGAGTTTTCATAGCGATCCCTGGAGGTGATTTACAATACTCCAAATGACGTATTGTTATTATCACCTAAGCATTAAAGTGGCCTGCATTCAGGTAAATTCAGCACTCAGTGGGCAGTAATTCTATTGTGTATAATTACCATTACACACATCCTTGGAACTTTTAGCTAATTTTCATACTTACTCACCTCCACCTCCAGTCAGACAGCTTTGTTTTATAGATTCAAATTTGGGTACTTGGCTCCCTGGAATTTTTTTTTTTCCATTTTACTATCCACTACCTCACTTGATTTAATTTGGTTATTACTTTCTAAGTATATGACATTGAAATCCTTTATAATTATCAGATTCTATCTGCATGATGAATAAGTTCCTATTTTAATGCTGATTATTGCTAAAGCTTTATAAAAGGAAGAACCTTTTACCTGAGCAGCTTTGATTTAAGGATTATGAACTAACACTGTGTTTCATTCGAAAATGACATAACATTTGTTTGCTTTTTTTAAAGGATCACTTTTTAAGAATAAGAAGTTGAATTGGAATTTATCAGTGTCATGGGAAATAGGACATGCATGTAGTAAAATTAAGTCACTTCATTTTTCACATGCCCAATGTTGCTTTTGGATTTAGGTAAAGTATGTATATAATCTATTGTCCATAATGGGACTCTTTTAAAAATGAACTGAAGCCAGCAGCCTGTCCCCAGTAAACCAGGACCTGATGACCTTGGAATTAAGGATGTTTAGATATATCATGGGAGTTCTTCCTCAGGTGGAGGTGAATGCCTTTCCTGAACCAATGACTGAGCTTTCCTATGTTGCTAGGAGGTCCATTAGTCAATATGAACTTGTCTCCATCTACCATGTTGGAAGTCCTCTGAAATTATTCTGCTTCTATCTAAAGTTGTTTGTGATAATCCCTTTGTTTAGGAGTCCATTGTTATCCCATTGCTCTTTTGACTCTCTTCTGTGAAATGTCATTACCAAATTCCCTTTTAAAATCCTTTTGATTCTTTATTCTCCCACTCAATTGTTATTTTCTCCCCTATATTATCTCCAGTACTCCAGTAATACCTGAAAAAAAAATATTTCCTGTGGCCCCCAGGTTGTGGTGTATTTATTACCTCACATTTTAGCCAATATCTGTTTTTTCATGTTGCAGATAATTATTCATGTATTATTCCTCTACACTGGCAGGAGGGATGGTTTTCCCCATTTGTTATTAATGTGAGGCCAGTACCTCTGCAGTCTTTATTGAGTTGAATACAAAGATTCCTGAAGAGCTAATATAGAAAGTTGTAAATTATAAAGAATCATACTATAGTTACAAAACTAACTCCAAATATCACCAACTATGTACCTGACACTGTCATGAATACTCTAAAATTTTATTCACATAATTTCAAACTACATATGCCTAACATGTGACTGATAACACCAAGATACAAAAAAATTAAATATCATGTACGAATTGATAGAGCTTCTATACAGAAAAAGTGGAATTCAATCTCAAGTCTGATTTTGGTCTTCTGAATGTAATAATATGACTAGCAATGCTGTACAGTACTCCATCTAGTCTCTTACTTTAGCGTAAACATCTTCCCTTTTGGATGGGCCTCCTTGTCCTCATTTGTGTTCTTATTTATTTATTTTTATATATGTATTTTTAGTTGTAGTTGGACACAATACATTTGTTTTATTTACTTATTGTTTATGTGGTGCTGAGGATTGAAGCCAGGGCCTCACATGCTAGATGAGGGCTCTATCTCTGAGTCACAACCCCAGCCCTTTGTTCTTATTTGTAACATAAGTTAAATAAATCATTATTCTTATTATTTATTATTATTATTATTATCATCATTTGCCGCAGTCCGGCTGCAGCAAAATAACCGGGGGGTGACGAATAACTTGTGAACGTTGATACAGCAGGAGTAGGAGCCGTTTATTGCAGGACAGGAGCAGTATTTATACATTCCACACAGCTTATCTAATTAGCATAAACTAGATACATCAGTCAACCAATCAGGAATCTCTACACCTAATGGCTCAGTTTTGTTACTTCTCAAACCACTCCCTCTGACATTTTGCCAGGCACCATCCAGACTTGTTTACGAACTTTAACATTCCCCTGGCAAAATGCCAGGTGTTATTTTGACTTGTTTACAGACTCTAACATTTCCCCCTTTTGTTTAATTTAAATAATGACCATAGTGGTTTTTACAGAAACACCATAAATAACCTGCTACAATCAGAAAGGGAGGATACAAAATGACACAATACCAAGCCACTTGATGGTTCCATGCAAGAAGCCCTTGGAAAAATTATACCAGCAATGACACTGTTAGCAAAGATACCGAGTTACAATTTGTTATAGATTACAGTTTGTTGTCTCAGTCCAGGTAAAGCAGTGTCTCAATAGATTAACTCACAGTCCAGGTAAATTCTGCAGGCAGCTAGCTTAAATCACAGTCCAGGTAAGTTCTGCAGGCAACTAGCTTGATCCGAAATCTGGTCTGTTTCTCAGCCGAAGTCTCGTCTGGTTTTCAGCAACACTGGAAATTCTTCCACCTTGGTCCTTACCAGCACTGGGACGAAGGCAGGAACTCCGGATGGCTAAAGAAAATCCTGTAGCATTCTACTAAGAAAACAACCTTCTGAACAATTTAGTACATTATCTCAAGGTTTTTTACATTTGAAATAAGCCTTAATAGTGCTCATTACTCATTAGCTTCCAGGTGTGGGAGAAACATTGTAGTTTAGTTATTGGCATTGAAAATGACCAAACATCAGGGAAGACTGTAGCATCTTCTGCCAGCTGTAGCGTCTTGGGCAGCCCCAGATGGCCCTGGGGAGTGTCCCAGACTCAAACTGCTACTGGGCACAGGGAGCAAGAGCCTGCGAGACTGTGCCTTTAGGTCTGGTCTAGATTTGGGCTCCCGGCAGTGGAAGAGCTAGCTCCCCGGCCAGGAGGCGGGGAAGGGCCAGTCGCCGCCGCCTCTTGGAAAATCCTTGCTGTGCTGTGACTGGCTTGCACACTCGGCAGTCGCCTCTCCGCTTCATGCACCCTCCGGTAACGAAAAGTATTTAGTAATAGCCTTTTGCTGCAACTTTTTTCCTGATAATCCTTCTTCTTTTGAATTTTCTTTTTCTTTCTGACTAGAGTTCCTGGGCTCTTATCAACACATGCCCTAACTATTCTTGGTTCCACTGGGGTGCCTCCTTCCCTTAGTAATTTACTTTTCACCCCTTCCATATTTTCATCACAAAGACAATACAGCATTTCAAGACAAAACAAGACACAAACATACTGTATCAATCTTCTCCATTTTCTCGAAATGGCCATTTTTCCTTTCGCCCTATCTGCCTAGGGACGAGCAGATTGTTCTTGTCCTATCTATGGACGGGCAGCTTTTTTTTTTTTTCGTCACTTACCCCCGAGTGTCCCGGGGCTCCCCGTACGGGCCACCATCTGCCGCAGTCCGGCTGCAGCAAAATAACCGGGGGGTGACGAATAACTTGTGAACGTTGATACAGCAGGAGTAGGAGCCGTTTATTGCAGGACAGGAGCAGTATTTATACATTCCACACAGCTTATCTAATTAGCATAAACTAGATACATCAGTCAACCAATCAGGAATCTCTACACCTAATGGCTCAGTTTTGTTACTTCTCAAACCACTCCCTCTGACATTTTGCCAGGCACCATCCAGACTTGTTTACGAACTTTAACATTCCCCTGGCAAAATGCCAGGTGTTATTTTGACTTGTTTACAGACTCTAACAATCATTATTTTCTTTAGCAGTTCCTTATAATCAAATACATTCAGGATTTGAGACTTAAGAACATGATTCTTATAAATTAAGCAAACTTTTTGTATTTATCTTTGATTCTCTTCCAGTTTTTTTAATCAATATTTTATCTTTGAAAAGTAAATTAGTATGTCAGAAAATTCCCAGTTCAGTCTCCTTGATTTTGATAGTTATTCCCCTGATTTCTTCTTCAGTGGAACTATCAATAATTTTATAGTACAGTGATATTATTTTTTTTTTCATTTCTATTCTTCTTAAACACTATTTCAATTTACAGAAGTTATCCATGGAAGCAAACCTCTCTAGTTTTATTTTATGAATCATATTTTTAACACAGGGCTTTATAGTTCGCTAGGAATAGCATCTGATTCCTGCAGTCTTGAGCATGGCCATATTAGCCTGTGCAGAGGACTGAAGAGAGCAGATATTGGTTGCCAACCCCTAGTTTTTCTGACTACATAACCAGACTGTAGCTGATCATCTGAAGCATACCAGGTGCCCTCCTAACTTAAGAACAGAGTTTTTCTCTGATTAGAATGCCCTTGTTTCTGACACCAACATGACCACCTTGCCCCTTTCCTTAAGATCTTCACTCAATAGTTTTTTGTTCAGTTACATGCAAGACCACACTATTCAAAACTGATCCCTTCTCTTTCCTAAGTCAATTTTGTTTTCCTACAATTCTCTTACAATACACTAATGTGAAAAAAAAATCTATAACTAAAGAGACTCAGAGAAACTCTCAGACACACACACACATACACATACATATCTTACAAAGTTCTTTCTTAGGTAGTTTCCATAATAGAATGAAGGTCCTATGTAAGTGAATTATTTATTTTTTATGTAGCTCACTGCTTTATCTCCATTGTCTAAAACCACATCTAGTACATAGTGGGTGCTCAATATATTTTAACTTAACAGTTTGAAAACCAATAAAACCTTAAATAAAGTAATGCAGTTTAAAAACCGATAAAAACCTTAACTAAAGTAATGGCATGAAGAAGTAATTGCAAGGTTTAAAAAGCCTGTTGAAAGACTAGTGTGTAGGTTAAGAATAGAAAGAGAAAGTGTCTTTATAATTTTCCCACAAATAACTGGTCATTTGTTGTAGCCAATAGCAAGTAGTGTAAAACTGGGCAGAACATATTATAGATATTGCTTTTACTATAAAGAAATCATGAAGGATATTTTCTGTTTAAAACTGGGCCATGTTATTAAACTTAATTTAAATATTATATAATTTTATTTAAATTAAGCTTGAATTAAAATTAACAAACAGTAAATCTTGTTTTGTCTATTAGTTCTATGCATGTAAGTCGCTCTGCATTCCTCCCTTAAAGGCAACAACTGTACTAGGCTTCACCTCTTGCAGGGCAAAGTCAAAACATGGATTTAATCCAAATTTTAATCAGCTGTACAGATGGGTTTATTTCACGAATACAACATGCTGCACAGATGGAAGTTCCTGAATGCCTGACAAGGTGTTAAAACTGTTACCGATAGTACAAAGAAATTAGAAATCAGCATAGGAAATTATAATTAGTAAGGGCTTGGTCTCTGAAGAGTTTATTAGCTCAGCACTTGTATTTTGTCCTTGGCACCAAAAGAAAACAATTGGGAAGATAAAATTTAAAAACTAAAAGTTAGACTTATATTATTTGGGTTTATGGGAAATATTTTTTGGCATTATAAGAACTTTGGTGACTTAAATATTATGATGAACTGGTAGAACATATAAATTCATGTGTTTTTATAATTGTTTTGCTGATTTGGATTCTTAAAATTCCACCAGTCCTCAAAACTAATGACAAAGCATTACTTCAATCATGCAACTGACACATGTTATGAACTTGTTTTAGTTATGTATTAGGATATATATTAATTAAAATTAACATATTGACTCCATTGAAATTAATCACAAAATAATTTCTTTGGGATGAAAAGGTTGCATCCAAGGATCAGTCAGTAAGCTTTAGAGGTATTCTCTGAAAATTTACCCCAAACACTTATGTTTCATTAATACGAGCTTATTTTTCTAATAGAAAAGAACTATTAAAGAGATAATGTTTTTAATTCTTTTGTTCAAGTAAATCTCAATATATTACACTTCTAGGAATCTGAATTTAATATTTCATTTTTTTCAGTTTTTTAACATGAACTTATAATGTATTTTCTTCTTGTTTCTTTCCTTTTTCCTCCCACCCTTACTTTCTTCTTTCAATGCAAACATTGACTTTACATTCATTTTATTGATAAAATTAAAACTTCTTAATCATTAACAAGTTAGCACTAGGAAGAATTTTATTTGAAGAGACATGTTTAACATAAAATTTATTCTTTGATACATAATTAACATCAATTATTTAGTAGCCTACTAAAGAACTAAGCAAGGAAGTAGAGTATAGGAGAGATATCCCCCCTAGCTAGCATCAATTATGGTCATCTCTAAAATCTGACCATTGAATAGGATTGCTAGCTAATGTGTGGCTATTGACCACTTGAAATGTGACTAATCCAAGTTGAGATGTATGTTAAGTAGAATTAATATTTTCACATTGATTCCCTGTTCAAGCGATCATTCAGACTTGTAATTATATATATATAATACACACACGTATACATTATTATAACAAGTTTGCTGATAAATTAACATCAGTTTTCCCATTCCTTTTTACTTTTTTAATATGCCTAGTAGAAAATCTAAAATTATATATATATATGACTTGTATCTATGGCACATATTATAGTCCTATTGGAACACACAGGTTTAGAATTTATTCAGAAAGAATATCTCAAATAAATGTTTTTTTCTGAATAATTTCTGAGCATGTCCTATGAGAGGTAATTACACATAACTTCAGTCAAATAAATAAGCTTTCTTTTCTGTCACAAAGTAATGGATATTATTAATATTTCTAAATTAATGACCCACTATGTAGCTATGGCTCATTTAACGTAAATTAATCTAAACAATTGCACATGCATATGTTTTAGTTTGTTCCTCCCATTGCAAGAATGCAAACTTTCTAAACCACCAAGGCTGTTCAAAACTAGCATCCAAGCAGTTCTGAGTGCCATTTAGCTGACTGAAAGGACCAATACACTCTTACAGCTGCTCTTAGATTTCTATTGTCTTTGCATGCTCCCTCTGTCATGCCTCGCCTTGACTTTTTTTTTCCTTTCCTTCCCCCCTCCCCAGTACTTATCCTCATGACTTTGGCATTATTTTATTCCTCTTTCCTCTAAGCTTTGGTCATTACTGTTTGTGGCCAAAGAGACACCATTACCAAGGGGGGGAAAAAAAACACTTTGATTGTCCCTTAGCCCAGGCTGCAGGCTGGATAGTTCCCAGGCAGGTGCCATGAAAAGGCAGGTATATAGTGAACAATGTTGTCAAAGATGTCATGAACAATGGAGGAAACAAATTTGAAACAAATAGCACCTTCTACAAATAGTGAACTGTGATGTTTACCAAGAATATACCAATGGTGCAATTGTTATTTTTACTAGCTCATTCAAGTATATTAACAAAACAAACAAAACAAACAAAAAACATACAGAACTCCAGATAAATCATGGAATGAAGAAACAAAATGAAGCAGAAAATCATAGTGCTTTATCTCTCAGCAATGTATGATATTTGCATTTAACATCATATGTTCTTTTCCCCAACATTATCACTCCTCTTATCATTATATATTTTCTGACTTACTTTAGGTACAATATAGAAGTATTGAAATATATTGAGTGTTATCCAACTATATGCAAGATTTCATATTTGTTCCTTTTAAATTTGTTTTTAAGGATTATTGTAGCACTGGTTATAATTTAATTTTACTTATGTGCTGAAATATTAATAGTATAAGTCTCAAATTTCAAAATGGTAAAATGAGATTATCTAATTGAGAAGAACTTCATAAACAGGTTAGATTAAGCATAGATTTCATTAAGGAAATTATAGCCAGATCACAATCATCAATAGGAGAAATTTAATTACACATATGCAGAGACTGCTGGCTTCCTAAACCCATACATTTATTTTTTCCTCCTTAGTAATAGTACTATAACGTTTAGCATGAAACACTGCCAAAGACATAAAAGGCCAGTATCACTGGCATCTAGGTATTACCAGATGTCTAAATTTAGACCAATGTGTTACAAGTGGAAATGTGTGAGAAAACTCAGATGTTTCTTTCAAAGGGATTAACTTCACCTGCTTTCCTTCTTTGTGCTTTTGGCTGCCTGGAATAGAGGAATGCAGTCTAGAGTTCTAAAATCCTGGGACCTGTTGAGTAAGTGCAAAAGGAAGTCACCACATGCCAAGATGTCATAACACATCTCTGGGCACCCCATGAAAGCAATTTAGAAAACATGGACCACTCATCTCCAGATTTAATATGTATCTGATAAATAATCTCTGATACATTTTGAGTGACTCTTACTTCGTGTTTTTAATATGCAGCTGAATCTAATTCTCATTGATAGTATATTTCTAATGTTAAAATCATATTCTTACTTTGAGTCATGTGGGCACTTGCCCAGAGACTTGTAAGTATAAAACTTTTCTTTAGGTGTGTCCAAAGAAGTTGTGTTCAAGCAACTCAATAAAGAAATCCTTTATATTCACTTGAACATGTACGTTATCAATTCAAAACAATTTAGATGGCATTTAACATTTTTTACATAAATTAGTCTGTTAGAACATATTCCTGAAATTAATACAGTACATTTATGTTTGCCAGAGAGAATCACTAATCATGCCCTGCCCATATTTCATTTAAATTGATCTCTTGAAAGATTATCATTTTGTAATCTTCTTCACCTATGTCCAAATAGACCACTTATCTTAGTGACAGTAATTTTACTTTAACTTGCATTCATTCAACTATTACATTTTCCTTTGTTTTAATATGAAACAAGTAGAGTTAGCCCAAAAGTGCTTGCCTGAGAGAGCATATATCTATAAAGGGGAAAACTCTGTGTGTGTGTGTGTGTGTGTGTGTGTGTGTGTGTTTAAGTGTGCTCCAGGAAATATAATTCTACTGATAAGTCAAGGTTTCTACCGAAGTCTATCATTCTGATCTATCTGTCCTGCTCTGTAATCTAATAGAAAGCTATTGACCAAATGAGAGTATTAATTCACCATTTTCCTCAATAGAGGAGCATCACTCAATAGGCCATGTATGGGTCGTCTTTGCATCTTGACATTCACTAGCTGACTATTGTTGAGGTTTCATGGTTTCCATTAAAAAAATTAACTACTTGAGACTATAATTTACCTATCTAGGAAGAGATAGCAAAAAGATTTGGAGTTTAAAATAACAGTGATAGGAACATAATAGTGTTATACTACAACTTGGTGACAATTTTGACTATAAAGCATTGCCCAAGTATTAAATAGTTATTTTTATGATTCATTATGTGATTTAATTTCCTAGTTTCAATAAAAGCAAAATTTTAACCTCTATGTTGGTATTGCTCTGAGAGCATCATCAATGTTCCCTTAGTTACAAAGCTAATTAGCCCCAGTGTTGAGATATTTGAATGACCAATATCCATTTCACCATCTTTCATTTTAAATCTAGTGTGGTTTGAAGGGTGCATGTGTGTTACATAAAGCTGCATGCATTGGTAGTAGCTGGCCATAACTCCAAGCTTCAGAGAGTAACTCATCATGAGAATTAGCTATGTGGCTGCTTTTGATCAACAATGAAATCCATTATACAAGCTGATCCAAGAGGACCAAAAAAGAAACTTATGCACCATGCTTACAGAAAGGTTTGCTTTTATGGAAACATATATGTGAAGAAAACTGTCAAAGTATGACATGCATCTATCTTGGAACCATGAGAAGAACTTGCCTAAGAGGAAATTGAATGGCAAAATACAGAGGAAGTTACGAATTTCTTAGTGACATTACTGAGTCCTTGATGTGAGTATATCATGATAAGTACAGCGTTCTTATTGTTTAAAAAGTCAAGTTGAATTAAGTTGTCTATTACTTGCACCATAAACCATCAGATTAAACAACCATCCTCTTTCAATTACCTTATGCTGCAAGAAGGTAAGACTAGCCTCATTTGAAGAAAATCAAAATTTGGGTGAATCGCTTAACAGTTTAAATAAGAAACTAATCATTTTCATGGATAGTAAACAAACAGTAAAGTTGTTGATAATTGTAGAATATAACCGTGGACTAAATTTCAAAGAAAGAAAACATCTCAATGTGCATATATTAAGAAGAGAAAAAAGTTAAAACTTGATCAATAATGAGTTACAGGAAATGTCTATGCACTATACCGAAAGGATAAACGATAAAAGAACACAAACCATAGTGAAAAATTCACAAAACCAAGTCAAAATAAAAAGATTTATCCAAATGGAGCGTTTTCAAAGGACAAAGATTTAGTTATAAATCAATATTGAGTTATTAGGTGGGAAATACAATTATTTATGTACCTCTAGTTTGTGATTTTGTTTTTTTGTATGTTGATGGTGTCAGTCACATGACTCTTGGTTCCAGGCAGTGCTGCTTGGTGAAACTCCTGGCTCTTAAACTAACACTTCTGACATGGTGTTGGGGAAACATAGGCACGGTAAAGAACACAAAATATTTTATAAGCAATTCTGTATTCTTAATATTTTCCAAAGAGAAAATTCTTAAAAAGTAAATGTTAAGATAGCACTGAGTCTATATTTGATGCTTTACTTTAGTTGTTACCAAAGGATGCTTTTGAAGTATAATCCATTGCTTTCCAAACCTGTCTTCAGAATCATCTGGAATCCCCCCCACACACACACGCCACCCACCACCAATTGTTTAGTGACCCAGTGTTACAACTCTTAACTCACATGGAGAATTATATGCCTTCTAAATTACCTATGGCACAGTAATAAGATTTTTTATAAATATAAAAGTAATTAATCACCTTGGAAATAAGAGATTACTCCAAAGATAAATGTATGGAAGTTGAAAGTTGGTAATATACACCCCCCCCCCC
>NW_026000211.1:39344992-39384244 GCF_001458135.2 Marmota marmota marmota
GGTCTTTTTTTTTTTTTTTTTTTTTGGTACTGGAGATTGAACCCAGGGAAGTTTAACCATTGTGCCACATCCCCAGCCACTTTTTATTTTTTGAGACATAGTTTTACTAAGATGCCCATGGCCTCACTAAATTGATGAGGCTGGCTTTGAACTTGCAATCCTCCTGCCTCAGTTTCCCTAGGTACTGGGATTACAGGTCTGTACCACCATGCCTAGCTCAAGATTATTTTTGAGCATCTCTCTGGAAGCAGGGTAGTTTGGTTACATGGTATTTTCTGGGTAAGGCTAAATTGTTTTTAAAGTGGTTCTATCCATTATTTTTTCCACAATGAATAAGAATTTTATTGAAGCCACATCAAGACACCCGGGCATTGCCACAACTTTTATTTATTTACATAGACAAACTGATATGTGTGAAATGATATGTCATGGTGGCTTTACTCAGTCATCTGTGATAATTAATAAGGATAACATTTCATGTAGTTATGAACCTGTGTCTTCTCTTTATTATATTCTTTTGCCAGTCACCCCCACCAAAGAATTACTGTCATTTTTTTATTGAGTTATAGGGGGTCATGATATACTTTGCTTAGTAATCCATTTTAAGTTAAATAAGTGGCATTTTTTTTTTGTTTTCACTTATATTTTTGGAACTTATAACAACAGGTTTTCATTTCCTATAGTGGAATATTATGATTTCTTTTTGCTTTGTATAAGAGTTCAGCTAGATTGAGATATATTTCTATATGGTCTTTTTAAAATCTATTAGTTTTGCCTTATGTATTTAGTTCTTTAATTTGTTTCAGATTCATTTTTGTGTGCATGTGTACAGTGTAAGACCAGGGCTTCTTTAATGTTTTCACTTAAATAAATAACCAAATCTTCCATTGACATTTTGGAAACATTCTATCCTATCCAACACCATGAAGTGCCAGTTCTACAATATATATCAAACATCCCTATGTGACTTTCAGGTTTATAATCTCATACATAATGTTCTCACATATAGTATCCCTGCATATGGCCAGAAATTCTTAGCCATATATTCAATCTATAAAATTTTATGCAGGATTTAAAAAATGAAGTTGCATGTCATTTCAGGGGAATGATCACATTAACTGTTTTTAAAACTGTATTTTGTCTTAGCCAGTCAAGATATGCTTTCTGTGGGAGTTAAATTTCAATAAATAATCAATCAAACATAATGTAGGAAAGTTAATACTCAAATATAAGATAATTTCTAAAGAGGCAATTTACCATTACTATGCAAATTCTCTAGCTCTAATCCTTTAGCAAGGCAACAGCTATTGTGTGAGGTTAGCTAGCATCTTACACCACAATGGATTTATTATAAGAGAAGCTGTAGTGACTTTACTTTCTGTTATTGCTTTACTAATCTGTAATAATGCAATGGTGATCCTTTGCACATAAACACATAGGGAAATTAATAACATTTTAAATAACTACAGCAAAATCAAAGTTGGTGAGTCATAAAAACACAGAGGATTTAATGTTTGACAATTATTTTATGTTTGGGAATTTTGATGAAATATTCAATATATTATAACACGGGCAGTATTTTATGAAAACAATTAAGTTAAAAACAAAACTCATTATTAGGCTATGCTGGTAACCCCTTCAGTAAAATAATTGTAATCTATTGGAAATGTTAGAATGACTAACTGCAGGGCTGTAAAGATTTTTAGATTCATATGCACACATATAATAACATTTTGTTGTAATAGTTTTCTGAAAATATATAAGCTGCACTCCCTAACTCTTGTCCTATCATGTGGACTTTTCTACAATATAAATATTATATTATATCAATTACCATCCAAACATATTGAATTATGCACCAAAAAAATCTTTGTTCTACTGACCCAAAGTCAATAGATACTTATTCCAAGATTCTTAAAGACCTGTGTTATGAATTTTACAATGGAAATCAATAATATCCTATTTAGAATGCTTACTTTGCTCCACCAGAGTGCTTTGCAAATTTCACTTCACAAAACTCCAAGGATCTATTAAGGTATATTCATGTGGTTTTATACAATGCAATCACTGAAAATCTTTTTATTGTCAGTCAATCTATCACCTTCAGAATTTATTCCAGGGTCACATGAAGAAGTTCACAACAGTAGGGAACTGTCTGTATTAACACATACAACTAGATAAATTAACTCAAGGGCACATAAGTTGATAATGATATGAAAATGTGCTTTCATTAAACATAGAACACATGTATACATTGAAATTCTTCTTATGGAGCTTCATGAAACACACAAATGTGATAAGTTGTCATATTATTATGAGTTAACTTTAAAAATTTCTGATAATATGAGCATATGTGAGCATTCATATATACATACATATATACATATAAACATATGTATATGTAAATGTACATTCTCCTATTTATATGTATATATTTTTCATTGAAAAGTAGGGTTTTAAGACGAATACAAGATTCAAATACTTGGCATGTTACATACAGTGTGTTGGTATATAAAAGATTAATAAAACCACAGAATTAATTTAGTTTCAATGGTGAATCAAATAACAGAGAAACTTCCTCTTATTTTAATTGATTAGATTTCATTTTGGTGGGATCATTTGTGAAACAAAAACACCAAAATTCCCTTTTGGTATCAATTCAAATTTTGCGAACTATTGCACATATATTAAGAATAGATAATATATCCATTGTTATCATTTGGATCTATAATGCTTCCCAAAGACTCATGTGTTAAAGATTTGGTGTCTATGGGTGGTACTATTGGGAGACTGGAAAATTTAGAAAGTGGGGTCTAGTTGAAGAAAAAAGATCACTGGGGATGGGCCTTTATTTGGGTGGGGGTACTGGGGATTGAACTCAGGAGCACTTGACCACTGAACCACATCCCCAGCCCTATTTTGTATTTTATTTAGAGACAGGGTCTCACTGAGTTGCTTAGCGCCTTGTGGCTGGCTTTGAACTCGTGATCCTCCTGCCTCAACTTCTGGAACCACTAGGTTTACAGGCATAGGGACACTGTGCCTGGCTGGGGATGGGAATTTTAAGAATATATCTTATCCATGGTCCCTTCTTCATGATATCCTTGCTTCCTGGATACCACAACATGAGCTGCCCTGCTCTACCATGCTCCCTCCACCATGCCTTGCCAAAGGCCCAAAGTGAAAGGGTCAAGTGACTACAAGCAAAAACCTCTGAAACTAAGAGCCACAATAAACATTTCCTCCTTTAGGTTGATTTTCTCAGTTATTTTGTAACAGTAATAGGAAGCTGACTAACATGATAACTTGAAATGCACTGTCTTATGATCGTAAGAAGACCTAGATTGGGAGCCTACCTTTAGTTTACAAACATCTACAGTGACCCAAGGATTTACCTGTGGAGAACCTGGTTTCCAAACATTAATTAACCTTGACAGTGTGCATGCTGCAGGTTTTATGTATTCATTCACCAGATATTAGAATTATTGCAAAAGTGGGTACAGTAAATTCATTTTGCTATGTATAAGTCAAAAGAAGACTGTCTAAACTAATAAAGCTGGAAAGAAGTTAATTTTGCTTCAGGACAACTCACTGATTTTACAGGTGAAGTGAAGTAGGGCCCAAGGTATAATTAATTCTAAATACCAATACTACATTGGCTTTGATGGTCCTATTCACTCACATTACCACTGCAATAAACACACAACCCTCGTGTTGTATTTCAACATATATAATTATTTTATCTATTCATTACTAATTTCATAATATTTAATTGGGGTATTATAAAATAGTTTATTGTTCCATCACATTATTTCTCTCTCTAGAAAAATATATGACTGTATAATTTAAAATACAAGGGAAGAAAAAAGGATATGAGGAGCTGGCTATTAGAACCTAATTTCTTTTAGAAAGAAGTGTGCCAAAAACTTTAACAGCTGTTGTACTTGATTATTGAAGCTTTATTTTCATTGGCTTCCCCAAAAATGCTGCTACATTCAAGCAAGTAGATTAAATGTTATTAGCTTTAATACCTTTTAAAACAAGTAATCTGTTGAAGTGATAATGGAATTTAAAGTAAGTACATTTGTTAAATTGGTTTTTACACTATTGTGTTTTCCCTCTTGGCCACATGAATCTCTAAACCTGACACTGCTAATTACAATTGTAATAAATGACATATCTATGCACGTGATTGACTTCACACTACACTTAAAGTATACATAAAGGTAACTGAAGAATTTCACTGTCATGTCGAATTCTATCACAGAAATACTCTCTCATTTGTAAGATAAATAAGGAATAGAGGTTTTCATTTAAATGCATGAACTCACTAAGTCAGAAACAGACTGTAATAATAATTTGTTAACTTACTACTAGATGACATATATTCAGATTAATTAAGAGGAAAGAGGGAAGGAAGGGATGGAGAGGAGGAGGGAGAGAATGGGGGATAGAAGGAAGAAAAATCTATGGGAGAGATCCAGGAGTAATTTTTCCATATTAATAAATCCCGATTTGGATTTTCAGTTACTTAGGTATGAGGAATTTGCTGCACTGTTATACATGGTTGGAGGCAGAGTTTTGATCCTTCTTTTTGTGTCAAGACACCTGTCTTTTTACTTCAGTGCCAGAATCACTGAAGCAACACAGCCTGCACATTTATAGGTGTCACTCACTCTACCATCTGTTCCTTAGGATAACAGCCACCATTATCACCCAACCTCCACCTGAGGCTTCAAGAATCTCTGTGGATTAAAGTTCAGATCTACAAGGAAGAATGGCTGGCAATAATGTTGCTGCTCAACTTTGCTTGACCTTAATTCTCCTGCTGTCAATACTGTATTAGAGCCTGTTAACTCTCTTTTCATCCTATGTGTATAATGCACTGTGAAGTTCTTGATTAAGCAATGAAACCATTAAAAAAACCTTTGCACTATTATTAGCATTTTTGGTCCCTTTTCTATTTCTAGTTCACTAAAACATTCAAGGCTACATGTATAGTATTTTTTATAAATAAAATTAAAGTGAATGAACCTAATTGATTCAGTCCTGGGTCAGTAATGAAATAGTTTGCAAATGGAACTAAATCAAACACACATAGAGACTGAAATAAGAAAGACAAAAGGAAGGTAGAGTCTTAAATGTTGGACAATGGAAGGTAGTCAAATTTCTTCAGAGTTTATTTTCTGTCATATCTGTTATTTTTTCCTTTGTAAACTCAAATAAATCATGCTGTGTATAAGTTTATAGTGAAATGATTAAAAATACTTATTACTAACACTTTTTAAAAAGTTATAACCTGATAGATAATTTATAAGTACTTTTAATCTAATAATTATTGTGAAATATATAAATACTTTTTAATCAGATCATTCTTGTCAATATATGACAATGATTCTTGTCAAGCAAAATGTGATATATTCCCATTGTTTCATTAATTTTACTCTTTTTTTTACAGGTGATATAAGGTTTCCTGAGTAGAAATGGTGTTGTATGCCTCCTTTATATTTGTGGTTTTCATTATTTCTATATGAGACACCCGTCCCCCTTCACATGATAGAGACAGGAAGTGGGTTCTGTTTATTCATTGGCAATCAAGCTAATACAAATGTTTCACAAAGATGGTAGAAAATGATAGTGCTGTCAATTTAAAGCAGCTCATTACAGAAGTCTGTTTGCACTCATTTTATTCTACAACTGAACTTTTACTGTGGCTATAAAACACATTTCTTTGTTACACAAACATTGAATTCTGCTGTATCCTTTTGCTCTCCCTGCTGATTTGTTTGTGTTCTTGCTCATTGCTTTTGGATGGCATTAGTGCCTCTCTCCTCTGGGTAGCAGCAACTGCTGCCCAGTAATGCAATAGGATGGCTGTCTGAACCTCCCTCTTCTGCTCTATAAGCAATATTAACAAGCAAATCAGCAATTTATTCAACCAAACAAATAGTTTTAGACTTTCACATCTATTTTATATACCTAGGAAAATTAATGTGGTTTGGGAGTATTTTCTACCAGTTATCTCTACTTTATGGGGTACTTCTGGCTTTCATCTGAAGATGGCTAGCACTTATATATCATGACTATTCCTGATCAATTTAAAGATGCATAAAGGAAGGTATTTCTTCAGCCAGTTCCATTTGTATTTACAATTGTGGCATTTTTTTTAAGGCATATGTGGCTGGGGAAGAATAATGCTATGACCCTTGTTTGCAGAACATGTAAGGCTACCATAAAACCTCATGTCAATGGAATGTGATTATTAATGTAGTGGTACTGCTTATAACCAATTAGTCTCTTTTCTTTAATTATCAGCAATCATTGAAACAGTATCCCAGTTTACTGTAAATAGAGATAGCTTCCTCAAACAAGTTGACTTCTCTGTTTTATAAAAGTTATATAATCATAACCATTGCTCAGCTTTGGATGATATTGAGAAATATATAAGCACAATTCATGGTTCCCATATGAAGGATGTATAAGTATTATAGAAAAATGATTTTTTATTATTCAGGATATAATCTGGCTTTAAGGAATTAATTCAGTCAATAAATATTTATTGAGCCTCTGTCACACATTATTTGTGAAAATAATAAATAAAATAGCTCTTGCTTTCAAGAAGCACAAAGTCTAGGAGAGAGACATGTAAACATGTAATCATTCTTTATTTCCATTGTTAATACTAAAAAAATTATAGTAAATGCATCATTGGTTCAAAAAGGAAAAAAATGAGTGGAGAAGTAGAAACAAGAGAATGCTAGGCAAGGCTATAAAGAGGAGTGAAAATTTCATTTGTGTGTCAGAAGAAGACTTTAAACAGTGGTGTGAGCAGTAAGGAATAAAATTCTGTGCTAGGAATATAACAAGAGAAAAGACATAATGCAGTGAGATAATATAACTCATTAGAGGGATTTCAAAAAGTCAGTACAGCCTACTTCCTAGCTTGAAGCAGGGAGAAATAGTTTGAGAAGTAGACCAAGAAGAAAGTTCTTATTTTATGCAAAATTATTAAGACTCTATCTCTTATGTTATAAGAATCTATGGCTTGAGAATTTCATTGTAAAATAGGACTAACTTATTTTGTTGTTGTTTAACATTGTAAGGTATTAGTCTTGCATTTGATTTAAAACTTATTGGATCTGCCCATGTGTAGATTTCATGAGAAAACAGTGGCAGAAAGGTAGTCCAAAATCCAAGATGATAATGATTTATGTTACTTTAAAATTAGTTTTTACTCCACCATCCAAATATATGTGGGATTCAAAATAGAACCTAGCACTCATACATTGCTGGTGGGACAGCAAATTGGTGGAACCACTCTGGAATGAAGCATGGAAATTCCTAATAAAACTTGGAATGGAACCATCATTTGACCCAACTATCCCACTCTTCAGTCTGTACCCAAAGAACTTAAAATCAGCATACTATAGTGACGCTGTCACATCAATGTTCATAGCAGCTCAATTCACAATAGCTGAAGTATAGAACCAACTTAGTGCCCTGCAACAGATAAATTGATAATGAAAATGTGGTACATATACACAATGTACCTCAGTCACAAAGAACAACAAAATTATGACATTTGTTTGTAAATGGATGAAGCTGAAGGCTATCATGCTGAGTGAAATAAGCCAGTCCTCCCAAACTAAAAGCTGAGTGTTTTCTCTGACATGTAGATGATGATTCACAATAGGGAGGGAGGAGTAGAAGTTATCTGGATTGGATAAGGGGGGGATGGGGAGAAAGGAGGGGGTTGGAAAGGGGAAAGACATTAGAAAGAATTGGACATAACTTTCCTATATTCATATATGAATATATAACCAGTGTAACTCCATATCCATATATGTATGCTATGTCAAAATACATTCTACTATCATGAGTAACTAAAAAGAAATAAAACAACAGCAACAAAATAAAACCTAGCATTTAGCTCAGTGACAGGGCTGTTTGAATTGTTAATCTTTGGCAGCTTCAAATTTATTCAATAATAAAATTATAATAATGTCTTCATCTTCTAGTAGTAAACTTTCTGAGTGAGCAATATACTGAAAGATTAGTTTCTAAAATAAATTTTGCATAAACAGTAATTGGAGGCAAATCACAAAGTCAGTATGCTTATTCTGGTGAAAAAAACACATACAATACATGTACAAAAAATCTAATTTGACATTGAACCTCTACCATATGAAGACATATCTTTGATTTGTACACAATACAATACACCAATAAAGACAACTGAAGAATAAACACATAATTTAAATAATGTAAGCACAATAATTTTTTAAAACTTGTGACATCATTATATATAGACAAGAACTGGATATTAGACCCTCTGGGATCTTTAATGCCACAGTCCAGTTGGCCTGGATTCATTTTCTCTCTATCCCTATCAGTCATATCCATTCATGAAAAGCTCTCATCAATGCATATGCACAGAAAGCATTCAACAATATTTTGTTGTGTGTGTGTGTGTGTGTGTGTGTGTGTGACAGAAGAAGAAGAAGAGAAAGAAAAAGGGAGGGAAAGAGGAAGGGAAAGAAGGGAGAAAGAAGAGAAAAAATATATATATATATATATATATACACACATTAAAAAAATAGGAAAGGGGGAGAAAGAATTTATTCTTGGCAGTTAAACAAATGTAGTTCCCCCGCACCTAGTTTTCCAATATGGATACTAAATTAGATATTCCTTTCACTTTTTTTTCAAAGAGTAATTTTTTTAAATTTAATTTAATTTTTATGTGGTGCCAAGAATAGAACCCAGTGTGTCACTCATGCTAGGTGAGTGCTCTACCACTGAGCCACAACCCCAGCACCCCCCTTCATTTTTTACTAACATCAATATAGACTAACATCAATACATGATCATCAATGCAAAGCCACTGGTTCTAAGTATGATTTAACCATATCCTATTAGTTGTTGAACTTTAATACCTTGAAGAATTTTATTAAAAATATCAAAAGTATCATCTTTTCAGGGCAATGACTCTCCAGAATAAAATGTTCCTAAAGAGTCCCTAATCACATCTTCTCTTCCCTTTACCTTCCTCTCAGCAGCTTCAAGTGGGCACACACATGGAATCTAGAAAAAAAAACCCTAATGTCCTAGAGAGAATAAAAAGGCACATTCTTCCAAGAAAATTAGAACAAGGGTGATTTCTCCCTGCATTTCTGTGGAGATGGATATATTTGAAATAACCTCACAACAACAGAGTTATTACCCTAGAGTTTTGCCTATTGAAATTCCACTTGGCCAGCTGCTGAATAGGCTGAAGGCTGCTTCATGCATTGCACTCTATAGCCTTTACAGTATGAAACACAATACTTTAAATTTTGTTTTCCCAAAAAATGTACTCAATCTGTAATGACTGGTACAGCATAGAGGCAGAAAATTGATTCCACATTATATGAATTTTTTGACTAAATAAACAGCCTTCCTATTTCTCTTTATGAGGATGTTTCAAAACCACATTTTCCTACTTTGTTTTTTTATCTAGCATCTGTGATTTATGTCCATGAATCTTTCTTTTCTAAATTGGAAAACATTGGGGATAATGTATTCAGTCAAAGGGTCAAGAAGGTAAGCACACTGACTGAAAAAGAAAATGCAGGCAGTAGAGCCTTCCACCACACATATCATGCCAGTGGCAGGTGGCTGGAAAATGGGGACTGTGCACTATTGGTGTCATTTTTAAAACCATGCTGCTTTAGAGGAATATCACCAATAACTCATCACCCTGATGAGTCATAAGCATATGAACTGTACCCACTGCAAACTGACCTATTAGTGGAGATCTATTATAGAATAAACCTACTTTCCTCAATATATAGTGATACTCAGCATTTTCTTCTGAGAGACATGTAACTATTTTTTATTTCATTCAAAAATTATTCTTTGGTAATAAAGAATGTGTAATCATGATATGTTCCTATTTGCCCTTTAATACAATTTTTATTGCCTTGTATTTAGATTAAAACACTCTAGATCCAATAACGGACAATAAGTGATTTTTAAATCATCTCTTCTCAAACTGTTGCCAAGGTTTTACCTTCTGGTAAATGTCAATTTATAATACCAGAAACCAGGTGAAGTAATTTTATGAATGGGCTTGAAATTTGAGATTTTAGAGATTTAGAGATTTTAGAAATCTGGTTGATAACTTTTAAAACTATAGCCCCCAAAATATTTCATTGGTGTTATGGTTTAGATGTGAGTTATCCCTCAAAGGCTCATATGTGAGACAATGCAAGAAGGTTTAAAGGAGAAATGATTGGGTTATGCAGGTTTAACCTAATCAGTGAATTAATCCCCTGATGGGAATTAACTGACTGGTAACTGAAGGTAGGTAGAGCATGGCTAGTGGTTGGTATTGGGCTTCGCATTATATATTTTGTATCTGGCCAGTGGAATGTCTCTCCCCCCACTCCCCACGCCCTTTGACTGCTTCCCGATCATCACATGAGCTGGTTTCCTCTGCCATACTTTTCCACCAGGAGAAATGGAAGAATGAAGATGGCTGTCTATGGACTGAGACCTCTAAACCCCTGAAGCCCCAAATAAACTTTTACTCCTCTACAATTGTTGAGGTTAGGTCTTTTAGTTACAGTAGATAAAGAGCTGACTAACACAGTTGGCTAACCTATTAAAGTTTCCCCAGATCTGACCATGTCCCATGACATTCATTGTACCTTCTGAGATGTACTCATGTAGGTAGAATCAGAGAAACTTCTTATCTTATCTCCCTGCTACCTGTTTTGAAGTTTGTTTTCTATGTTAAACCATGGTCATCTTTTAGGCAAAATTCTCCACTGACTTCTCATAACTTGGAATGAAATAAAAATATTTTTCTTGATCATCAAGGTTTTCATTATTGTCCAGATGTTGCAGTCTCTCCAGTCACATAAGTCACTCAGATTTACCCTTTCTATCTATTCGGCCGTAATACATCTATTCTTCCTCTATGGTCTATTCCTTCTTCTGAACTACTTTCCTCATTTTGTA
Source organism: Marmota marmota marmota (assembly GCF_001458135.2). NCBI lineage: Eukaryota > Metazoa > Chordata > Mammalia > Rodentia > Sciuridae > Marmota > Marmota marmota. The sequence goes on from NW_026000211.1 coordinate 39,355,997, forward strand.
ACAAGAAAAAGTCATCAGTTCATTAAAGTCAGTGTTCAACCATTCAGAGAAGCAACTTTTAACCACACAAAATGAAATTTAATCTTCCCTTACCAAAATTGCAAATTGCTTTACACTGCTTTTTATTTTTTACCAATACCTGAAATGTATTATGCACATATGTATCCACTTATTTATCATTTGTCATCAACAATCCAATGTAAGCACCAAGATGGTGAGGCTTTGTGTGCTTGTTTACTGACCAATGAATCTTCAAGGCCTGGAATGGACACTGTAACTACTCAAGGATATCCATGAATGTTGGATGAATAAATGACAAGTACTTTGCTAATCTAAAAATTCTTAGAATAGAATTTGTCAGAAAGATGCATCACAGACATATTGATTTTGGTTAACGACCCTTGTGTATTTAAATCTAGCCAGAAAATATTGGTAGAAATCAAATTTTGATTTTAAATAACAAAATAGCCAAACTGATCTTTTAACTAACATATTTAACAACCTCATAATTTCTCAGTTACCTCACTTACCATGGAGATAATAACGCTATCTACCTCTTAGAGTTGTTACGAAGATTAAGTGAGCCAATACATATTAAGCACTTAAAATACTGCCTGCCACATGGTAAGAACTGGATAATGTTTTAGTATTATTTTCATTTAGTTTATCTTAAACCAGAGTTCACTTGGAACATTTCCAACCTTATTTCATAGCAAATACATCCTTCTTAATTCAAAATGCATACTCTGAAAGCTCCAAAGTTGGTAGGAATACAATGAACATTCACAAATACTAGTAGACTAAATTAATAAACATAACTAAAAATAAACTTAAATTTTTTTGAGTGAAGGTTAACAAATAACATTAGCTTTCTTGTGAATGATGAATACTCCTTGCACTACATTGTGCTTGAATAGTTAGAACTATGTGTAAAATATAAGTAGTGACCAAAGAAAATATATGGAGACCTTAGTTTCCTTTTTTGCCTGTGTGTTCTAGGACAAAAGTACAGACATTGTCAAGGTCACAGAATCAAATGCTCATTGAGATTGATTAATAAAATTATACTTACTGATATTTGCACTGTAACAAATTTCCATCTTAAAGCAAAATGAAGTTTACATATTGCTGCAGGCATTGTGCAAATTAGAACTTCATTGAATATTAATGAATTACTCTTTGTAGCCAATTGTTATGCAAATTACCAGAGTGTCAGAATTTATCATTTTGTTTGGTTGAGGATTAAGGGGAAAATGCTTTTAAAATCAAGCACAGCTCTCTAAAAACTAATATGTGAATACAAGCAAAGGACTGTTATGTAATTCCAAAATGTTCAAAAGTAACATGTCGGTTTTGGGTTATCTTTAAAATAATTTGCTCAAAGCACATAGTTTTCAAGATATTATTTAGTCTGTCTATATTTAGATTTCATGGAGAAATAGGGGCAGAGAGTCCAAAGTCAAAGATGAATGATGCATGTTATTTAAAATTAGTTTTTACTCCATAAATCAAATATATGTAGGATTCAAAAACAGAACCTGGCACCTATATATCTTGAAAATCATACATCGTAACTTTTAAAAGATTATATGTCCAAAAAAAAAAAATATATATATATATACATATATATATGTACACACACACATATATATGTATATATATAATTACATATGTATAATATTTATATTCAAAGATTTGTATCTTAACCTTTGAAAGTTAAGTTATATTATTAAGCAAATGGAAAATAATCCTGAGAATTTTAAAATAATTTTTAGTATATTTTCTTTCTTTTAAAAAAAAATCCATTTAGTTTTTTTAATTATATAAATTCACTATGATTGTTTTAAAAATATAGTTTATTTAAAAAGCATATTTCTAAAGAATTCATTAGAACTGAAATCAGTACAATAAGTGTATACATATATTTATGTGTTGAATTCTTAATTATCACAATATATGAATGAGTAATTTCTTTTTTAATAAAAGTTTCTTTGAATAAGTTTGGGACAGACTATAACCTAATGTGAATTTAAATTTTATATAGGTTAACTGTGCACAGAATTCTTTAATCAGTTTTTCTCCTCTTAAAGCTATTTATTGTTTTACTCTGCTCTACAAATTTTATTCCCATTAATATTAGTCAACATTTCAAAAATAAAATTATAATAATATATTTTTAAATATTAAAAAATCACAGAAACAAAAATTCTGAAAAGAATGAATTACTTTTTAACTTATTGAAGCTATAATATGTGTACAGGGATAACAAATACAGGATATTGAGTCATGTAGGACTTTGAAGGAACAATTTAATGTGTAAATACTATGCAAAATGTTCCCTTACTGCATATAATGTAAGATTATTTAATTATTTTACTTTATTAATATGAAGAAATCAGAAATGTGGCAACTATCTTCATAATTATATTTTTGTACTGCCTAATTCTTAAAAATAATCAAGAACTTCATTTAATTGACAAATTAACATACAGTATGCTTTTTGTTGGCTATCTAATCTGAAATAAAGAATGCTTATTTCTATACAGTATGATACAGCTTAAGGAACTTAATTTTTCTATCACAAGCATCATGAAATATCAAAATTTCTACCCACATAATAAAAAATCTATGAATGTGTTATTTATAAAACTATTTCAAAAACACTGCAAAATAATTGAGGAAAATCAAAAAAGTAACATACATCAATTTTTCACTATTCCCTTTGATTCATTATTTTTTCCAATTATTTCAAAGGATTAGGTGATTTACTAATCAAGTTAGTTTCCAGTCAGCTTAGTAGCACTCTAAATCTACTAATATGTTATCATAAGGAATCTTGCTTCTTCCAAATTCAGTCTGGTCTTCAGGGACTCTCACAGAGTGATCTTTAACTTAGTTGTCAAATAATAAAGTACAGAAGTTATTAATTATGACACATGTCTAGAATTCAAGTTATTAAAGAGAACTTTATAGGTTTACAATTAGTATGGACTGTGAGTACACAGTAAAGGCAAGGACTGAATTTCCTTCGGATTCAACAAATCGGTGCAATTAATTATGATGTCAGGTCTCTCTAGAGGGGGCATCCAGTCCCTAGAGGTGCACATCTAATATATGCTTTTTCAGCCCTATGCCATGAAACAAGCATTCTTTTTTATCTTTTTTGTTTTCTATAAACACAAACTTCCCCTTACAAGAAATGGCCTGATTAAGGAGCTATCTAATGCAGAGTGGTGAGTACTTTGCCTCTGAGACAGCCTATGAAGTTTTCACTGAGTCATAAGGCAACATTTAAAAGCTAAACAAAACAAGTTTTTGCTTTCAAATACCTCAAATTTCAAATACAACAATTTCAAAATATTCTGGACAGCAAAGCCTCAATAATCCTCACTGAACATTTAATGTGCATAATGAGCATCCAGTAGAGTCCACTTGCCACCCCATACTCCCCGCCCCCAAGAGCTCCCTATAGCAACTTTCCACAGTCACAAAACCACTTATTCATTGCTCCTTCTGCTGGCTATCTTCAGTATCAAGGCAGCAGGTTTTTATTTCATTTTCCTTTTCTCTCCATTACTCTAGGGTGTTTTGAATTTCATCACAATAATGATTCATTTCATATGCATATTGCAAACAGGTTTAGAGAATGCTCAGTGCAAAAATGTGTGGATAATGTTACAGATAATTTGACCCATGAGAAAGAAGTGTCATCTATAACTGCTGGGAGCCATTAGCCAAGTAGGTATGACAATTTCCTTGCCAGCGTACCCCATGTTGCAGTGACATTGAATGTAGGTGACCTTGCTCAAGGACCAGGGTGGATTAGGGTATTCCCGGTTTAACATAATCGGGTTTAGGGCGTTCCCAGTTTAGGTTCCAGGTTTAAGGTTTACGATTATTCCTGCTGGGAATAGGGCGTATCCTGCTGCCTGAGTTCCCCTTGAGTTCTCACGGGATTCAGACAGTATATTTTGGGAGACAGAAGCCCAGTGGAGGTGGATTTGGGCAGAGAACGTGGATTTCCCCAGAACGTGTTTGTATACGGCTGGTGTGAGTTCGGGAATAAAGAGTTGCTGTTTGAATCTACAAGCTGTGTGGTGGCTCGTGATTTTGTGCCCAGCCAGACTGCAGCATATAACCCTTTGCTTAGTAAAGTATTTTCAACAGTATCTGGAAACATGTGTGGCATAACTATGCTTGGCTTGTAGAATAAACCACAAATGTGAAGGTGCTTTCCAACTGACTGAGACAGACATGCTGTTAAGTGATCTGTGTGATTCACTTGGTGTAATAACTGGTTGTCTCTGGCTCACTGGGTGCCAGAGGCAACTTGAACAACTCAGCCTTGAGCTTGACAGGGACTGCTGAGTGACCACAACATGATTTTGCTAAAAGCAGCCATTTCCCTGGTTAAGATCAATGAAATCCTGCTGTAATAACAGCATTTGGGTATGTGACTCCATTGTTACCAATGAGGAGCCTTGCTATCTAATTTACTTATATGCATCTAATTCTCCCTTTTTTCCCCCTTAGCAGGAGGTCATGGTTTTCTATATTGTATTTCAAATAAACACTCAAATAACTCAGCTTTATGACTAATCCTTGGGTTAATAGCCTTTTGATGTTTCATTTTAGTAAAGATTACCAATAAGTAGATCACAACAACATTTATATACACAAGTTTCACACCCATAAGGAAATGAGGAGACAGGTCACTTTGGGTAAACAAAGGGACTATTGCTGACACTTTGATTCTTACATTGCTTAACATTGAAGAATAAAATTTAAATCACTTTTACAAAGTTTCCTTGTTAGGATAGAGGTAAAGATTTTAAAAGCATATATACTTTCACAAGGACTGATGGTCAGTGGTCAGTTGTCATTCATATTTCCCTTTCAGATTTGCAAGAACAGTACTATCATAAAATTAATACATAAAAATTAAAAAAAAATAGGTGGATTCTTTTGCCCAATTAGTGCTCAAAGATATGTTATTCAAGAGTTAAAATTATCCTTGTAAAAGTCAAGTCAGTTCTTATCCTAGCTGATCAGATTTTCTTATACAAGAATGACAGTTTTATTTTGTGCAGATTTGGGGATATAATTGATGCTTTCCAGAGTGAAAGAAGAGCTATGAAGACCAGGAGTTCAACTCTAGAAAGTAGTGATTTTCTATACTTCTTATATTGAGATGACAAAGTATGTACTTTCCTAATTTCAAATACTTTTGAAAATGAAAGGGAGACCTATTCATAGTTACATGAAGACCACAAGTACAATCCTAGGCACACTGGGATATATCGTCAACCCACATATGGAGATATTCTTCTAGGTTCTGAGGCCATGAGCCAAGCTTATTTACCACAGGGATTTCATGGAAGCAATACTTTGGTAGGAATAAAGAAGGTATCTTACTCTACCATCCATCTGATTTTAGACATCTAATAAATATATTTTTTTAATTCACTGTTTGTTTATGTTCTTTAGGGCCATTTAATGATATACTGGATGAGATTATATAGAACCACCATTGTTAGGTGTTACAGAAATAGTTTGAAAACCTTGATTTTTCAGTGGTTTCTGAAGTATTACAGTGATCCTACAGAATATCTAGCAACCCTCTGGAGAATATTCTTGTATCTTAATTGCCAAACAAGGGAATTAATCCTGCAGTCTAAAATATTCAGGATACAATGTACACACATCCAAAGACAATAATTTAGGGCCGAGTGCATTTGAGGAAATCCAGACATAATAATTCTGTAATCATAGAGAATTTTAAGAAAGACAAAACTTTTAAACTAAGTGGGAACAAAGTTTAATATTAATGTATAAAATTAGAAATGTGGATTTTACTGCTGGGAGGAGGTGAGTGGTGATGGACTTTAATCCCCTTCTGCTACACAGGATGGACATCAGGTTCACTGAAGTTAAATAACAGGCAAAGAGTCACCCAACCAAGAACTCTCCTGCTGGGACTGAAACTAAACCTTCTTTCCATTTTGCATTTTATCAGAAAATTTTAATAGGTTTGTTGATTAAAATGGCAGAAATATTTTAATCCTCCCATATTTTATTCACATTAAAATGATACTATTGCCTTTTTTTTTCTTATTTATTTTGCTACAGTATTTTTATCCACTCTGGATACAATGCAATTGCATTTGAGGTTTGGCAGACTGCCCTTTTGGCTTAGCAGAGTTGATAAAAGGTTGCCAAATACCACAGTAGTTCATATTTATTTTCTGTTTTATGACATTTTTTCCCCCAAACCACTGTTCTTTTCCTCAGAAAACCATCAATCAATTCCTGGAAAAAACAAAACAAAACAAAAAAAAAAAACCATGACTTCTTCAATGGGTTACCAAATATGGCCCTAGCTGTGGGCAGCATGTATTTTATGAACATAAAATATATTTCTAATAGGTCAAATACAGGAGGAAAATATCAAATTTTAGAAGTCATTTCTCTGTGTGTATAGATCTCTATCTATCTTCACAGATGCATATAAAAACACATAGATACATATTTATGAAGGCATAAATATTCCAGTTAAAATATTTTAAAAATTCATTTTAAATCATGGATATAATTTGATTTTTTTTTTTCCTTTTGGATGCTTAGTTTTGTGGGTGGCTCCGTGTTACCAGACAATTAGCAGTTTGGAGCTCTAATGAAAAGCACAGAGGAGCCTCAAGTGTTATAATTTGATGTGGACTAATCATGGTTTAGAAGCTATTTGAAGCTTATGTAACCACCTTTTGCTACAAACTTAAGTTTCTAAGACAGTATCCAATACAAATCAAACTACTCGTTACTATTTTGGAACAGGCCCATCTGCTGAAGGTTTTTGCCCAGTATAATCTTGGCTGAGCGTGATTACCTTTGTCTTTGTTGTTATGGAAGCAAAGAGGTAGTCATCAACTACCCACAGTTTCTTCAGCCCACATAGACTCCTTAGCATAATTAAATAACTAGTCTACAGATTAGGAGCACTACTCCTAGATTGTAGTGTGACTCTGCTGTGTATGAATTCTTGCCATGTAATTAACCTTAAGTGAGTAACTTCATTTCTCAAAATTCCATACATACAATTGGAATAATATGTCCCCTAGTGTGCTGCATTTAATGAAATGAGTTAGTACAATGCTTAGCACAGTAGCATAGTAATCAATTATTTGATTTTTAAATACTGGCAACAAATATGTTGTTTTAGTCAGCTTTTTCACTTCTACAACCAAAAGACCTGACAAGAACAATTAGAGAAAGAAAAGTTTATTTCAGGGTTCCAAGTTTTTTAGAGGTCTCTGTCCACACATGGGTGACTCCATTGCTCTGGGCCCAAAGAGTGTCACTACTTCATGGCGGAAGAGCATGGTGGAAAAAGGCAGCTAAAGACATGGACACCAGAAAGCAGAGAGAGGTTTACTCCACAGGACAAAATGTATATCCCAAAGTTACCCCCCAATGACCTACCTCATCCAGCCACATGCTTCCTGCATATAATTATTAATCATTTAACTTATCAGTGGATTAATGTATTGATCAGGTTAATACACTCATAACTCAATCATTTCAACTATAGGCCTTTTTGCATTGTCCTACATATGGGATTTTCAGGCGACACATCATATCTAAACTATAACATGTGTGCATAATAAATTAAGCTGATTATTATGCATTTCTCAAAAGGAAAACAGAGCTATTTGTATCTATTTATGCTTTTAAAATTTATTCATAATTCTGCCTTTCATTACACTTTCCCTTTAGCTTCAAATAAGTAAATAGCTTAAGTAGAAAATTCTCATAGCAGGCACTTTTACATTTCCCTTAATATTTTAGATATAAACCCCAATGAAATACTCAAACATTTAGTTCAGTTTATCAATGAATGCCAGATTTTTTAACAGTATGCAATTAGACCATCTTTAACCATTTTTTCCTATAATGAGAAATAAAAATACATACAGTAACTTCCAGTATGATTTTATATCATAGGCTTATAAGTTATAGTTTCATCATTCCATTATTATTCCTTTCCTTCACCATTTTACATATCCTATCTTAGCCTGGGGATTTCTGAGCATATATTATTTCACTCTTTGAAGGTTTAAATGCTACATATGGATTTTGTCAGCATTCTTGAACACATTATTTTTATAATGCTTCAAACTGAAAAATTAGAAAATTACTATACTCTGGTCTATCTTATTGTTTAAATAAGAACAATGATAAAAGGTTGGCATCTGAAAGCTTGAATTTAGGATCAGCAAAGTCTTTAACCCACTTTTGTCCTTCAACAGGTATGCAAGGTTTTTAACTTCACTGATTTTTATATCCTATTTTGAAAAAAAAAACCAACTATTTTAATAAGCTTTCAATAAGATGAGGTATTATATAAATTTATGATGTGCAGCATAAAATTACTAAATAAGTGTGACATTATTAATATAAGTTTCAACAATTTTGGAAAATATAAAATATTAGACAAAGGAATATGTTATTTCCCACCAATAATATGCATATCAGTCCTTGATAATTTTTAACACTTTGCATTAATACAAAGCAATATACAAAGTCTTAATAAAAATCAATCAAAATTTTTAGTGTTCATAATTATAAAAAAAATATTTTTTTTTTTGAATTCTTCAATGGTGAAAATAAAGAGAGATGTAGATGTGATTGGTTTCTACTTTTTGGTTCCATCCTTGAGAGGCTGTGCAGAATAGTGGTGACTATGGTGAGGTCAGGCTGGGAGTGCATACTTTCACTGTTTTAACAGATCAGACCAGTGGAAAGCTTCAGTCTCTTTAAGTGGATTCTGAGTTTGTTTCATGTCCAATTTGATTCAGTGCTATGCAAGTGGCCAGAACTGAAGAAAAACCTACACATTATTATGAAGGAACAAAGCACGCGAAGAAACATCACAGCCTACAATGTCATTCTACTGACCAAGGCAAATATTTGCAACTATAAGGAAAAGGGTTATATATGAATATTTTGATTTATTTTTCTCTGAGGAAAGGCAGGGCTCCTGAAAGTTTATTTTAATTGTTTCCTAGATGGTATATTATCAATATATCATGAATAATCTTGACTGTGTAAAATTTCTCTAAAAACAAAGGTCCATAAAAATATAGACAATTTGAGGTTACTTTTTCTAGTAAAATGTATGTTTCTCAGATAGATAATGTTTTAAAAATAACTATATTATAACATTGTATGTTTTCATGTTATACTTCTAAAGTTAAAAAGACAGTTAACTGATTGTTAACAAATTGGAAGGTATGTGATAAACTGGTACTTAATATTTCGTAAACAGTAACTTAAGTTCCACCTCATTATATTCGAGATTATTTAAAATACTTCTATCTCTTCTTTCTGGTTAAGCAAAGATAAGGCTAACTGAAAACAGTGGTGAAACATTCTACAAAATGCATATTAAACAGAATGCAGATCATCCACGAACACTCTTGTTTCCTGTTTCTTAATGTATAGTCTCTAAATCATCAGTATCAGCAAATCTCAGAAACTTATTAGAAATACAGACTGTAAGGACCAATCTTAGGATTTCTGCATGCAAATATGTGTTTTCAAAAGATTTTTAGAAGGTTACATTTTGAAAACCTCTACTGAAGATATTCCTATGACTTAAAAACTTTAAACACTTTTTTTTTTTTTAAGAGAGTACCTTGAGTTTGGGTATAAAATTTACTAAACATACACAGTATATTAACTATATGTTAAGTTTTATAAAACTTTCATTTGAATTAAGTATAACTAAACACAGGCAAAATGACAATGATCATGAGATGTCACAAGCCGTCCATGGGCTGTTTGGGGAACTATGTTGCGCATTGTAGCCTAGTGAGGTGATAAGTCTGGCATTGGGAACTTGCAATGGCACTCCCCACAGGAATTGACTACTTCTCCCTCAAAAATCACAAATAATTCAAGCCCTACCAAAGATCCCACACAGCACCTGAGGTGGGTGTGACCTGAGAAGATGCCAATCAACCTGTTGATTCCTAGACATCAGGAAGCAAGACTCCGCTTTTATTCCTACCTTTGATGTACCCCCTTAAATAGACCACTCAAGCCATCTTTTCTTTGTCTAGTTCCAGCACCCATGTGAACTAGATCTATCAGAGGCTTCGCTTTAGCTTTTATAAATGTATTTCTGCCTATTTATGTTTTGTTATTCACTAATTGAGACTTTTAAGTTTTAGGGTGGCTTATATCCTCCTGGGCTGGAAGAAGAACCCCTCAATGAGATGGTAGCCACTGCCTCTGATAATGAGATCTTTATGGAGTTTGTGATGTTTAATTTTTTTCTAAGAACACCTGCTCTGCAATAAATAAGAATGCTTGTATATTACCAAATATGTTATCTAAATAAAAAAAATTAATAAATTCTTTAACAAGAACTGAATATAGTAATAAAGCTCTCAGTTTCCAAGTCTTTGCCAAATTGTTGCTTAATGTCAATATCCAGACAGTACATTTCCTGTATATCTAACAACAGTACGTGATTATAACAATTTATTGCTTATACGTATCTCCTATGCTTTCATTTCAGTGCCTTCTAATTTCTTTGTTTATACTTATCTCTTATCATAATTACATTTTCTTAAAAGAAAAAGACTATATTTTATTAGCTTTTATAATTCTAGTATCTGCTTTAGTATTGGCAAAATAAAAAAGGGAGATTTACTTAATTACTATATATTAAATACCATGAAAATATATTTAGCAAAATCTATATGATCAGTCATTTTTTAAATTTTAAAACAATGCTTTCTATTTTTGCCTTGACACTAGTGGTTAAAGAATATAACATAATTAAAACAATAATAATAATAATAATAATAATAATAATAAATCTGTAGTTGAGGTGTACATAAGACACAGCATTAAAAAAAAAGATGTGAAATACCAGGAAAAAGAGAATTAAGCATAAAAAATATCTAGAATTACTGTATGTTTTTGGAATTACATTTTATTTATTATGTTAATTATTATCAATAAAACTTGTACACATAATTCACTGAACATTCATATCTAATAACCACTTCATGTTATTCTTTGTGTGTGTGTTTTAATAAAACATGAACAGAGGATTTAAAATCCTTTTTTGTGAACTTAATTTTTTTAAGTTTATATATATAAATATATAAATAAGTTCATATATAAAAATATGTAAATACCATTTTCTTTTTCTTTAAGGTACCTTTTGACTCTTATTTTTAATAACTTAAAAATCATAAATAATTCATAAAAAAGTTTAGGAAAGTTACAGTACAACTGACCCACATAAACTTAAATTTAGTATTCTCATTAATAGTAACAAAACTGCTATGATTTGGGTATGGGATGTCCTATAAAAGCTCCTGTATTTATACAGGAATGTTCAGATATGACATGATCAGAGAATGAAAGCTTTAACTTAATCATTGGATTTATCCACTTGATGTACTAATAACTTCAAAGGAATTCTGTATTATGTGGTAATTGTAGACAGGAGGTGGGTGACTAGAGGAAACAGGCCACTGGGCATGTGCTTTTGGGAATTATCTTGTCCCCCTGACTCCTCCCTGACTTTTGTGTTTTCCATGCACTGATTATGTCTCCTCTTCCTAGGCCCTTTCACCATGATTTTCTTCTGCCTCATCTCAGGCCCAAAGCAATGGGGGTGGCAAATCATATACTGAGATCTCTAGCAACATGAGCTAAAATAAACTTTACCTTCTTTAAGTTGTTCTTGTTCAGTATTTTGGTCACACCAATAACCAACACAATGACTATGAATAAATTATTTTTCAGAGTCCCAGTTTCCACATCAGCTAAAATCCTGCTCAAAACATTTAACGTTCTTAAAAAAAGTAATAATTATAAGGTACTGGGAACAAATAATGACTCATTCAGTAGCAGCTTTTAGTTTTGTTTATCCTACTTAATTTAGACAATGGTGAGCATTTATGTTTATGATGACACACTTAAACTTTTAATGTGAATAAATTCTTTCTCTTTGCATAAGAGCTTATATTTCACTGAGTTCAGTGACACACACCCAAATGCCTGTAGTCTAGCTATGACAAAGGCTGAAGCCAGGGGATCACTTGAGGTCAGCAACATAGGCAACATAGTTAGACCCTCTCACTTTAAAATAATAATAATAATAATCAAGAAATAACTCTTATCTTCTTATAAAACTTCAAACTTAAGAAAAATAGGTATTATGAGAACCAAGAGTCTTTCTATGGTATTGCCAAATAACTCTATAAAATATGGATAACTTTTATAGATAAGAAAACTGAGTGAGTATTGAACAAGCAGGTAATTAATTTAAGTAAGGAAAATATGATTTTACATTTTTATCATACTTATTCTTGGTTTTATCATACTTATCCTGAAAATGAAATAGAACCTCTGCCAGTAGCACCTTTAAGAACTGATTGTAATTCCACTGTTATTTCAGTACAAGTATGTTTGGGTCAAAGAGAAGGAATATCTTTCCCTCAATTTTGTCTAGAAATGAATTCCTTTTACATTTGGTAAAAAAAAAATATATAAAATTTATTAAAACAGTGAACATACATATATTAAGAATACTGATTTTAATTATTAGCTCATAGCCTCTTGGGTCTTACCTCCACCACAGGAAAGCAAGTGGAAAGAGTTATATTTGCGATTTTATAGTGAAATACTAATTGACACCAGGCCCCAAGTCACAGTATTAAGGAATCTGCTAATGAAGCCCCTGTGGTCCTGCATGGAGCACCTTTCTATGTACCAAGTGTATTATTGTCAAGATTTTGCAATCATGAGGGAAATAAGTAATAAAGATATTTTATGGAATACTCTCATTTAGCTTTCATGATAATGCTATTTTTTATATGCTTAAAACTTTTCACCAAACTTTAATAGCTGCTACAAAATGAAAATATTTTTCCTCACTTGAACTCAATTCCAAGAAAAAAATTCCTTCTTTCCTCACACCTTCCCTCTTTCCTTTCTTTCATTCTCCTCTATCTTTTTTCTCTCTCAGACATATACAATGTTCACAACCAATGTATCTTCACAATACTAGATTAAGCCATAATTCATAATGAAGTTTAATAAATTTGTTTATGGATTAAGATTCTTTTTTTCAGTAATTTCTTGAGAGAAGAACTTTTAGGATAATTTTTTGAGAGAGAGAGAGAGAGAGAGAGAGAGAGAGAGAGAGAATTTTTTAATATTTATTTTTTAGTTATTGGCGGACACAACATCTTTGTTTGTATGTGGTGCTGAGGATCGAATCGGGGCCGCACGCATGCCAGGGGAGCGTGCTACTGCTTGAGCCACATCCCTAGCCCAAGGATAAATTTAATACTTATAAAAACCTTATCAATTGGAAGGGAAAAGATGACAAAATATAAAATGTGGGGACAAAAAATGCTAAAATTAATATATATTAAATTTCATATGAATTGGCTAATAATATACTAGGCATCTAAGGAAAAACAGAACAAAGGAAAGGACAAACTTGTAAGTTTAATCCCACTTCCTGTCGGGTCAGGAAAATTCTAATATTTTAGAGACATATGATAGACACTGATAAATCACTCTTGTCAAACACTCAAATTAATGTATTCTGATGATACTGAGTAAGAAATTATTTGCATATAAAATGTTTCTGATTTGTCTAGGAGCAACTCATTTTCTATTCTGATTTCACAGCCTAAGGCACTGATGGAGCCTGGGGGGATTTAAAATAGTAATTGCAAGAAAGAGCAACAGAGTACCAAGAAACAGAACAGAGTGGATCACTACATCTAAGGGTGGAATGTAATTTCCATGAGCACTAACAGCTAAAAAGGAGGACTAAACTTACAATTAGATGACCACACTGTAGTATAGAATCAAAAATAATAGTTAAAGAAATGATTAAAAACAGATTTACTAATTGTGTCATTTTTCTCTGGATTAAAACTTGTTCTCTCCTTTTAAGACTCAATGGTGACAGCAGTCCCTGGTATTTATAATTCGAATGATCATCACAGACCACAGGTTTTCCAACACTATCCAATTCCATGGTTAATTGTGTCACTCTGCAGAGGTCTACACAGGGAGATCTACATATGGCCAATGAATTCTCCTTCCAACAATCAGTGGAATTCTTCACACCCACAAATACGAATTGCTCATCTAGAACTGTTCACTTTCCCATTTTCTGACAGGAGCATTGATGAATGGAGTCAGTGATGATTGTGGATATTGATTTTCTACCAGCACCAACTCTTTTCTCTTGACAATAAGTTAGAAGATCATTACCATGCCCTGATGCATGAATTGTACTGGAACATAGAAGGCCACTTGAAGGCATTTGATGCTCAGAATTCCTAAAGCAATTACTACAGCAATAAAAACCAGTGAACATCCACAGAAAAGGCATGCATTAAAGAAAACTTTTTATCCTACTCCTTAAACTTTAGCTTAACAACAGAGACTATGGTCACACAACTCCTGGTGCATATTGAATACTCAAATGTTCACTGAATATATAAATGGATGGACAAAGAAGAAAGGAATGAAACAGGTATCAAGGTGAAAAAAATGTGAAGAAATTAAGTAACTGCTTCAAATTCACATAAATGTTAAATATGGAGAATGGAACATATATGTCTCAGACAGATTACATGCTCTTTTCCAGGACACCATGTTCTATCCCTAAAGAAGATAACAAAGTCATCTACAAAATAACAAAATAAAACTAAATCCACTTAAGTTCAGTATGATTATATTAAGAACACAGAGTAAGAATCCAAGTGCATGGAATGTGCTCAAGATTCTCTTTCTCACACAAGCATTCAGAATAAATAGTTTTAGCATTGATATTTTTGCCATGTTTGTGTAGCACCTGGAGAAAAAGGGAGGAGACATTCCTCTGGGTATTGCAAAAGGTTTTATGCATTTCAACAAATATTTTTAATCCTCCTGGAAAAAAAATTGCAAAATAGAGCATGAATTTCTTGGATTTGGTATGCTGGTGACATTGTATATTTAGGATAGGAATTTAGTTGATTGTGGAGTAAATAATAATTGCCCTGATCAAGTGGTAATAAAAATCATAAAAATGTTGGAATTTTTCTTATTTTTTAAAGGATGACTATTGCATGTACCTCCCTTTTCTTCCTAATTTGGGTTAGAAAAAGCATTCTGTAGAAAAAAAAACTGATTTTGTTTAGGAATTTTAATTCATATAAAATAGATTCTTTTCTCTTTGACATATGTTGCTGAACTTAGTCCAACTAATTAACCCTTTGTAACACCCTACATTAAGCTTTGCTGTACTACCTAAGAGGAAAGAAATGAGCATATTAACAACTTTGGCGTCTTCTATTTTGGTTCTAATTTTCATAGAATACAATCATAATATTGTAATACTTTTGACCTTTTTAAGTATAATTATTTTGGTATATTTATACCAATACCATTATTCATTTAAATTGATTTTCACTTTCATATAAATAAATAAATAATAACAAGAATTATATTCAAGATTCCAGATAACCATCTCACTTGGAATCAAAATAAGTAACTCCAAATAAATCAATGATGCTGAATAAAAAAATACATAGAATTTCCTGTACCCACAAAGCACAGAGTCCCAATTTTGTTTCTTTACTGATAACATTTTTATTTCTGAACATATTTTTATTATCAAGATTTGAAACCTTGGCTCATTTTGGCATATTGACCAAATATGCCCAATTCATAGATTCAGGTATATGAATTATTATTACACACATTTTTCCTAGCCATGGGCAGATTCACTGGTGTGGGCAAGTGAGAAAACATGTGTTTCAATTAAAATAAGTACCAAATAAGCAGGACTTAAATTTACTTTCATATTTGTATTTCTGCAATGAAGTGATGTTTAGATTTATTTGTTTACTTTTAAAATTCACGTGTGGATAATGTTTCTAAGATGTTAAAGATTTTCTTCAACTCCAATATTAATCATTTTTAAAAGAAAATAATTTATAACAAACATAGAAGGTGACCAAGTCTAAACCCATATGTTATGATACAGTATCAGTGAAAAAGAACATGAAAAAAAATTAAATTGACAATATGTGAAATAGATTATTAATAACTGGTTGTTCTCTCCTTCCATGTTGCAATTACTGACAAAGCCAGAAAACATAAGCACAAGAAGGGAGAATCTGTGCTCCATGTCAAAAAGGGGATGATGGTTTATTTCAAAGGAAAATCCAAAAGATTTCAAGTAAACTTAAGGTTGCTGTCAATATGCATGATTACAATAAAATACCCTACACAAAGGAGAGAGAGGTTGATTAGCATAGCCAAAGCCAACAGATGTGCTCTATCTCAAGATTCCTCCAATCAAGCTTAAGAAAGATAAAGTGCTTGGCTGCCAGGCAATATTTTAAACAAAAGAAATCTACCTGAACCATTTGTTTGCCAAATCCTATTGGGTACTCAAAGCTTAGCAGAGCTGCCCGCTCAGGCACTGATTTATTTTTACCATCATAAAACTTTTCATTTGCTTCCTCCTAAAGTAATTGATGAGTCATTTTTTGCTTGACTCTTTCTTTAATAAAATGAAGAACCATAAAAGAACTTTATAAAAAGTCTTTGGACATTATTACTTACCCTTCTCTAGTCCAGATTTGTTAAATATAACTATGTTTACTACTTTTGATATTGAAAACTTTTCAATTTAACAAAAACATTCTATTAGATTTTCAGGTAGTCATTAAAAAAGAGTTAATTAGGGAGTGTAACTGTCATGTCTTTTCAGCATATGTGTTTTTAGATTCTTTTCATGTTAATTCATTAGAAATGTTAAAGGGCCAATAGAAAAGAGAATTATGGGCATTTTAAAGGGAATGCTTATCTATTACACTTCATTCTAAAACAGTTCAAAGTAAATTAAAATTTTAAGATGAGATATTGTGAATAATCAGAAAATTTTTACATTTAACTTGTTCCAATGAGTTATTTTTATAAACATTTACATTAAAATGAGTATCAGCTTTTCAAATATAATTATTTAGTCTTTAGAAGATAAACCAAAACCATAATCCATTTTGTGTGCTGTGTACTATATTAGACACAATTGCAAAATAAGATGAAAGTTTAGGTTTAATTTATTATTTATTCTGCTTTTAGCAGGATTTCTTTGTCACTATCCTGCTTTTCTACATTCCTTTCAACTCATTGAGTATTAAAAGTATTCCTCCTCTGATAAAATTATTCTAATACTAAGCTATGAATACCAAGTTCTGATCAGAGTGTAAATTCAAATTGAACTGTATGTTTTTAGTTATTTATATTTTAAAAATCTTTTATATCTCCAGTGACCTTGAATCTCTGCTTTATATTTGTACATTAAAGGTGTAAATGTTCATTTCCATTTTTATGTATTGCTGAAAGCTGTACTTTGCACTAGATAAATAAGTGCAATCCTGTTTCCCACTCAGATCTTAGACCTCTGGATTAAGAAAAAATGAAGATACCTCAGAGGATCAGAAAGTAATAGGCAACAAGAGGAAAATTGAATCACAGAAATATAGTAGCTATTCCTTTTTGAACCTTACAGAGTAATAGGGTTTATATAAACATAAGCTAAACGGACCATTTTATATCCCTCTGAGACTTTCTGGGAAGCCAAACTCATAAGAGTCATACTTCACTAGCAACGGCACAACATATCTTCTTCCAAGTACTTAGTCAGTTTTCATAGAAAAAGTCAGTATTTTAAATGGCATCCTTAAGAGAGTAAGCCAGAACATTTATTTTCTGAAAGAGATAAATTTTGAACAGTAAATGATGCAGAAACTTTTGTTTTTAGTAAGTCATATTTATTTCATAGCAGTTCTACAAATTCTGTGTCCAGAACCTCAGTCTTAAAAATGATTCCTCTCTAATTGTTTCTGTAAGAATTTGGTATACTTATGTGAAAATTTTTGTTGTTCATTCAATCCCCAGTGTGCTTTGATACTATAACTGTACATAATTAGCAACATGTCTGAGAGATTTAGCTAAGCAACATGTTAATTTTGCTTGGAGACAGTCTTCTATCTTGCACATTTATTTTTACAAATTTGTAGCTGAGTTTCCCCATGTGATTTTATGTCAACTATTCTTTTACAATGAGTAGTCTATATGAACATTGCTTTTTTAAAATGTTGAAAGTTGTTTCCTTTATTGTCGATTTTTATGCCTCAATATACATATTTGTATGTCAGTATAAATCAGCATGATTCAGCTCAACCGTTGCATACACACACACATTACATACACACACAATCGGAATTTTTATGTATTTTTTTTTCTTGGCACACACACCTTAAAAATGTTTATTTAGCATTTATTCACATTCATTTAAAATTACCAGGTAATGAGCATTTCTGATTAAGTTAGTTGAAAGTTAAATTGAACATGTTTTATGAATTAATAATATTCAAAGATTTAAAAGCTTAATCTACATCAATAAATTACTACTTTGAGTTCATAACATGTTTCAGAGCCATAATTATAAATAAAAACTTTTATTCTGTACCGCTAGTGCTATACCAAACAACAGATTAATCTGAATATAATATTCATAATACTCTGGATACTTTAAATCATTAACTTATAAACACCTTCACTATGAATTTAAAAGGATATGTGTTAAATAAAGACAAATAATCTCTAAATTCTGAATGAATATGGGCTATCAAATATGTATTAGGTAAGGATTGCAAATAAATTTTGGTATAAAATTGTACTCTGAAATTTTAAGAGATATTTCAGATTTTTCAGAGATTATAATATATAATTATACATTTAGTTGTAAAGTAAGTGCAAATTTTTCATATGCATTGAAAATTATTAAGTATAATAATGCAGTCTATTTCATATTTTCTATTATGTTAGATTATAAATTTAACAGTAATAAGATTGCAATTATGAAGGAATTTAAGATTATTTTTATAATGAATAGAGAAAAGCAGTTCTAACTTAAATATGTGTTTGTATGTTTTTAGTTTTTCATTTGAAGTGCAAATATTACATCTTTTTGATAATACTATTTTCATATGAGGTATCTAATGAAGGGTACATATTGAGTCATAAAGAAGGAAAGAAAGAAGCAGTAAATAAATGTGTGTTCAACTTATGCACACAGTTTTGAATATAATATCTGGATACTTCAAAATTGTATAATAGCAAATATTGATATACATCATGAATTTATGGACAAAGGAATACATTAAAACATAAATAGACATTTCAACGTTTAGGATAGAAATAACATTTTTCAAATTGCTTTCTTACAGAAAAAAAATAATGAATTTATTTAAATAATGAGCTTTGTATGACATCTTACTATGATTTTAATTGCAAATAATAATGTATTAATATTTAGGAAAACAGACTGAGTATGGTGGTGTGTCTAAAAGTTCATCCTGTCCTCAAAGTATATATATATATATATTGGTTCATCTCAGCATCTCTGCTCTAATGTTAATTATTATAAATAATTTAATACAGAACCCAAAATGCCCCAAATGTTTTCATGCATTTTAATTTCAGATTATAAAATGGTTTCTTCTAGTCAACTAAACTGATTCTCTGACACTAAATTAATAGTTATCAAAAAGGTCAAGTTATCTGATTTCAGTTTCTATGAATTTATCTCATCAAACGTGTTGTTACCCACTAATATCAAGCCTATGTAGTACAAAATATTTATAAAGCATTCTGCTTAAGAAAGTGCTATTTTGTCTTGAGAAATGAAAGAGATATAAACAACTTTTTTTCTAAAAAAGTTTTTTTAAATTTTTTATATCAAAAATTCTTTCATATCTTATTATATAGAAAAAAATATTTCACTTAAGATATCTATTTTTAAAATACTTGCTTGAATTAGCAGATCTGAAACAAAAATTTATAAATGTATTCTTGTTGACTTGCCATGAATAGTTGTTACAATTTTTAAGTTTAAAGTTTTTTTAATTTGAAATATTTAAATCTGCTTGAAACTATACATGTATATAGTTAAGTGTTCAAAAATATTAAGCCCAACAGCCAGATAAAGGATTATTAAATAAATTTTCAACTCATCAAAATGTTAAAGGTAAAATTGATCATATTTCAGAAATGTCCAAAGCAAAAGTCTGAATCTGTTTAAAAGATTATACTTCTGTAAGAAGATAAGTTTTTGTAGATGTTTCAGTATTCTAGGGCCAGATATCTCAATTTGCAGAATACTTCTCTAATCAGCATAACCAATAAATGGAGAATGGCAGCTAAACTATGAAGATAAAATATTTCAATAAATTTAATAGACATATTGTTAAGAAAATAAAATTCCATTATTTAATTTAAATTAATTCTAAATTTGCTAGCATTTTCTAATAAAGTAAAGAAGTGGTTCTAGAATATTCTGATACCATTTAGTGTGCTAATGAATGAACACATGAAACAAAGCAAACATCCTTCCTTGTTTTGGACATGTTATAGTTTTTCTTACTCTATTGGTGTAATGATTAGGACTGGCTGTAAACTTTATTGTTTGAACCCTAATTAAAGCTAAAGTTTAATGTTACAAAAGCTTTTAAAACGTATCAAAAAAGTTTGTTAAATTATGTATTTAGCTAAATGAAAATTGCCAAGGAAATGATAAAAGTAGACGTGTTTCAGAACAAAGTCAACATGATGAAAAGCTAGTTTTCTAACACATTCAAGCTACTACTCCACATGAATGTAGTGACTCAAGAATTTGGCTGAGTGACAAACAGCTTGATAACAGTAAATGGTGCCAAAAGAAATCATAAACTACATGGCACTATAGAAGGAAATCATTCTTACTTTAAAAATTGAATATTAAGTTTTTGTATAAAAGATAACAATCATTTGGTGAGGCATTGATGTTTATCTTTAAAGAACTAATAAAGAAAAATAAAGCATTTTGTGTATAGAATTACATTTTAGTCCAATCTAAAACCTAGAGACTCCTTAAGTATTTCAATAAATCTACCTAAAGGTGATTATATTTAACATTACAGAAACATTTTTTAACAGGATAGAAAGATAACCTACATATTAAGACCATATTGTGTAACATATTCAAGGACTTACATAAATCGCTCTCTGAGCTGGGATTCACCAAATGGTCATAAAATGGGTTCCAAAATGGCACAAAGTCAGGAAAAATAAAATACCATTTACAAGTACATTACTCTTTAGGATTCCCTGAAAAAAATGCAAATGCTTTTCTGGTTTGAGTTCTCCTCCTGTTGTTTATATAAATGCAGAGTAATAAAATCCTTGGTTAAAGTTGAAATCCCCTATAAAAAAAGATGTATCATAAAGAACCTGAGTTTTAGGATCAGGTGAATCTGAGACAAAATCTCAGCTCTTCCCTTAAATAATTTACTTAATACCTATAAGTAAGTTTCCAAACCGGTATAATTGGAAAAAATAAAATTGGAAAAAATTTTATGAATTTATTCATATATATTTGCAAGTTTACTGTTCTTTCTGATACGTTAAGTTCAGGAGATGTGTCAGTGAACAAAGTAAAGAACCTGTCCTTATGTTAGTGGAGGTGCAAAGATAGTAAAAATTAAATGAATTAACAAAGAAATATCAAATGCAGAATTGGAGATCTCTTTAAGGAACTGGCCTTTGGAAAGAGGCCTAACTGAAGAAGAGGCTATGGTTTAGGGAAAGAAAGAAAGAAAGAAAGAAAGAAAGAAAGAAAGAAAGAAAGAGAGAGAGAGAGAGAGAGAGAAGGAAGGAAGGAAGGAAGGAAGGAAGGAAGGAAGGAGAAAGGAAAGGAAAGGAAAGGAAGGAAGGAAGGAAGGAAGGAAGGAAAGGAAGGAAGGGAAGGAAGGAAGGAAGGAAGGAAGGAAGGAAAGGAAGGAAGGGAAGGAAGGAAGGAAGGAAGGAAGGAAGGAAGGAAGGAAGGAAGAAAGAAAGGAAGGAAAAGAAAAGAAGAAGGAAGGAAGGAAGGAAGGAAAGAAGGAAGGAAGGAAGGAAGGAAGAAAGGAAGGAAGGAAGGAAGGAAGGAAGGGACAGACGGAAATAAAACCACAGATGCTAGATTTGTTAAAACAACCAGCTTTGGGTTCAGCAGAGCAATTCAAAAGGTGGCATAAATTCAATAACATCACCCAAAGATATCCACATCCTCATCCCTAAAGTTCGCTGATGTGATTAAGCTAAGAATAGGGAATTTTCTTAAACCATAAAGATGAAACACATTTAAATTCACATGTGCCTTTATAATGGAGGCAGAAGGTTGTTTGACTACAAAGTATATGAAGGAAAAGACTGAAGTGATTCAAATACGTTATCCCTAGCTAAAGATACAAGGAGTAAGAAAAGCAAGTCAGTAGAATCTTCCGTAGGAAGGAACAAACCCTGCTGACACCCTTACCTTAGTCCATTAAAAGTGATTTTAGATTTCTAGATTTCTGAACTGAAAGATAACTTTGTGTTGATTTAAATGTTTGGTAATTTGTTGGAGCAGTCAACAAATTGTCAACAAATACACATGGAAATGCTAGAAAATGAGTTCATAGAGGTTGCAGGGACTGAATCATATGAACCACTGTAGAAGAAAACTAGTAAAAGCAGTGACTATCAGAAGCTCTAGGGAGCAGATGATGGTGAATCTGATCTGGTAGTGGTGGTTGATGTGATGGAAAGTTTCAAACATTGGCTTTATTTTTAAGGTGAAGCTGATAGAACTTGTAGATGTTGAGGATGTATGGAGTGTAGAACAAAGTCATCTGCAAACCTGGAGCAATTGGTGATTGTGCACTATTCATGAGAGATGGCTAACCTAGTGAAAAGGGAATCATAAAACCATATTTGGTCCATGTTCAATTCTAAGCAGCAGAGTTGTTGTAAATATGATCTAATGTATAGCAGTAAATCACTTAAAGAGAATATTCAGGGAGAATAAGGTGATAGTCCTCTGTGCACCTAAATTCATGAGTTAGTTAGAGGCACATAATAAAGGTCAGAAGATAAGCTTTCCCAATTATTACATGTATTAATGAAAACAACAATCTATTTTTTATCTTATTATGGAATATAAAAATAGATCTTATCTTCTTTCTATCCAATTTCTTTACAGATAAAATAAAAACATTCATTTAAGAACTTAAATTCAAACTGACATCTTAAGTAAGGTCTGAGGAAAATACTGGCCAATAAAATAAAAGAAACATGAAATGTTAAGTTTAGAACATAGCATAGTTTGGCATTTTAAAAGTTCTAATGTGATAGTTCTTTGATCCTAAAGTCAAAATAATTTAAAAATTTCACTGATGTAACCATTTTGGAAGAGAAATATAAACATAGCACTATCAAAATGAAAGTATTAAAAAATACCAATGACAGTAAACACTTCTGTCAACAGAACCAATCTGAGTTTATCTCCAATTATCAAAAGTACACACTTTTCTTACCAATATGCATCTCTCCCCTAATTGTGTTACTCAATTTATTTTCAAGGTAAAACTGTGGACATCTATGAACAATACTGCCTATCATAAATCATCCAAGAAAAACACTGTTTTTAAAAGTCTATCAGATAGCATATGCAATGTTTTAGAACAGTAGAACAAAGTGAAACTAATTTAAATGCCCATAAATCACTACTTGTCTTAGTAAATATTAATATATTATACTAACAAGTGAAGAAGAGTGCAGGGAGTCAGAAAGAAGATACAAAACAGCAAAAGCATTATAAAAGAAAATTCAAATAACTTATTGAACATAATGTGTAGATCCAGAACGACTGCTTCTTAAATTTTTTTATTTGGTCTTACACCAATATTAATAACAATTTGGAGAGAAAAAAATCATGTTCCTTTAGTATACACATAAGTAGTATGTCAGTAGTGTTAAAGGAATAGCTGTGAGACACCCATATTCAATAAAGATGTTTGCTGTTAGGTTTTATAAACAGTCATATGAAGATGTCTATAGATAAGGGCATTATTAAAAGTGATAGAAAAAATCCTGAATTAAAAGATTACAAACTATAAGATTCTATTATACTACATCTGGAAAAGGCAAAAATGTGTGGGCAGAAATAGAAGGTCAGTGGTTACCATGGGCTAACTTGTGACTAGGAAGGGTTTAACTACAAGGACAAAAGGGAAGTATTGAGGATGATGGAAATTTTTCATAGCTTAATTGTAGTGGTAGTTTCACAGCTGTATATGTTTGTCAAATACACATGGATTCACTGAAAAGGGTAAGTCTTACCATATGTAAATTATACTTTAATTGATCTGAAGTGAAATAAAAAGATATCCTTTTGAGAATGTCAAAAAACAACTGTAGATTTTTTTTTAGAATTATGTGGTTCTATGATTTATTTTAAAATCATAAGTTTTCAGCCTATTTTTAACTCATCAAATCATTATTCAGAAATTCAAAGTTTATATTCAAAAATAGCTGATTTTCATTCAACCCTAAGGCTAATGCATATAAAAATTATATAAAAGAAAGGGAGACTATTCCAACTTTTTATTACCTTTGGTTTTGAGTCTGTTGATAGGAAAGCTAAACAAACGAACAGCAAATTGGCCTTGCCAAGCTATAAATATTACAAAAACATCAATAAAACCTTAACATAAATAAAGCCAGAAAAAAATACTTGCAGCTAGAGAGAAAATATATGCAATATGAAATTCTGCTCCTCAGTGGCTAAAGGCATCCATTTAAGATAGAAATTTAACAATGGAGGCAAGACTCTATATGAAGGGAGATGAACACTGGCTGATTAAACAGGGAGCTCATAGCTTGACAACTGCTCAAAGTCTAACTTAACTTGAAAAGGCTGCAGGCTACTTCATCTGAGGCAATCTGGCTAGTTTGTCAATGGTCATTAACTCTCCTTCATCATGAGATACTCCAAAAAGGAGACAGCCACACTGAATAACTGAATATATCTTTATAAACATCTTCTCAGAGTTCCTAAGGTTAAGTAATAAATATATTCTAATTAACTACAATATCAGCAAAAGACACAATATTAATATACTTAAACCTATAAGTAAGTATATATGTATAATCAGAGGTATTATTAAAAATGACCAAGAGATTAAGTAATTACCTAAGATCTAGTAGGAATTAAAATCAAGTCCTGTATCCTAATTGTAGGTGTCCATACAGGAAAATCACTAATTCTCTTCTATGAACTCCAAAATGTATGAATTTTACATATTTCAACTTACCCATGCCAGTAAATATATAAACTAACTCATGATATCTTAAATGAATGGTTCAGCAATTTACTATGTTTCACAATTGCAAAAATAATTTAATATATTTTTTTCTTGGGTCTGGCAAGAAAATGGGAAGATGAATTAAAGATGATTAGCATACACACACAGAGCTAGATAATATTTAATTTTTGTTGAGTTTCATCTTTTTAAATTACAATTTCCACAAATTTTGTGCCTGGGGGATGAGTACCAAAGTGAAAATATTAATAGAAAGCACATAAAATAGAAACAGCTGCAGCTATTAAATAAGTAAGGTCCCTTAGTCAATACACAGAAATATAAGCTCATCCCCTGGTTTGCTACAAGCTGATTCTGGGAATCTAAAGGGGAATATGAGTTACAGAGACTCAGCCTCGTGGTTGGATGCCCTCTACAAATGAGGCTATTAATTCTTGGGCTGGAGTGTCTCCTTCTGTCTTACAGATTTTTAATGCATGTTAGGTTGATGACCCAAAATGTGTATTATTATTATTCCTTTTGGCTAGTGTGCAGCATTTTGCATTTTTTGAAACACATCTATGACCTCTTTTTGTTTCAAGCTTAAAAAAAAAAGTACTCTTTAAAATGGTATGAAGCATGACACATAGCTTTAGGACAACAATATTTCCTTGAAATTAAGCTGTACTAAGCAAGCATCATGTTCCTTGTCTTTTATATTCCAAATTTCTACAAGGGAATTCCAAAATGATAACAAGCTGTGACAAGCATCCTAATTGTTGCTCCCCACTTGTGTTTGTTAGCTGCCATGAGAAGGATCTCTAAGACAGGAAGATAAAACGAATAGGAACATTGATATCAAACCTGGATATCACATTGGTGTCAGATCAAAGCTGAGACAGTTAAACAACAGAACAGTATAATCTTTGGTTAACCTCTATTTGATTTTCATAAATGGAATTTCATCTGACGCATCAAATTGAAACTGAGATTGCGAAGTGAACTTGTATATTAAGATGTGTCCAAATCAATTGTTGTCATGAGTTACTGGCTTTTAATCTCGGCTTTTATGACATGAGTCAACACATGATTAAACTGGGTTATAATTAGTGGGAAAATTTTTGAGTGTAGATTTTTCCATCATATGAGACATGCCCAGAGCACATAGGAAAACATTGCTATAAGATAAGCAGCAAGTAAGGGCAAGTGAGTAATGTAATACGCATTCAGTGGTAAAAACAAAGCATCAAAGATCTATGTAATTCCTTGTATGCCACTTTACAAATACATTGTTTTCTCACAAAAGATGTGTGTGCTTTGGGTCCAGACCAAATCATAAGTCAACTACAATTTTCAAAATTAAAGGATAACTTATCAATAATTCAAAAGAAAATTCTCTCTGACAAAATTACAGTACAAAGGGAGCAAAGAAGTCTGAGAGGAACAAAATTTAACTCAAGATACAAATTTTTTTTCTTTAAAGATTATAGTTAAAATTTGTATTGTCTGATTATTTTCAACAAAACTAGAACTTTTATAAAACTTATGAAATATAAAAATTTCTATACAGAGTTCAGTTTCCCATATTAGAAGGTAATAACTTAAACAAAATTATATCCTTGAATTCAATGAAGTTTCTAGCAAATTAAAACTACATTGATAATTCACCACACTCCAATCAGAATGGCAATTATCAAGAATACAAGTAACAATAAATGTTGGCAAGGATGTGGGGATAAAGGTACACTCATACATTGTTGGTGGGACTGCAGATTGGTGCAACCACTCTGGAAAGCAGTATGGAGATTCCTCAGAAAACTTGGAATGGAACCACCATTTGATGCAGCTATTCCACTCCTCCATATATTAAAAGCAACATACTACAGTGACACAGCCATATTGATGTTTACAGCAGCTCAGTTTACAATGGTTAACCTATGGAGCCAACCTAGTGCCCTTCATCAGATGAATGGATGAAGAAAGTGTGGTATGTATACATAATGGAGTATTACCCAGCCGTAAAGTAAAAGGACTATGCTATTTGGATCTGGAGACAATCAAGCTAAATAAAATAAGCCAGTTCCATAAAACCAATGATTGAATGTTTCGCTGATATGTGGAGGCTAACATACAATAAGCAGAGAAAGAGGAAGAATATATATTCAGTAGATTAGACAAAGAGGAATGAATGGAAGAGAAGGGAATAGAAAAAGGAAAGACAGTGGAATAAATCCAAAATAATTTTCTGATGTACACATATGACTATACCATAGTGAATGGCATCATGTACATCCATAAGAATGGGGTTCTAATTATGATAGATACATTACATGCTTATATAATTATATCCCAGTGGATTCTACTATCATGTATAACTAATAAGAAACTATAAAAAATAAATAAATAAAACTACTTCCTCTCATGAAAATGGGAGAAAATATATTTTTTCCTTTGGGTAAGGATAAGTAACAAACACAGATGGCCTGTAATTTTTCTCACCCCAGTTTTAAAAGTTCAGGTTTGTGTTGCTGCTGCTGCTGCTGGTGGTGGTAGTGACAGTGGTAGTAGTGGTAGTGGTGGTGGTGGTGGTGGTGGTATGTGTGCAGTTGAGCACAATGCCTATGCCCTAGCACAATAACCTTGAATAAAGATGTCTTTGCTAGTTAAAGATAAATAAGTGAAATGAAATAAAATACATTTAAGAAATGTAAATACTTGAAATAATGTTTCCCTAAATTATACTTTTCTTTATAATAAATTATAATCATTAGTATATTTCTGATACTTATAGAAAATCAAATTTATATTTTATAAAAATATTTATCACATATCTATGCACTTGCATATCGAGTATATATCATGCATGAGTGGAGATATTTAGCAATGATTATTTATCAACCTACCTGTGTATTTTTTTCTATACATAGAGTCAATAAATTTAGAGTGGAATGTCTTCATGTCTTGCCCAGATATTTAATAGAACAAATTTTAAAATGTATAT